>NC_057796.1:494648200-494998790 GCF_018294505.1 Triticum aestivum
AAATCGACTGACCCAAAAGTCGATTTAGTCGACTGAAGTGTAGCTAAATTGGAGCAGCATCGCAAGCAAGAGCAAGAGCGAGAGCAGCAGCGCGAGCAAGAGCAGACCAGGCAGGGGACCGAGAGCAAGAGCAGAGCAGCAGCGCGAGCGAGAGCTAAAGCACCAGCAGCTCCTACTGATGTGGACGTCGCCGCCGAGGGAGCGACGCCATGGAGGAAGTGGTCGGCGATGCCGCCGTGGATGGAGCCGCGCCGTGTCGGCTCGGGACCGAGCGCCGGCAGCACCGTGAGATCGAATCAAGAAGAAAATGCGGCGATTAGTGTACAACCTCTTCGGTGGCGCCGATTAGGCCGCAGCTTCATCCGAGGAAACTGTGATGATGATGCTCTTCCGGTGGTGCAGGTGAAGACGACGGTGTGGGAATGGAGGTGGCGCGAAAGACGAGGGAAACATCGGGGCAGCTCCTTGGAGGTGGAGGACGGGGTGGCTGAACCGGCGGGACAACCAGATCGACGACGAATCCTCATCCGATACGGTGGATGAGGGACGTTGAGGTGTTGCTGTGGACGACATCGTCGGGGAAGAGGCTCCGGCTGGGTGGCGGATGGAGGAGGGTGTGGGGCTTCGCGGGTTTTCCCGGCCTCGGTGTACGAATGGGTGGGCAGATGGGATGGGAGTGGGGAACCATGGCTTAGGGACGCGCTTGTCCGAAATGTGGGGTAAGTTACGAAAGTACCCCCACCGATTTGAGGCGGTTCTTTCGGTTCAGGGGTATCATGGGCATTTCGCGTGTCGGGATTTCACAGGAGGTGGGAGTTTTCGCGTGCGTTGTAACTTTGGAATAGCAAGGCGCGGGTTGAGATGGAGGGAGTTGTCAGAGCACACGAGACAAAGATTTATCTTAAATATTTCGGGCTAACAAGGCGCGGGTTGAAGAGGTGGGAGTTTCGCAGCACGATAGACAGAGACGCTAGCTTGAAATTTCGGCATAACAAGGCGCGGCTTGAAATTTTGGGAGAACAAGCTTAACGTGTACCCAAAAAAAAGACAATTTAGACTAGTATGATATACTAAGGTTACGGCGGTGGAAATAGTTTTTCGTGGTCGCTTCTGATGTTTTTGGGTATATGGGTATATATAGGAGGAATAAGTAGGTCGATGGACGCCCGAGGGGCCCACGAGACAGGGGGGCGTGCCCAGGAAGGGAGGGCGCGCCCTCCACCCTCGTGTCCGCCTCGATTGCTTCTTGACTTGCACTCCAAGTCCTCTGGATCACGTTTGTTCCAAAAAGATCGCTCCCGAAGGTTTCATTCCGTTTGGACTCTGTTTGATATTCCTTTTCTTCGAAATACTGAAATAGGCAAAAAAACAGCAATACGGGCTGGGCCTCCGGTTAGTAGGTTAGTCCCAAAAATGATATAAAAGTGTAAAGTAAAGCCCATAAACATCCAAAACAAGTAATATAATAGCATGGAACAATCAAAAATTATAGATACGTTGGAGACGTATCACCGTGCCGCGGCGGCCTGGGAAAATTTCTCGCGGGCAGGCGAGGACTCTTACAGGCGCATGCATGCGATAGTCCATAGCCAGATGGATCAGATCTCTGGCTGGGCGAGGATGCAGGACGAGGCTACCGGCAACTAGGGGAGGGCAATGCGAAGCTCTGGGGCGAGCGCGACCTGCTGAGGGCGAAGATCGCCGGAAGGGCGAAGCAGGAGGAGGAGACCGCTGCCTTGTTGCAGAGGACAGGCGTCATCATCAAGAAACTTATGGACGAGAATGCCATGCTCCGCATCGAGCGCAACAAGCTGGTGGAGGAATCCATGGATGCTGCCAAGCAGCGTATTAAGGACATGAAACTGATGAAAGAGATCATCACCTGCCGCGAGAACTAGTCTCCGCGACCTGCCGCGCATAAAGAAAGTAGAGATCAGCGAGCCAGATCATTGTATGCGTCTTCCTTCTTCTTTTGCCCTTGTGTATTTCGGGCGTAGCCGCATGTGGCTTTTTTAATTATCTTCCTAATTATGTAAGACAATTATTATCCACTCTCATCGTCCTTATATATATTCATCAGTCTTGCTATAAGTCGCAGTAGATTCTATATAGGTCCGTCGGATCTTACATCAAGATCCGTGCAAAATTTTCTTTTCAGATTTTTTTTCTCTCTGAAATCTCAGTCGAGTGAGACATTGCCACGCCATTAAACAGAGGCTCGGGCGCCATTAATGGAGACCTTGGGAAAGAGGTGGACGGCAGATGGAGGTCAAAGGGCTCTCCTCCCGATAAGCACACGCAGGGGTCTGATCGCATGCCTCCCGTACTCAAATAGCTACCATGCACGGCGCCTCCTAGCTAATAAAAAAGGGGAAGCGTGGCGGCACGTAAATGGTAAATAGAACGCCCACGGTTTCAATAATACTTGTGTTTCCGATTGTAACGTGACAGCACTTGTTCCAAAATGACTTTGTTGATTGTTAATGTGTGCGCCTTCGCAAATCGGACAACAAAATTACCACAGCATGTTGGTGTCATATCATGACACCAAGCCAAGTTTCATGATTTTCATGCGTGTTTCAGATTTACAGAAATTAAAAAACCAAGTTTCTCAATGTTTCCAGCCGAGCCATGACGCCCAGATGTTTGAATTTCATTCCCATTTCTGGCATGGGACCTAGAAATTTACCCGAGGACACACATGTGATTTTTCAACCAGCTTTGGTGCACTAGAGCATGTGCTTGTATTTAAAATTTGAATTATGCACACAAAGGTGACACGTTCCCTCTCAGAACCACGAGCCTTCTTGAGAGAAGCTCCGGTTTGCAAGAAACTTATACCAAAACTTGTTCCTATTCTGCAAATTTTTTTACCACAGCATGGTAGTACCATGACATGACACCATGCCAAGTTTCATGATTTTCTGGCGTGTTTTGGATTTATAAGAATTTTAAAACCAAGCTTCTCAATGTTCTCGGCCGAACCACAATGCCGAGATGTTTGAATTTCATTCCCATTTGTTGCATGGGACCTAGAAATTCACCCGAGGACACACATGTGATTTTTCAGTCAACTTTGGTGCACGGGAGCATGTGCTTGTAGTTCAAATTTGAATTATGCACATTAAATGACCAGAAACTCAATTAATGTATAAAAAAGGCCAAACGAATCCGGAATAATTCCAAAATTTAACAGGGCACTCAAATAGTTCTATGTTGCCTCTGTAAAGAAAACCTGGGGGGAGGCAGCGTATATTGTTTCACACACAAAGGTATAAAGAAATAAAGAAATTAGCATACCTATTTAATTCTTGGGTTCTTATTATTTATGCCACTAGTTGTGTATCACTACTCAGTTTTGCCATTAGAAGTTACAACTACTCAAAAAATGCCATCGATCCATGAGATGCCTGCTCAAAAATGCAATTAGATATCTAAAAAATGCCATCGTTAAGTTAGATGTTTGCTCAGAAATGCCATTAGACATTGTTATTTTCACGTCAAACCCGTTGACCATGTTACATAACAAAAATAAGCCGATTCTCACAATGATAAGTTAATGGTGTCCAGCACAACACACCCCTCAAATAA
This sequence comes from Triticum aestivum, assembly GCF_018294505.1. Classification (NCBI taxonomy): domain Eukaryota; kingdom Viridiplantae; phylum Streptophyta; class Magnoliopsida; order Poales; family Poaceae; genus Triticum; species Triticum aestivum. The sequence continues at coordinate 494,651,792 of NC_057796.1, forward strand.
AACTAAGCACCCTGGAATTCTTTGACAAAACCAAGCACCCTGAAATTCCTTGACAACTAAACTGCTGCCATATGATGTTGGCCATATATATTGTACGTATATAATGTCAAGAAACAAGTGGTAGTACTATACCAACTAAAAGATGAAATGTACGAAATATAACGAGAAGAAACATAACATAGTTCTGCTGGGGGCTCAGCACAACACACCCCTCAAATAAAACTAAGCACACCAGAAATTAAACTAAGCAACTAATCCGGTAGACACTACACTAGAACCACCATGAGCAACGACACTGCCACCTTACTCGGAGTCCTCGTCCACGTCCTCGACTTCGTCCTTCTCTCTCTTCCTCTTGGGCGATACTTCTTTGCTTGAACCGCACACTTGGCTCTTGCTCTTCATCCAACCCTTGTAGATATTGAAACAAAGGTAGCCATCCATTGCAGCATAGTGGATGTGGTCTATATCTAGTACAGTCCACTGCCATGCACGATGAAACGTGTGCGGAGGTTTCTTCAATTCACCGTACGAAGGATGAACCATGGCTCCTGCCAGGGTCAGCATTGAAGGCTGATCAAGGGAGGGCACCAGCCCTTCCTTCTGGAGGTCGAAGGGGCCGCCTACAACGAGGCCTATCCGACCCAGGATTTCCTTGTCGTTCCTAAAGTCTACAATAACGAATTTGACTCGGCCGCCCTTGAGGAACTTCTTAAATTCCTCGCACTCAACGTCGGCATGGCATATGTGGTAGACCAAGCATAAGTCATGCACGCAAACCTGGATCACGCCGGGCTTCTTCTTCTCTGCCTCCTTTAGTTTCTTCTCGCTTCCTAGGACTGTGGTGTACTCAACATCTAGCCCAGCGACCCACTCATCATTTGAGTTTTCGAACATGCGTTTGAAGCGAGAAAGGCATTCTTTCACCGTTGCGGAAGAACGGGTGTAGATGACGTCGAACTCATCACCGGTGATGGTTCTAACCTTGTACTCACCGCCGATCATGGAGATTTGGGATGCCATGGATTTGGGAGGAGGGTTAGGATTAGTGGAACTGCCGTAATGGGAAAGGACGGGATGACTAGGAGCGGTTTATCGATTGTAAAAATGTCGAGTGGGGGGCGCGTGCGAATGGCAGGGTAGTGGCTTGCCTGGTGGATAAATGGATTCATGCACAATACTATGGGGGCCCAATTAGATGTCATGTCTACTCGACGCCCAATTAAATGGCTTTCGATGTCATGTCAAGCGTCAGGAAAATTACACGTGATACGAAGCCTTCCATTCTCCCATGATACGGGCTTCCGAGAGCCCTTGGATCTGAGATCGAACGGTTGCATGGCGTGATTCTAGACCTATGGGTGAATATCCTATCCTGGAGGGTTATTCTGCAAATTTTCAGCAACTTAGCATGCGACCGTTCGATCTCAGATCCAAGGGCTGCCAGCAGCCCGTATCATGGTCGCGCCTACCACGACCGTCGCCTCACTCGCGCGGTCGCGCCCTTGGAGATTTAACACGGTGCGTTAGGCTATCTGATGTTGGCATGTCATACGTAGTCATCACTTAGTCACTCATACAACAAGGTTGGCTATAAGAGTATTTTTTGTTTACTTCTCTCTATCTCTTTCTTCGTAGTATTTATTGCATTTGCCAAGGAGTGACCTCTTCCAATGAAATGGTGCTTAGATGAGGTGCTATGGGCATTAAATGGCTTAGCAACTCAAGTCCCAATGCATAGGTGCTTAGTTTTTTGTTGCTAAGTTTGCTTGATCTAGGTACACGTGCTTATCATCGTTTCTTCATGGGGTCACCAAACTAGTCTCTCTCTTCTTAATTAACTTGCCACATCAGACTTTATGCCTATGTGGCAGGCTTAGCACCTGTAGGATCAAGTACAATAGTGGGCTATAAGCCCGCTTTACATGGCATTTTTGCATATGTGGGGGAAAGAGGCAAGGAAAAAGTGGATGAGTGGGCTCTCAAGCAAGAGCTAGCCTCTACATGGTGGAGCATCGGGAGAGGCACCTGTATGGAGGTGGTTAGGAATCGGGAGACTCAAGTCGGTCGTAGCGCTGCAGTTAAAATGATAATGGCAAGTCAAATCACTGGGCCCTACCTGTCCAGCAGTAACTCACTGTGAAATCACACAGCCCTACGTTTGCAGCAGCCTACTCCCTCATCTTCTCGCGTCTCTGTCGAATCGACTAGGTGGAACTGCCCCGCCTACCGCGTGGGAAAAGCCCCGCCCTCAACTTTTAAATAGTACAGTATACTAATTTTGTATCCGTGGATTGCACCATGGAGCAAAGCCTCAAGAAAACGGCGGTACACATGTACGGAGTATATAGCACGCCCGTCGCGTTCGCGTCGCACCCAGACGGTCGGTCGGTCTAGCACGCCTGTCGGTGTCAAAACCGGCGGATCTCGGGTAGGGGGTCCCGAACTGTGCGTCTAAGGTCGATGGTAACAGGAGGCGGGGGACACGATGTTTACCCAGGTTCGGGCCCTCTCTATGGAGGTAATACCCTACTTCCTGCTTGATTGATCTTGATGAATATGAGTATTACAAGAGTAGATCTACCACGAGATCGTAGAGGCTAAACCCTAGAAGCTAGCCTATGGTTATGATAATGTGTGTCCGCCTATCCGGACTCTCTCCGGTTTATATAGACACTGGAGAGATCTAGGGTTACAAGGAGTCGGTTACATAAAAAGGAATCTGCATGATTGATCGCCAAGCTTGCCTTCCACGCCAAGGAGAGTCCCATCTGGACACGTAGAGGGTCTTCGGTATTCATAGCCCGTCAATCCGGCCCATGGCTAACAGGCCGGACGCCCGAGGACCCCTTAGTCCAGGACTCCCTCAGTAGCCCCTGATCCAGGCTTCAATGACGAGGAGTCCGGCGCGCAGATTTGTCTTCGGCATTGCAAGGCGGGTTCCCTTCTTCCGAACTCCAGAATAGTCTTCGGATGTAGTAAGTATGTCCGGACCTGTAACATAAATACCAAACACGCAACCGTAGAGAGCACAATATTCCACGAGTCCAATCTGCTGACGACCTTTCGTAACGTGACATCACGCCGCGGCCCGGTTATTATTCGAACCGTTTTCTCAACCCACTGCTTGCACATATTGCGAGGCGGTTTTATTGGCACGTCTCGTCGAAGCAGAGATCGTGTCCCCTTATCACGGGATTCTCATCAATACGGGCATGGGTAACCCAACCGCGCCATTAGCACGACGCTTGGGAAATAAGCGAGTATCTAGGGCAAGTGGGGAGGCGCATGACCCCTGCTGCCTTTATAAGGAGACAAGGACTCCTCTTTTTCTTTTCACCCACACCTTCTTCTTCCTCTGCTCATCCATTCTCGAGCTCCAACGCCCAAGCTTTCACCTTCTCCGCAAAAACAGTCCAAACATGTCCGGAGCGGGAGGGAAGTGGATGGCCTCCTCCGTTACGAAGGAGGACATCAAGAAACTTCGGGGGGGGGGGGTGGATACCTGTCCACAGATATCACATATCGGCTTCCGGCCAAGGGGAAGATCATTCCTACCCCAAAGCCCCAGGAGAGGGTAGTATTCCTCTCTCACTTCGCCCGCGGGCTGGGATTCCCCCTCCACCCCTTCGTCCGCGGACTGATGTTCTACTACGGGCTGGACTTCCATGATTTGGCCCCGAACTTCATCCTCAACATCTCGGCGTTTATCGTCGTGTGCGAGGCCTTCCTCCGCATCACGCCCCACTTCGTCGTGTGCGGACGCGCCATGGTGGGCAAGATGCCCAACGTCACCTGGCCCGAAGGCTCCTTCGTGGAGACCGTGAAGGGGTGGCAATCGGAGTGGTTCTATATCACCGAGCCGCGCGGCGCCAACTGGGCGGCGGCCCCCGAATTTCGATCTGGTGTCCCCATGCGGCTCACCTCCTGGAAAGAGAAGGGCTTAGCCTGGGGCTCAGCGGAAGAACTGACCGGACTTCAGAACTGCGTCAAAAATATGATAAGCAAGAAAATCAAGCTCGTCAACGTGGTCCAGGTTATGCTCTTCTGCCGGATCCTTCCGTGTCAGAGACGGGTCTGCAATTTGTGGGAGTTTGACCCGGCCGAGCACCAGATGCTGCGAGAGCTCTTCGGCACGACGCACGAAGATGTCTGGAAGGTGCTTTTCAAGGCCAACGAGGTACCACCGCCCATAGCCGAAAATCGCGGACTCAGCGCAGAACAGCGAGCCAATCGCGGACTCCGCTACCTGAAGATCCAGAAATGCGTCTTCTAACAAAGATGCTGTTTCCAGCGCATGAGGTGCTGGAGAAGAAGGCCAAGAAGACGGCCACGGGGACCAGAGAAGGTCTCCGGCGCAAAGTCACGTCGGACACAGCGTCCGAGGACACCGAAATGGACTCCTCCCCTGAAGACGAGGAGGAGGAGGAGGAAATCCCTCCCTCCCCCGTGGGGAGGAACAAGAAGAGGAAGGCCGCCACGCATGGGGAGGCCGAGGTGCCCAAGAAGGGAAAAACCTTCCTTCCGGACCACTCCACCGCAGCCACCAACAGCGGCGAGGAGTGGGAACCCAGGGTCAAGCCCCTGGCTAAGTCGTAAGTATCCGAACACTATAGTATTTCCGTGATGTTTGCTTTGCCGCTCCTTAACGTGCCAGAAATGCACCTACAGTCCGGCCAAATCCAACATCGAGATATCCTCCTCTTCGGAGGAGTCTCTGGACCCGTCGGCGATGAACAGTGATGTTCTTCCGACAGTCTCCTCCCCCAGGGCCGCAGATGACACCGAGGTGTTGTCTCGAAGGACACCGGGCCAAGGGGAGGCAGTTCTGGAGATGCCTTCAGGCGAAATCCCAGTCGCCGGGCACATGGGGGAAAAGACCCCCATGGACTCCGATAATGGGGGCCGCAGCCAGACTGGCCCCCAACCGAATACGGCTCCGGAAACCCAAGTGGTTCGGGATTCAAGTAGGCAGCCTCTCCCTAAGGAGGGCGAGCCACCTGTGCCGATGACCTCTGTCCATCCAGAGGCGCCGGACAGCTTGCTGGAAGCGCTTCCTAGCGCTTCTATTGATGAAGAACACCGTACTCTTATGAGTACAGTGATTGAGAAGGTTCGGTCCAGCAAAAGCGGATTGACCGAAGCCTGCGCTAGCCTTCTAACAGGCTTTGAGGTAAGTAATAACATTGTGAGAAAAATATCACCGTATAGACAGTAGCCCCTGATGCTCTGTTTGGTGTTCGGAAAGAAAAGACGAACAGAGGATCAACTAATATTCACAGGAGTCTAACATGAAATGTCTATGTGAATAAGCAGGCGTCGCTGCTGGCTGCTGGCGCTCGTACTGCAGAGGTCTCTGGACTAAAGCAGGACCTGGAGCGGGTCGAGGGAGAGCTCGTCCTCGTGAAGAGGCAGCTGGAGGAAAGCCGAGGTATGAAATACCCTGCCTGTATACTTATTAAGGGTAAATGGTTTCTGCTGATAAAAGCATCATGAATTTTGATAGGGGCCACGACTAAAGTGGTATCCCTTAAGAAGGCGCTGGCTGAGGCCAAAGACAAAGCAGCCAAGGAACGCGCCGCGCGCGAGAAGCACGAGGCCTGGGTCAGGGAAGTCCAGCAAGAGCTCCATGATATCGTCCAAAAGTATGAGTCCTTGGAGCGTGACTCGAAGACTCAAGAGTCCGAGCTTGCCAAGGCCCTCCAGAGCGCATGAGACGCCAGAGCCGAAGCCCAGAAGGCCCACCAGGAGATTCAGGCGGCCGAGAAGATTGCGGCGGGTAAGGCTTTTGTTATGCAAAGCAAGCATGTAAAGGAGACATTCTTTTTACTTACCCGAATTTGGAATTCTCCAGGAGCATTTGCGGATCTGCCGCGCAGCATATCGGATGCCGCAGAGTTCTATCGAGCCGAAGAAGGGTGCTCAACGGAAAAATTGTTCTGGTCTCAATATCTTGGGCAGAACATCCGATGCCCTTGAGCGACCAGCTGAAGCAATTGGTCGAGCTGCACAAGGCAGCCGAACTGACCATGAAGGACCTCATAGTCCGGCTATGGCCTGCCAAGCCCATGCCAGGATGCTACTTCGGTCTCGTGAAGCGACTTGTGAGTGTCTGCCCCCGACTTGAGGTCATAAAGCGGTCGGCCTGTATTGAAGGTGCTCGGATGGCATTTTCCCGTGTCAAGATGCACTGGGTGAAGATGGATGCCAAGAAGCTGATGACCGAGGGGCCGCCTGAGAGTAAGGAGCATCGTCGACCCGAGCTATATTATGATAGTGTCCTGGAGGGGTCCCGTCTTGTGGCGGAACAATGTATTAAGAATGCAATCTTTGAATGAATGTACTCATTTTATTCTGTAATATGAAACAAGTTCATTTGCGCAATATAGTGCTTTTTGATTTAAAATTTTACCTCCTGTGCGACCGTTTACAAAATCTGAGAGTTGGCCAGTCGTCGGCTTCTGCCCCCATGCAACTAGTACAGGGGTGTTCGGAATAAATCTAAACACTCTTTATCCACGTTGTTTGGTCCTTTAAGGAGGTGTTTAGCGCAACGAACAAGGCAATCGGACTATACGGCTTTATCACTCTCACTTGGCCATAGAAGTTCTATAATTTTAAATTTTGGCGTAGCCCTTGGTATTCGGAAGGCCGAACTTGGGGCACTATACACGCCTAAACCAGACAGTGACCGAGTCTTCACATGAAGCGGAAACAATCTTTAAGGATTTAAAACCTCTCGAACAGCGACCAGCTCTCGCCGCATCATGACAGTCAGTTTTCGGCTTTCTCTACTGAGGTGCTTGTCCGGAAGAACCGGGACACAATCGCAGTAGTTCTCCCTTTGCTACCCTAGCCGATATAGCGGAACGTAGGGTAACAAGCACAGGAGCCGGACAACCCAACTATTGACCCAAGACATGATTCGGAGCTGATGCATATAATGCTATAAGTCCGGGGTGCCGCACTGTTGAAAGTGTTCGGACTTTCTTGCCGTGTTATGGGGTACACTGAAGCCCCTGGCGAACTGAACGTACCAGAATGTACGGGTGCAATTTGTAATAAATAAATAGTTAAGGGAAAGAATAAAGTAATAAGCTAATGCTGCGATTCATTTGAACAATACGTCGAAGCATATGTATACAAGTAGTGCAATGAGTAGATAAGGCTATTTAACATGCCGTAACCAAGAGTGAGCTGCGTATGGGTATGTAAAACAGGTATAGCGATCGTTAGCAGAGACCACCTGGAGATTCCCTTTATACGTCAAAGCTCCTTGCTTCCTTGGTGTATCCGTCCCGTGATGGGTCGATGATCAGGTTATCGGAAGAGCCTCAAGAAGAGAGGAACCTGCAAGAGAGAAAAAGGTGAAGGTATGCGGGTCCGGGGCGGTTGAGCCGCATTGTGGGCCGCGGTCTAGTTGTGCCTCCGTCCATGCACATGGTATTTTAAGTGCGTAATTATGTACGCGCGACGCGAATTTCACCGCTTGACCGGGACTAGGACGGGGGCCGAATTGCTAGGCGAGCTCCGAACGGACCGGGTGATCCTGTTACAGAGTACTCCGGGCTCGCTTGACGGCGTTCGGGGGCTTTATTGCCGCATTGAGGGTCTGCCTGAGAAGGCTGCTCTGTACTTCTGCTGCAAGGGCCGCAGTGTGCTCCTCTGTACGAAGGGAACGCTCTGTATTTCCACTGACTATTATAACACCGCGGGGCCCGGGCATCTTGAGCTTAAGATAAGCATAACGTGGCACCGCATTGAATCGAGCGAACGCGGTCCGTCCGAGCTGTGCATGATAGCCGCTGCGAAAAGGGATGATATCGAAGATAAGTTCTTCGCTTCGGAAGTTGTCCGGAGAGCCGAAAATACAACCTCCAGCGTAATGGAGCCCGTACAACGGGCCTCTGTGCCGGGGATGACTCCCTTAAAGGTAGTCTTTGTGGGCTGGATCTGTGAGGAGTCAATGCCCATTTTCCGCACTGTATCCTGGTAAAGCAGGTTGAGGCTGCTACCGCCATCCATAAGGACACGTGTCAGGTGGAATCCATCGATGATCGGATCGAGGACCAGTGCGGCCGAACCGCCATGACGAATACTAGTCGGATGATCTCGATGATCGAAGGTGATCGGGCTTGACGACCACGGATTAAATTTTGGGGTGACTGGCTCTACCGCATAGACATCCCTGAGTGCACGCTTGTGCTCCCTTTTGGGGATGTGTGTAGCATATATCATGTTCACCGTTTTAACCTGAGGGGGGAACTTCTTCTGTCCCCCTGTATTCTGCTGCCGGGGCTCTTCGTCATCATCCTTGCTTTGCGAGCCCTTTTCCTTGTTTTCGGCGTTTGACTTCCCGACTTTCTTAAAGGCCCAGCAATCTCTGTTATTGTGGTTTGCTGGCTTGTGCGGGGTGCCATGGATTTGGCACGGACGGTCTAGTATGCGGTCCATGTTAGATGGTCCCAGGTTGTTTCCTTGGTACGGCCGTTTCCGCTGACTGGACTTGGAGCCGCTGAATCCGGCGTGAACTGTAGTGTCATCGGTGCTTTCGCCGTTGCCTCGGCATTTGTGCTTGTGGTGTCGGCGCTTGCTGCTGCTGCTTTTGACCTCGGGGGGCCTGCCTCGCTGGCTGTATTTTTGCTGCGGGCTAGCCAACTGTCCTCTCCCGCGCAAAAGCAGGTCATGAGTGCCGTAAGGGCTACCATAGATTTTGGCTTTTCTTGGCCGAGGTGGCGGGCGAGCCATTCGTCACGGATGCTATGTTTAAAGGCCGCTAGGGCTTCGGCATCCGGACAGTCGACGATTTGGTTCTTTTTAGTTAGGAACCAAGTCCAGAACTTCCTGGCTGATTCTCTAGGCTGTTGAACTATATGGCTTAAGTCATCGGCGTCTGGTGGCCGGACATATGTACCTTGGAAGTTATCCAGGAAGGCTTCTTCCAAGTCCTCCCAACTGCCGATGGAATTTTCAGGTAGGCTGTTAAGCCAGTGCCGAGCTGGCCCTTTGAGCTTTAGTGGGAGGTATTTGATGGCGTGGAGATCATCTCCGCGAGCCATGTGGATATGGAGAATAAAATCCTCGATCCATACTGTGGGATCGGTTGTGCCGTCATATGATTCCATATTGACGGGCTTAAACCCCTCGGGGAAATCATGATCCGGTACTTCATCTGTGAAGCAGAGGGGGTGTGCGGCGCCTCTATATCGGGCCGCATCACGACGTGGCTCTGATGGAGTCCGTCTGCGGCATTCGGCTCGGGCGTGGTTAGGTTTGTCACGTCCGAATAGGTGGCCGTCGTCGTGTCTCGAAGCACGTCCTCGTGATCCGTAGATCGATCTTGTATGTCCTGCTCTACTGTCCAGGGTCTGCCGGAGGTCGTACATGTGATCTCGAGTTGTTCTGTCTCTATTTTTGCGGGGCGGTGGAGCAGGCTGCTGCTCGACTTGGGTTACCGCTTTATCCCGTCCGCGGGGTGGTCGGTCTGCCGCACTGCTTCGCACTCGAGGTGGTCGCTCCGCATTGCGCGAGGGAGGTATAAGCTTCTCCGGCGCCTCCTCATCGAACTGAGGTAGCAGTTTGCGTTTTGGGTAGCTCTTGGCTGGGCGCTTAAGGCCGTATTCTTCAACTGTTAGGACATCAGTCCATCTGTCGACGAGCAGATCTTGTTCAGCTTGAAGCTGCTGCTGTTTCTTCTTCAGGCTTTTTGCAGTGGCTATGAGTTGAAGCTTAAAGCACTCCTGTTCTAGAGGGTCCCCAGGCATGATGAAGTCTTTGTTGCCGAGGCTCGTCTCTTCTTCGGAGGGCGGATGGTAACTATCGTCCTCCGAATTTTCTTCTGCGGCCTGTTCGTCAGGGTTGACTTGCCCTGGCTCCCGATTGTCTCGTTCGACGGTTTGCTCATCGGGTTCTTTTGTTTGTTCGGCGCCATCTGGAGTGTTGCCCTCTTCTACGCCAGTATTACTGTCCCTGCTGCGGCGGGATTCAGAGCGGCGCCGCTGACGCCGGTGCTTTTGTTGTGTTTTAGGGGGGGTCCTCCTTTGCCGGACTGTCCCTGTCATCGTCGTTGTTATTTTTCGACGTGTCTACCATGTAGACATCGTATGAGGAAGTGGTCGTCCAACATCCAGTAAATGGCGGGTCCTGGACTTGCTCCTGATCGGCATCATCGTCCATACCGTCGATGTCTTCGGAGCCGTAGTTAAGCACGTCGGTTAAGTCATCAACGGTGACTATGAAGTGGGTGGTAGGTGGGAAACAAAATTCCCCCTCCTCAGCCCCTTGCCCGAATTGGTCATAGTTCGGCTGTGAGTTCCCTGCCAAGGATAGGTTTTTAAAAGAGTCTAGCACATCACCCAAAGGTGAGTGCTAAAAGATGTCCGCGGCGCTGAACTTGAAGATCGATAACCGATCGAGTTCGGTATCCGCGGACTTGTAGGGTTCGAAACTTGTCGCCGGAGACGAGTCCGGGGTTCCGTTGATACAGATATCATATGAAGCAGAATCTGTGTGCGGCTTCAACGCCGCGGAATCGACAGCCTCCGTGATGGGGTTAAGCTTCCCATCTTCGGATGACCTGATCTGTTCCGGATCTAAGGCCAGAGTTGCTACACGAGCTATCTCCTGGACGCGGCCCGACGACAGGTTTAAGCCATGTTTGTCAGGGCGAAGGGGCGCGGTTGCCGCGGTCTCCAATCCATCAGAGATCGAATCTTCGTGGATGTCTGCGACGTGGTTCAAGCTCCCAAACCTGACCTGATGGCCAGGGGCGTAGCTATCGATCTGGTCCAGATGGCCAAGCGATTTGGCCCGCAGTACGAGGCCGCCGAATACGAAGATCTGTCCAGGGAGGAAGGTTTCTCCCTGGTCAGCGTCATTACAGACAATCGAAGGGGCCATCAGACCCTTTGCCGACGACACAGTGGAACTCTCAATGAAAGCACCAATGTTGGTGTCAAAACCGGCGGATCTCGGGTAGGGGGTCCCGAACTGTGCGTCTAAGGTCGATGGTAATAGGAGGCGGGGGACACGATGTTTACCCAGGTTCGGGCCCTCTCTATGGAGGTAATACCCTACTTCCTGCTTGATTGATCTTGATGAATATGAGTATTACAAGAGTAGATCTACCATGAGATCGTAGAGGCTAGCCTATGGTTATGATAATGTGTGTCCGCCTATCCGGACTCTCTCCGGTTTATATAGACACCGGAGAGATCTAGGGTTACAAGGAGTCGGTTACATAAAAAGGAATCTACATGATTGATCGCCAAGCTTTCCTTCCACGCCAAGGAGAGTCCCATCCGGACACGTAGAGGGTCTTCGGTCTTCATAGCCCATCAGTCCGGCCCATGGCTAACAGGCCGGACGCCCGAGGACCCCTTAGTCCAGGACTCCCTCAACGCCGCTCTCCGAATGGAACGCGCGTCATATTGCGTTTGCACACACATGTGGGACCGCAATTGAGAACCGACCATAGGTACACTCCCCGGCCCCGCAAGTCGGGTGAGTTAATAGAAGAGAGAGACGAGCGATAGTACTACTAGAGAAGTGTTGTAGGAGTACATACGTTGGTACCTGGACGATCCCTGCAAGAGACGAAAGATTAGTTCGTCCATGCATGTGACCAGACTCCAGCAGACACGCCCGGATTGGCTATCGTCTACATATCGTGCAGGCTGTGTTGTACAGGGCTGTAGTTCTGGTGAGAAATCTAAAAAAGGTTTCTTGTCATCTCGCAAAATTAGGTGTCATGTGCTTCGGATCACTGCGAGGGTTAAACAGTGACAACTGAGTTGGGCTAGTCATTGGGGGCACATGCACGAAGACTACGCGGCTGCCATCTAGGTCAAGCCGGCTATGTTAATTAGGACATCTATCGAGGGACCCCTTTTCTACGAGTTTATATTTAATTTGAGCTTTGATCCTCGTCTAGTTTGTCCGTCGGGATTCATCTTGTCTCCTTTGGGCAGTGAGGTTATGATTTCTTGTCATATGGCATTTTTTCGTGTTATATGTTATAATCCGGTGCTTCAGATCAAAATGACGACAACTGCGCCTCCGGGGCACGTGCATGAAGACTTCTCGACAGTCATTGCCGAGGTCAAGCCGGCTCCGGCTGATAGACAAAAGAAAACTAGTACTCCACTATATTGGCAGGAGCCTCTGCACTTGCTTGCTAGTGTTGCTCTCTTCACACTGTCTCGTCCTCTCTAGGTCTAAACACGACAACGGTGGCCACACTCTCTCTCTCTACTCACCGCTGGTCACAGATCCAGCCGGATCCTCTCCGCCGGGGAAGGTGAGAAGGTGCAACGTTCACGCGGTCGTCCTCGGCGACGGCTCTTACCCACTGCCGGCGCGTCCCGATCAGCGTGCCTTGTCGTTCTCTCCCAAGCATCGCTGGCGAGGGAGGGCCTCCCACCCCTTCTTCCTCGCTGCCGTAGTGTGGGCAGATCCGGCCTCCCGCCGCCCACCTAGCGACATCCCGGCGACCCTCAGGTATAACTTCCTTCGAAACCAGCCTTGCTCTACTTCCCGAGCTCCTGACGTCGCTGCATTTGTATCTTTTACTATTTCACAGGCCCCCTCGTGTAGATAGGATCGATCGGCTGTTCGAAAACCACCTATTTTTTTACTGTTAAGAGGTAAAACTAGTTCATGCACTCGAATCTAGTAGTACTTGGTTCAAACAAGGAAGAAAGGGGGTGGGGGTGGGGGAAGATTTGTCACCTGAATCTAGGACTTGGTCGAAAGAGGAAATAATGGGGGCGAAAAGTAGCAGAGACTGGCTATCCAACTGGTCTCTAGGTCTAATAAGGAAATAAAGGGAACGCAGTACAAACTCAATATAAACCCGATCTATTGGTTGAAAAAGGAAAGAAAGTGGGGACTGGGGGACAAGTCAACAGAGTAAGTCCAGCACTAGATTTGCTAGCCTCACACAGTATAAGGTGGCTATATACCGAACAAAAATGGGACCAACCCAGATATCCTCTTCTGATGTTTGTTGCCCCGAGCCGCTCTTATGTAATGCCACTGGTAAAATGTAGCAGTCGCACTGTTAAAAGTAAGGACACGTTAAACCAATGTTGTTTTCAATGTAATGCCTCCAGTAATATGAATCAATGGCACTTTTTTTCATGTCCTGCTAAATTTCCCATTAAGATAAGTTGCTTCTTTTCGTTAGAGATGCAACTGTCCTGGTCCGCCTACTCTCCAGGAGCTTCACGACCAACCTTGATGTTGCTCAATTTTATTGCAACTAATGAAGAAGAAGCTCTGTGGGTTTCGTTTTCTGATGGAAATGGAACCGGGGCTGGAGCCCTTTTCTTAAAAAGAAGAAGAAGAAGCTGCTAGCTCATGGGACATTGCTTCATTTTAGGTGAACTGCACCAAAAGGTCCCATGAATTGAATCATCCATGTTGGTGACTGGTGTCATCCCTTCTACGATGGCGTTGACTGCAGATATGGTTCCCATCACGAGGTATGTTCCTTTTTGGTCTGACCGTTTGCCAAAGATCCTGCATGTTGATCCTGCTCTTGTGCTACTGTTTTGGCACTGCCATGATAAAGCAGTAATGTTATTATTTTGCACCTTAATCTAGTGGCACTATTAATTTGAGGCAATGTTTTGGCACCGCTAGTGCCACTGTTTTTTTATATATCGAAAGAGGGGGTTCCCTCCGATTTCATTAAAGAAACCCAACCATAGAGAACCATTATCCGACAACATCTCAGTGTAAACGGGCAGTTATGCAACTACTACTAGAACGGACTGAGTACTAGCAGGAGACAAGTTCGCCACATAAGCTAGGCAGGTAGGGGGACGCAGCACCAGCTCGACCAAGTTTGGATTACAACCCAAATGCTACCACAGAAACATCAGGGGGAAGATAGGGACTGAAAGAGCCAGCTTCAGCATCCCAGTCTAAGCACCCCCGGCCTTCATCCTTGCGACGCACGGTACACCTCGTTTGCCACCTGCTCGACCCTAGTGTCACTGATAAAATGAAGTAATAATACAGTTAAAATAGAGCGAGTGTCCTCTCTATCATTTCATTTCCAATGTAGATAAAGAAAGTGCTTCTCTTTGTTAATGTATGTTTCATCAACTAGTCCCATTGTTAATGTTTAAGCGTTTCTGCAAACTGGGGTGCTTAATTTTAGTTGATCTGCACAAAAATAGAGATTTGAATGTCTCAAGGCCCCTCCTTGTACTACCGCTGTACACTGATGTTCATCACTGGCAGAAGGTGTATCGGGGAGACTTGGGACGATTTCCAGTATGAGGCGTGGCGTACCGTATGAGGCGTCGCAGGGCCCATCTCGCCCTCGCAGCATGGCATACTATGATACTATCGCAATATTTTCTTCTATTTATTTTGCGTGTTTCATCAACTAGTGCCACTATAATGTAATCACGCTTTTTCATTATCTGTGCAAACAGGGTTATTCAGCTGCATTTTGGTGGAACTGCACAAATGTACGGATGGAACCGGCATATATGCAGAGTGCGAGGTGTGCCAAGTAAAAATTACCGACACCAACCATGCTCCATGCACGCATTGGCATCCACCACCACCAGTGGGATGTGTGGCGCTCTCTGTGGACGGATCTTTCTCGGCAGCAAATCCTCTAACCAAATACTAGTAGCTTATATTGGCAGTTTTCTAGGGAGTACTCTTTTCTGAAAGAAGCACCAATCTATTTTTCTTTATTTGTACACAGTGTCACAACTTTGACCCAAAGGTCCAGAGCTATTTAAGGGTGATTGGCGTAGTACTCGGAGACTGATTGTAACCATGATTTTCATTAGCTGTCACACTGATTGTAAGCATGAGCAGGTGGAAGATTAGGTTAGTGCGAAGCTTACCTTAAACCCTACCGTCCTCGAAATCTCCCACTCATTGTCAAACCAAGTAAGGATCTCCTTCAACCTGGCTAACTTTGCCTGGTCGCCGCCGGCGATCTGCCTGATTCGGTGCTAGCTTTGGAAGATGGGAGGAGAGACGGTGGTCTTGCAATAGAGAAGAGGGAGAGGCGAGACGGTGGTTTTGGAATGGAAATGATGGAGAGGAGAGGAGGTGGTTTTGCAATGGAGAAGAGGGAGAGGCGACACGGTGGTTTTGGAATGGAGATGATGGAGAGGAGAGGAGGTGGTTTTGCAATGGAGAAGAGGGAGAGGAGCGTGCGGCAGCGATTTAGGATTGGACGAGAGGGCCGGCGCGCTGTGACTGGATCAAAATCAAAATCAATTTACCCTTCAATTAAGAAAGCGACCCCACATTAACTAGTCTCCCTTTTATTCTGGGTCATAATTGACCATGATTTTCGCAAATAAAATATATGTTATACGTTGCAAAAATAATATAATTTGAAAGTACATTCAGATACGAACCAAACGATACAATTTTTGGTGACATGCATTCACATTTTGCTTGTCAAATACAGTACGTGGTCAAACTTTGACCCAAAATACGCAAAACAAAAAAATACTTCCAAGACCAGCGCCGCTCTTCCGCTCTTCTCCTCTTAAACCACCGCCGCTCCTCTCCTGTTCCAATCTAAATCCAGCGCCGCTCCTCTCCTCTTCCATTTCAAAACCACCGCCCCTCCTCTCCTGTTCCAATCCAAAACCAGCGTCGCTCCTCTCCCGTTCTAAACCAAAACCAGCGCTGCTCCTCTCCTCTTCCATTCAAAAACCACCGCCGGCGAGTGAAGGTGCTGTGGAGAAGTAGATCGATGGAGGAGTACAACCGATACATGAGGATCGCAGACGGCGACCCTGTGAAGCTAGCTAGGATGTTGGAGATACAGTCTTGGTTTGACAACAAGGACCAACTAGCGGCGACGGCGACATCCATGGCCAAATATCTGCAACAGAGCGAAAAGGCGGCGATACTCCCGGAGGGAGTCGCGCGGGAGTACATAGAGCTGCTCCTCTGGGCCATGGAGCAAACAGATTCACCGAATCCGATCGTGAGGGAGCGGTGGTGGGAGTATCGATCCCAGATGGAGCATCCACCAGAGATTGAAGGATCGAGCATCTACAGGGTGCCGTTTGTGAGGGTGTCGTGCCAGAGCGAGCCGGTGGAGTCTTCGTCGACCGAACCCAACTGCAAGAGGAGAAAAACAGTTGGCCCGACGACGCTTCCCCGCCATCCTCTCCCTCGCCGTTCACATCGTCTCACGGGGCGGCTGTCTGCCGCCGAGGAATAGGAGGGATTGCCCCCCCAGACCAATAGTCGGGCAGGTTGTGAATTGTCAGGAGGAGCTTAGGGTTGTTAGTATTTGCAGGTTGTGAATTGTGTTTTGTGTTGTGTATTTTGAGAGTACTTTCAGATATGAATGTCTTTTGAATTTCAGATTTGCAGTATTGAGCATATGAAGTATTTTATGAATTCTAGAGATCTATTTTTAGCACTTAAAAAAATGTAGTTTCATAGGAGTATAAAAGTGCAGACAATGTGATTCTCAGAGAAGAAACTGCAAGTTTCAGTTTCAGATAAGAAACTCCAAGTTCAGTTTCAGATAAGAAACTGCAACTTTCAGAGGCAGAGCATTTATATTAACACGGCCTTTTCAAACAGTGTTAACATCATGCTGGAAGTTTTATTCATGGTCGAAACTGGAACTACCAGCCAGTTAACATCATGCTGATCAACATTCATGCATAGCACATCTTCATATGATGCACAGTCAAAAAGATATGCTATTTTCAAGATGCCCACACAATGTCGAGTGTGCGAAAAACAGAGAAAACGAGGGACGAAGTTTTGGCAAGTGTTGGACGTGGTGTGCGTAGATGACAATTGGGACCCACATGTCAAAAAAGGCAGAGGCAAAAAATTTGGAGATATTTTCTCTGCACAGGTGGAATCGAACCCGGGCGGAACAGCTGTCGGGTAGTGTCACTCGGCCACTAGGCTAGTTCAGTTGTTTCGTTACTAATAAGGCACTTCCTCAGGTGGTCGGATCTCCTCCTGCGCCTTTGTGCGCTCGCCGCGACGCCGCTGTCTGCCGTTGTGAACATGCTGAACAAACGAGAGGAATCTGGAGAGGACTGTACGTGGAGAGGCGGACAGTCGGGACCCACCAGGTCTATGGCCGTACGCAAGCAAGTGCCTCATCGAAAAAATACTTCCTCCTAATGCTATACTGACGTTGGGGCCCACGGGTTTGTCAACATAGTTACATTTTTTAGGTGCTTCAACGTAGTTACTATAGGAGATAAATTCACAACGAAGCCGGGGAGCTGGCAGGTATCATTTATTATCACTGGGGCAGCAAGTATCAGCTGGGTTTTGGGCTGCCCCGTCTAGGCTTTCTTTTTTAACATGCGCAGCCCACGACCTCGGATGGGAGGTCCATAGGCCTGTTTGTATTTTCTTGAGGGCCGTCATGTATCGACCGGCCTATGGACCTCCCATCCGAGGTTTTATTTTTCCTGAAACATCGGCAGCCCAATTTATGTATTTTTTTGAAGAAAACGCAGAGGTCTGTTCTATTTTTCTATATAAGAATAGGAACGCCTGGTCCAACTTATGTTTCCCTTCTAACTATATTATATATATTTAAATTATTTTATATGTTATTATATATTATTGTTATTGTCATCTTAACAGATACTTACATATGTAAGAAAACAATATCCCACATCTTATTAACTTATAAAAATAATTTCTTAACAATAAAATCCTGGATTTTTTTGGCAACGAAAATCCTGGTGATTGTGTACAAAAGCTTGGTAAGATTTAAGGACCAATGTAATAATAAATCACTTATTATTTATATATATATAACAAAATGCTCAGCCCCTGTTTATTTTTTGATAACATTGCTGCGTCCACCCCAACATTATAATTAGAATAAGCCCAGCAAAATCATGTATTTTGAGAAAGTGCAAATGGCCTGTAATTTTTTAGGAAAAACATAAATGGGCCGCATGGACGCTACATTATTTGTTCACCCAGCCCAGCTAATGGACTGTAATTCAAAAAAAAGATCAAATGGACTGTAAATTCTACCCCGCAAAAAAAAGACTGTAAATTCTGAAAAAATGGGTTGAATACGTGCCACATTTTTGGAGGCTGAAATGTGGGCCAATAGGTCGAAGCCAATGCAAGTCGTTGTCAACTTAGTCAACAAATGATTCTGACATCGTTAGCCATTGGATTTACATCCAACGACCGGCATCCATCTTCAATCTCTCGTCTTCTTCCTCCAGCGCCGCCGGGACCACCTGCTCCCGCCTCCTGCTGCTAGCAGCTCTGCTTAGCACGCTTCACTGTGAAGCGCTACTCCACCGTTGGCCAGGCCATCCCTCCACCCCTCCACACCTCCTGTTCTTCTCCACCGACTGCCGAACCACACCGCACCAGAACCAGTTAACCCTCGTACACCTCTCCGTCTGCGACTCTACTCCCGCGTCTTCCCATCTCCGGCTCGTTGCTGTCCGGGGCCTCGCCGTCGTCCACCACCTTGGATGCGCTCGGCGCGGAGTGGTCAACGTGGTCAACGAACGACACCATCGGAAGTAGACTGTGCGTGGAGAGGCTGACAGCTGGGTCCACGGCCGCACGCAAGGAAATGCCTCCTTATTACGCGCAAAATAATGATTCCTCCACCTGACAGCTGGGACCCACCGGAAGGGCCTCTGTATTTCGCGAAAAACGTTCCCACCGCTGACAGGTCGGACCCACCAGCTATATCTTCGCACGCAAGGAAGTGCCTCCTTATTACGCACAAAAAATGAATACCCCCTGCTAGCTGGGACCCACAATAGTGGGAGGCTGACTTGTGGGCCAACTAAGTTGACGGGGACGGAGGGCTTTGTCAACTTAGTCAATATGAACGATTCTAGCTCCAGTGACCGTACGATGTCCATCCAACGGCCGTAGTGCTTCTTCAACCTCTGGTCTTCTTGCTCCAGCCGCCCAAAGCAGCGCCGGTCGTGCCTCGTGCTCCTGCCTCCCGTGGCCGGCTGCGATGCCGCGGAGGCCTCACCGCCCCCTACTACTCCCACCGCTGGCCAGGCCATCCCTCTACTCACCCACACCCCCTGTTATTCTGCGGCGACGGCAGCCTCACACCGCAGCGAACCAGTGAACCCTCATACTCCTCTACGCGTGGGCATCCACTGCCGCGTCTTCCCCGGCTCCGCGTCGTCCCCTTCCTAGGCCTCGCCGTCGTCCACCGCCCTGGTGCTCTCGGCGCGGCGTGGTCAACGTGGTCAAGGAACGGCTTCCATCGGACGTGGACTGTACGTGGAGAGGCTGACAGCTGGGTCCACGGCCGCAGCAAGGAAGTGCCTCCTTGTTACGCGGAAAATAATGATTCCTCCACCTGACAGCAAGGACCCACCGGACGAGCAACCGTATTTCGCGAAAAAAATGTTTCCCCCTGACTGCTGGGACCTACCAGCGACATCTTCGCACGCAAGGAAGTGCGTCTGGGCAAAAAAAATGATTCGCCCCCCTGACTGTTGGGACCCACCAGCTACATCCTCGCACGCAAGGAAGTGCCTGACAGTCGGGACCCACCTGGTCGAAGCGTACGTAGCATTGTCATTCTGGTCGCGAACGTGTACGTACATACTGGTCGATGTAGAGGCGCGCACATGTCGTACTAGAGGCGCGCACGTAGCATGTACACGTACGTACAACGGCCAGGATGCAAGAAAGTAAATACGGCCACGTACGTACATACGGCCGGGGTCTCGAACGTCTACTCGCGCGTACATACGGCCAGGGCTCGTGTACATGGCTGGGTCGGAATGGAGAAACTGCGTCGTCGTCGTGTTTTCATGGGAAGGCAACGGAATGCGTCGTGTTCATCGGGAGGCAACGGAACGCGTGGGAGCCAACCGGCTTGGACGGAACAGCCGATGGAAACGAGGCCTGGCGTACCGCAGAACGGAGGAAACGGCCTTGTGTTCGACCGGCCACGTTTGAAACGGGATCATGTTCATCGGGAGGGGTCTGGCGTACCGCAAAACGGAGGAAACGGACCTCCTACGGTCGAAAAGGGGGTCATGTTGATCGGGAGGGGTGTGGCGTACCGCAAAACGGAGGAAACGGACTTGTGTTGGAGCGCTACGGTCGAAACGGGGGTCCTGTTCATCGGGAGGGGTGTGGCGTACCGCAAAACGGGACTCCACGGGATACTGTTCATCTCCACCGTCGACCCCCTCCAGCCTCCACGGGCTACTGTTCATCCACCGTCGACCTCCTCCAGCCTCCACCTGCGACTGTTCATCCACGGGCTCCTGTTCATCCAGCCTCCACCGCGCGCTACTCCACCGGCTACTGTTCAACCAGCCCTCTCCACGGGCTACTGTTCAACCACCCCTCCACGGGCTACTGTTCATCCAGCCCTCCACCGTCTATTGTTCATCCAACCCTCCACGGGGTGGTCCTGTTCATCCAGCCCTCCACGGGGTCCTGTTCATCCAGCCCCAACCGGCTCGGTCAATCGGGGTCCTGTTCATCCAGAGGCAACACCACGGGGTCCTGTTCATCCACCCCCACCGGGAACTGTTCATCCAAACCCCCCCCCAGCAACGCTCACTGTTCATCCAGAGGCAACACCACGGGGTCCTGTTTATCCACCCCCACCGGGAACTGTTCATCCAAACCCCCCCAGCAACGCTCACTGTTCATCCAGAGGCAGCATCGATCGGCTTCAGTTAGCAACAGTAGCGAAGGAATCGCTCGATCGGGTTCAGTTAATAGCCATCGATCGATCGCTCGGGTTCAGTAACGCGTAGCCTGTAGTGCAATCGCTCGGGTTTAGTTAGAGCCCAACGCCTCGCTCGGGTTCAGTTAGAGCCCAACGCCTCGCTCGGGTTCAGTTAGAGCCCAACGCCTCGCACCCACGCGCGTGCGTGTACGAGAGAAACGCGCATCGCTCGGCCTCGACCACCCACCGTAACCAGGAACACCCTGATATTTTCCTCGCCCTCGCTTCTACCATGGTTTTTTCCGTCATGGACGGCCCAAAGAATGTCATGCAGCTGCGTCTCCGGCCCGCCCAGGACGAAAAGCCCATTTTCTGTCATGATTTTTTGTCATAGAAGTAGGACCCCACCACATCTATGATGATACCGTGTTTTGTCACAATTATTGTCATAGAAGTGTCATAAGTATGACAGGAAAAAAATCCGTTCGGCCCAAAATGTCACAGATGTGTCTTTTTTTGTAGTGTTGGCAGTAGGAGTAGGGCCAAGAAACAAAAACCAAGGATATGGTATTCTGAGGATAGAGAGAGCCCTGAGCTGCAGTTTGTTAAGAAGCTCTGTTTTGATAATGTGTACCAATTTAGAAGGGCACTTCTCACATTTCACATAGCATAGAACAGAAACTATCAGTTTCATAGGAATTGTAATGAAAAAATTATAGCAGTTTGCACCCATGAAGACAGCCCTTTCTACATTGCAGCTTTTGTGCTGTCAAATGAGAGAACTTTCTGCATTAGGAAAACTAATCTGGTGCACACATGTCCAGCTGTAGCAGAGACCACCAAGGTGACTACAAAGTGGGTTGCACATGAGGTTCTAGAAGCAATAAGAACAGACATGAACACATCAATTAGTACAATAATGCAAAATCTGAAGAGCAAGTATGGAGTTGAGATCAGCACTCATATGGCCTATAGGGCTAAGAACAAAGCTATTAAGATAGTGCAAGGAGATCAAAGGGGGCAATATACTAGGATCAGGGATTACTTGCAGGCTGTGCTAGACACAAATCCAGGTAGTAGGTGCATTGTCACTACTAAGGTCTTAAAAGATCATCCAAGCAAGAATCCAAGGTTCCATGGGTTGTTCATCTGTTTAAATGCTTGCAAGGAAGGATTTCTGAATGGATGCAGACCATTCATAGGTTATTACTGAACTTTGTTATACCTAGCATGTGTTCATAGATGCTTTATTTCTTACTTGTGTTGTCTTCCATTAGAGGTGTGGATGGATGCTTCATCAAGCTGTCTACTGGCCGACAAATTTTAGCTGCCACAGGAAGGGATGGGAATAACAACATATACCCCATTGCTTCTGCAGTTGTGGACAAAGAAGACACAAAGAGTTGGACTTGGTTTCTGACAGAACTAAAGATAGCAATTGGTGGAGAATCAGGGAGATTTGGTTATTACACCGTAATCTCTGACAGACAGAAGGTAATTGCAAACCGATAGCTTAGATGTAGTTCATAACTATTGTTCATATGCATTGCTTAGTTGTTTCTTGCTCATATTATTTACTTGGATGTAGTTGTGATGTTGGTCATTTTTTTCAAGCAGGGCCTTCTAAATGTTGTACATCATGTATTCCCCAATTGCCCACATAGATTCTGCCTTAGACACATCTATCAAAACTTTCAGACTGCTGGTTTTAGGGGGTCAGAGTTAAAGAAGTACATGGATAAGGCTAGTTACTCTTATACTGAACATGGGCATGTAGCTGCAATGGATGCTCTTAAGCAAGAGTGCAAGGCTGCTTGGTCTTGGCTTAATAAAGTTCCTAGATATGCTTGGGCTAGATATGCCATGGACTTCAATTGCAAAACTGATTTAGTGGTCAACAATATTAGTGAGGTTTTTAACAAGATGATATTAGATGTGAGGGGTAAACCAATAAAGACCATGGTAGATGGAATCAATACTAAGTTGATGGTTAGGTTCAATGGAAATAGGACTAAGACAGAGGTAGCAAAGTGGGATATATGCCCAACATATGCTGAGTTGCTTGAAGAGGCAAAGAAACAATCTAGGAACTGTCAAGCACTGATGGTTGGGCCAAATATCTACCAAGTGACAAGCAATGAAAAAAACTATTCAGTTAACTTGCATCATAGGACATGTGGTTGCAGAAAATGGGATATGACTGCAATGCCATGTAAGCATGCAATAGCAGCTATTACCAAAGCCAAACTGAGGCCTGAAGACTTTGTTCATGAGTTCTTTAAAAAGTCTATGTATCTGGCAGCATATAGCCCAATCATATTTCCTGTACCTGGACCTGATCTTTGGCCCAAGACCAAAACTAGAGATATAGAACCTCCAGTGTTCAAGGATAAGCTAGGGAAGCAGCAAACCAAGAGGAGAAAGAGCCAGTTTGAGCCACCAGCACCTAAAGATACATCTAGGATGGCATCAATTACATGCAGCAATTGCAATCTTGTGGGTCACAGATACACATCATGCCATAAGACCCTAAAGCCAAGTCTAGCAATGAGAAAGAACAAGCATGAGGTTAGTACTTGCTGCCATTCTTTTTGTTTTTTACAGTGGTATGTACTAACTAGCTAGCATATCTAATTACAGAGTAACAGGGCAGAGGACGGTAGCACACAGGGAAGCACTGCAGGAACCAGGGCACCACCAAGGGCATCTTCATCAACTGCTCCAGCAGCAAGGCCATCTTCATCAACTGCTCCAGTAAGAAGGCCATCTTCCTCAGCAACTCCAGCAGCAAGGCCATCTTCCTCAACTGCTCCAGCAGCCAGGGCATCTTCCTCAACTGCAACTAGGAGAGCTTCAACATATGCAACCAAGAGAGCTTCAACAGCTGCAACTGCCACAACAGCACCCTTCTTGCCACCAAGACAGAGAAAGAAACCAAGCAGGCTGAAGGACTATTTCTATGCTTCAGGGAACTAATGGGAAACCTTGTTGATGATGTGCTCTGGCTTTTTATGTTATGGTACTGTAAGCAAACTTCTTATGGAGGTCTGATGTTCTTAGCAAGAAACATCATGTCATGATCTTGCTGTTATGGTACTTCAAGCACTGCCAACAACTGTTGTGCTGTCATCATGATATTATCTTGCTTTTATGAACTATAAGCACTTCTATTAGATGCACTGTTATGATGATTCCAATTTATGTCTTGCTATGATGATTCCAATTTGTGTCTTGCTGCGATGGTTATCATGGTATTATCTTACTATGATATTTTGCTGATATGCCTATCTTGTTATGATGATCAATGAGGGTTGGGGTCACCCTAGGGTCATTTTGTCGATTCATCGATGAAATGAGGCTTGGGGTAACCCTAGGGTCATTTTGTTGATAAATTGATGAAATGAGGCTTGGGGTCACCCTAGGGTCATTTTGTCGATTCATCGATGAAACGAGGCTTGGGGTCACCCTAGGGTCATTTTGTCGATAAGTCGATGAAATGAGGCTTGGAGTCACCCTAGGGTCATTTTGTCGATTCATCGATGAAATGAGGCTTGGGGTAACCCTAGGGTCATTTTGTCGATAAGTCGATGAAATGAGGCTTGGGTTCACCCTAGGGTCATTTTGTCGATTCATCGATGAACTGAGGCTTGGGGTCACCCTAGGGTCATTTTGTCGATAAGTCGATGAAATGAGGCTTGGGCTCACCCTAGGGTCATTTTGTCGATTCATCGATGAAATGAGGCTTGGGGTCACCCTAGGGTCATTTTGTCTATAAGTCGATCAAATGAGGCTTGGTAGCCCCAAATATCTTATATAAAATTCTACTAAGCACATACACCAGATAACATCAAAGTGCACTCACATTCATAAAGGTTCATCAAGGTTGGATCCAACACCTGATCTCACAAAATACAAACATAAAGGTTCAGAAATAGATACTAAAGTACTTAATAGATGATTATCATCTAGATTACATCACTGCTGGATCCAACACCATAGATCACAAATTCATCACTGAAGTACTTGGGTCACAAATTCATACTAAAGTACTGGATACAAGATTATCATCTAGAAACTGATAGATGATTATCATACTAGAAGGCACCCTACTCATCTAAGATGGCCTTCACACCCTGAAGCTTCAACTTTATCTTTTCCTCAGACTTTTGAAGCTCGGAAATATGATACTGCAGTTTAAACCTCTCTTCTGTCAGCCTCTCCTTCTCCTTCAAATGATTGAACTTCAAGTTCCTAATCACATTGGCTTGAGCACCTGTCAGGTTCTTCAGAGTTTCATAGTTTTGGAGCATCTTCTTCTCCTCCTCTGTCTTTGACAGCTCTGCCTTCAAGTTCCCCACTACAGTTTCAAGCTCAACAATCTTCACATCAACATATTCCTTCTGCTCCTTCTGATTGTTTAACTCCACACCCCTCTGCTGCTGGGCATCCAAGAGAGAATTCACATCAGCATACAAACTGTCATTGTTCTCCTGTAGTTTCTTCTTCTCCTCCTCTTTCTTTGACAGCTCTGCCTTCAAGTTTCCAACTATAGTTTCTAGCTCAGCAATCTTCACTTCAAGATATTGCTTCTGCTCCTTTTGATTGGTTAACTCCACACCCCTCTGCTGCTAGGCATCCAAAAGTGCATTCACATCAGCATACAAACTGTCATAGTTCTCCTGTAGTTTCTTCTTCTCTTCTGTCAGGTTGTGAATTGCAAAGGAACTCTCTAGATTGTCATTGGTCCTAGCTGACTTAATCTCCTCATACATATCCCATAGCTTGGCCAATGCCTTCTCCATTGAGTCTGGCCATTCAAAATCAATCCATTTAACTACTCCATAGTTTATGCCTTCCTGTATTATAAACAATAAAAGAATAAATAATTATCTAAGTGAGTAGGATGAAGACCACTATTAACTGCCATACTCCATCGTATTTTCAAGACCATCAAACCAACAGGTTCAGGTATATAATATGTGCACTGTTAAACAGACAAATAAACAAGTCACTAAGCATTGACAGGTTCCTTACCATACAACACACAAATAAACAATGCCCACTGGTAAACAAGTCATTAAGCAGTGACCATAATAAACAATGACTACCATCCACTAATGAGAACACACTCCAACACAGTGGCTAAAGCAAATTAAACAAAGACAAAGCACTTAACCAAGCTTAACAACTTGATAAACAAAGGAGTAAGCATTGACCACAATAAACAATGTGTACAATCCACTAATGACAAGGCCTGTCAGAACAAGCTAAGCAAAGACCAAGCTAAAGAAATCTTAACAGCTTGATAAACAAAGCATTAAGCAAACAGCTTCCTTTACACAGGATGTGAATCATACCTTCTTAGCACATCCAAGAAACCTCCTGCCCGTGTGCATCCCTTCAAATGCAACAAAGCGCTCGGCCGGCTCACCTGTTCACACAAAACATTCACATCTGCGTTAGTGCCATTGAAATTCGGATCGTGCTTCGTAGCTGGAAGCTGCGGGAGCAAGCAAAGAGAAGGCTAGGTTGAAATCAAGCTCAGTGACAAAATCCCCAATTCACAAACCCTAACCCTAGCTCTAGCTATCTAACCAACTGACCTTGATGATGCCATCGCACGAGGAGGAGATGTTCAGGACTGAATCCTCACTGGTCTCGTCGCTCCACGACACCATCGCACCGGGGAGCAGCAGAACGGCGGTCGGCGGTGTGGCGGCGCCGGGGGAGAAGAATAGAGTGAGAACAGAGTGAGGAGAGGGTGAGGCAGAGGTGAGAGTGTTAGGAGAGAGCTGGATTGATCCAGTTTTTACCCACACGGCAGAGCAGGAGCGGCCGTCACGCCGTTAGACGGCGTCAGCTCGCGGCCGTGACGCCACGTAGACGAAACAGGGCCCCACCTATCATAATAGTGCTTAAAATGCCCCAACAGAAGGTTTGGTGTTTTCTACAAATGATTAGGCGCGAAATCAGTGCTTTCTCCAACAAAATCGTAGAACAGTCATTTCTGCAACCCTAGGCTTCAATGTGGTGGTTTTTTGCAATTCACTCGAATGATTGCTTTCGCAGGAGGAATTTACAAAGGTGATCGTGGCTCCGTGTGCGATATGGAGCTCCCAAAGGAATCGATCCACAAGGATATATTCAAGAGTCCACTATCTACCCACGGATCCTGTCAGATATTTAGATTTTGCGGAAGCATACGGTCATGAGACAACCAACTCAAGTACCCAGGTCGAGCCAATGGATCCCTGCACCGACAAATTTTGTGAAAAACTATGTTGATGCAGTAGTGTCACGACATGTTGATTTTGGTGTTGTGGGAGCAATCTTTAGCGACCACGGGGGTGCTTTTGATGGGCGCGTCTACTCTTTACTTCTCGCATGTGGTTGATCCTCCTACACTCGAGGCTCTAGCAATTAGGGAAGCTTTGGCCCTTGTTTAGGACATTTATGCTCATAGGGTTTTCGTCTCATCGGACCGCAAATTAATTGTGGAAGAAATCAAGAGCAGGAGCACAGCTACTTATGGAGCAGGGATCACCAAAATTAAGGATCGTTCTTACATTTTGTTTCTTGTATATTTTTTCATGAATTTAGAACCTCGAATGTTAAGACTCACAATCTATCAAACCATTATCTTACATTAGGGGTTGGTCTCCATGTTTGGTTAGGCCAACCAAGAAATCTTCTCTTCGTCCTTGTAAACGTTGTGACGACTTAATAAAGCTTGTGAGTTTGTTTTTAAAAAAAGTGAGAAGTACTCTCCATGCACCCATGTAGTTTGTTATGTTTAATTTTGCTATACATTATGAAGTAATTTCACAACACAAACACTATGTGCATCTACAATATTACAAATTTCAGCACCAATCTAAATATGTAGCTTGATAAACAAAATATATATATATAGTGACAATGGGCCAAATTCATAGACCGGTTTGAACATGCTAATATTCATAATTATTCGTTTTTCTATTTCATGATTTGTTTTTCTATTATAGTTACGCAGAACATAGACAAATGTACGCTCTACAAACATCTGTGGAGATATTTTTATGTTATAAGTTGTATAACTTCTTGCCAACATATTTATAGATCCTTCCTAAAATGGTGCGAGCATCTATAAGCTTCATAATTTATCCACAGAGAGACATGCAACTTGTCACAATATACAATTTTAATTTAGCATAACACAGGTATGCTTTTCAAGAGATAATAAAATTGTGTTTAAAAACAACAAAGAAAATATTAAAACAAAACTTTAAATTAAACAGTATTGTTTTGCCTAAAATCCTAAGTTAAAATTTTCTTAAATTTCCCAGATCAAACCTATTGCTAGACAAAACCATAATTGAC
Source organism: Triticum aestivum (assembly GCF_018294505.1). Lineage (NCBI taxonomy): Eukaryota > Viridiplantae > Streptophyta > Magnoliopsida > Poales > Poaceae > Triticum > Triticum aestivum. Next base: position 494,679,831 of record NC_057796.1, read on the forward strand.
CAGGAGCAAAAAGAATCACTCCAAAAATCTATTCTAGAATTCAAACTAGAGCCAAAATAGTGTTTGAAGCATATTTGAAATAATTCAAATTTAAACTACTCAAATTTGAAATTTCAAGTCACTAATAGAAACTTCATAAAATTTGTGACACCGTGCAATTGGAATCACTCAAAAACATTAAAAATCCTAAAAGATATCAAAGATCTAAAATCAGAACAATTTCTGAAATTCAAACAGATAAAAAACGAAAAGCCACGTGGCAGCGTGGCAGTGTGCGATTGGGTGAGCGGGTGTGCGCTGCGCGAGGAGCTAGCGGACAGCCGATAACTAAAGTAAATGACGGCTACGCGACTAACTGAAGAAAACCGGTGACGGTTTAACTAAACCAAAAAACCCGCAAAGTAAACCGGTCTACTAACATAAACCTAACCGTTCACTATGATCTAATATACGCCGCAAAACAAAGATCGGATGGTGGTGGTTGATGCTCACTGGACTGGGCTGCCGGACTTGGAGAAGACGACGACGTGGCGCTCGTCCTGGTGATCGCCGGACTCCGAGGATGGTCAGACGGGGCGCGCTGCGTGAAGGCGAGCTCGACGGTGTCCTCGTGAGCATCGGTGGTGTCCTCCCACAATGGTGACGAGCGGCAGGGGCACGGGGCAGCATCGGCGAGATTTGGGAGAGATTGGGGAGCTCTGTACCATGCCATTCTGCGAGGGAGAAAAGTTCAGGGAGATGCAGCGCGTCGAGTAAGAGCGGACAGAGGAAAGCAGGGGTTCGGGAAACCTTCAGTGGCGGCAGACTTGGTCAGCGATAGGAGCTCCTAGAGGCGGAACTCCGGTGAGATGAGGCTCTGGGGCACGATAGATTGAGATTTTTTGGAAAATCGGAGGAGGAGGAGGAGGAAGAGGAGGGCATTATTTATAGGGGGTTGGGCTTGCGTGAGGGGCAACAAACAAATCGAATTGGGCGAGATTTGGGATCGGGGCACTGTGTTCGTGAAAGTCCTGGCCATCTCCGGCCTGGCCCTAAAATCCAGGGCCTAGGCCCGATGGGCTTGCCCGTGGGCCGGGCTTGGGCCTGAGTCTTGAGCCCAACAGCAGGGCCTGGATGGGCTTGGGCTTGGCATATTGGCATTTTAAGGAAGAGGCCCGGCCCACGGCCCTAAGCCATAAGGGCTTTTTAGGGCTTTTAGGGCTTTTTACCAGATGGGCTGGGTTTGGGCTTGAAAAGTAGGCCCGACGGTAGGGCCTGGGCCTTAGTTTTCTGTCATGGGATTTTTTAGGCCCGGTCCAAGCCCGGCCCGACCCGGCCCATGGCCAGGTATGACCGTGATGAACATGAAAGAAAGAGACAAAGGAGGGGGATGACAAGCGCGGTCCACCCGTCGGTGGTAGCGTCGAAAGGGGAGCGGCTCGGGTGGCCGTCTCGAAGGGGACTCACTCACATGTGAGGCGGTGGTGGGCTCCGGGGCGCTCCTGCTGGGCCGGTTCGGCGCTGGTGCGTAGGTGGACCGGGGTGAGGGAGAGAGAGAGAGGGCAGTGCTGGGCTTCGGCCTTGCACTGTTCGAAAGATTTTATCTTTTTTATTTATAAAATAGACAACAAAATAAAAATAAACACAAAATAAAAATTATATATATGCATATTATATATCAAAATTTTCAGAATAAAATTTTCTAAAACATGAACATATTTTCAGAGGCAAATAAATGTAACAAAAATTCACAAAAGCCAAACAGTGCTGCTGTTGCAATCAAACCCAATAAAAATCATTTTTAAAATACTAAAATGATTTCAAATTTATTTTTCTCCACTTTTCCACTGTAGAGAATCATTTTACCCTATTTTCCATGTATTTTATTTTTGGAGAAAATAATTTGAATAAAACCCAAATAAGTCTCAGTTGGATTTGAATTTGAATTTCAAACCAATTTCAAATCGTTTTCTGTTTTCCCTTGGACAAAATATTTCAATTGCCTCTGAATATTTGAAGTGTCATATTACTTCTCTCTTTTTGAATATTTCCAGAGGTTTTGAAATTTGAAAATTCAAATAACTCCAAATTGAAAGTGGGTTTCATAATGCCTTCAAAGGGACTTTCAGTTTGTTTCTTTTAAAATCCCAACTCATATTTCATATAATTTGAAGAAGTCATTTTTATCTTCTCTCATGAAAATCATTGAGTTGCATAAAGTTTCTGAACTTGAAATATTTACAAATGGAATTCAAATCCGTTTTCATTTATTCAAATGGAAGAAGTCATATCATCTTCACTCTAAGGTTTTTGTGATGAAATGAATTTGAATTCATGGAGATCAAATGCAAAGATGAAATTTTGGGAAAGTCCTTTTATTCCCTCTCATTCAACTTTCAAAAAGTTTCTAATTCTACTCAATTTCAATCAATCAATCACCCAAACAATCAAACAAACAATCATAATTATTTATTTAATATAACATTCCAAAATTTAGAATTTTGGGATGTTACAATGTTGGATAGCGGTCGAGGGGTGGAGTAATAGTAGTAGATGCAGAATCATTTCGGTCTACTTGTCACAGACATAGTGCCTATGTAATGATGATGCCATGAATAACATCATAACTATGCGCTTTTCTATCAATTGTCCAACTGTAATTTTTGTACCCTCAGTTTGCTATGTTCTTGAGAGAGATGCTTCTAGTGAAATCTATGGCCACCGGGTCTATTTTAATCATATTACTCAAACCCAAAATACCTTGCCGCAATTTATTTACTTTTATTTTACTTTGCAATTTATATATCTACTACTATCATATTTGATGCTTACAATTAACGAGTACAAGGGGACTGACAGCCCGCTTGCCCGTGTTGGGTGCGAGTATTTGCTCTTGTATGTGTAGTGTTGGGGAACGTTGCAAGGAAAACAAAAAAATTCAACGCACACGCAATGATCTATCCATGGAGATGCAGAGCAACGAGGGGGAGAGTGTGTCTACGTACCCTCGTAGACCGTAAGCGGTTGATGTAGTCAAACTTTCTTCGTGATCCAACCGATCTAGTACCGAACGCACGGCACCTCCGCGTTCTGCACACGTTCAGCTCGGTGACGTCCTCCGCCTTCTTGATCCAGCAAGATGGCGAGGTAGTAGATGAGTTCCGGCAGCATGATGGCGTGGTGACGGTGATGGTGATGTGATCTCCACAGGGCTTCGTGTAAGCACTACGAAAATATGAAGGAGGGAGTAAACGGTGGACAGGGGCGCCGCACACGGCTAAGAAAATGTTGTGTGTCATTGTGTGGCGCCCCCTCCCCATGTATATATAGGTGGGAGGGGAGGGGAGGCAGCCAGGCACGCCCTAGGGCTGGCCGCTGGCCCCTAGGGCCCCTGCCTTGCCCTACGCCCCCCTTTCCTTTTATGAACAAGGGGGAAATGAAAGGAGGGAGAGGGAAGGAAAAGGGAGTCCAACTCCACGCTTTCCTTTCCTCCTCCCCTTTCCTTTCCCTCCCCATGGGGTTGGCCCCATAGAAGGCGCACCAGCCTCTTGTGGGCTGGTGTGTTCCCTCATTTGGCCCATAAGGCCCATATCTTTGCCGGGGGGGTGTCCGAAACCCCTTCCGGTGACCCGATGGCTACCCGGTGCATCCTGAAACACTTCCAGTGTCCGAATAGCATCGTCCTATATATCAATATTTACCTCTCGACCATTTTGAGACTCCTCGTCATGTCCGTGATCTCATCCGGGACTCCGAACAACATTCGGTCACCAAATCATATAACTCATATAACACTATATCATCAACGAACGTTAAGCGTGCGGACCCTACGGGTTCGAGAACTACGTAGACATGACCGAGACACCTCTCCGGTCAATAAAAAATAGCGGAACCTGGATGACCATATTGGCTCCTACATATTCTATGAAGATCTTTAACAGTCGAACCATTATGACAACATACGTAATTCCCTTTGTCCATCGGTATGTTACTTACCTGAGATTCGATCGTGGGTATCTTCATACCTATTCCAATCTCGTTACCGGCAAGTCTGTTTACTTGTTCCGTAGTACATCACCTTGTGAGTAACTCCTTAATCATTTTCTTGCAAGCTTATGATGTGTATTACCGAGAGGGCCAAGAGATACCTCTCTGATACTCGGAGTGAAAAATCCTAATCTCGATCTATGCCAACTCAACAAACACCTTCGGAGATACCTATAGAGCATCTTTATGATCACCCATTTACGTTGTGACGTTTGATAGAACACAAGGTATTCCTCTGGTATCCGGGAGTTGCATAATCTCATAGTCGAAGGAATATGTATTTGACATGAAGAAAGCAATAGCAGTAAAACTGAACGATCATTATGGTAAGCTAACAGATGGGTCTTGTCCATCACATCATTGTCCTAATGATGTGATCCCGTTATCAAATGACAACACATGTCCATGGTTAGGAAACCTTAACCATCTTGTGATGAATGTCAAAGAATAGGTAATATCGGTAAGCGTCAAGAAATGCCTATGAATTATTCACTTGCTGTTGAACCATTTGATGTTTGGGGATTTGATTACATGGGACCTTTTCCTTCCTCTAATGGGTATACACATATTTTGTTTGTTGTTGATTATGTTACTAAATGGGTAGAAGCTATTCCAACCAGTAGTGCTGATCACAACACCTCTATTAAAATGCTGAAGGAAGTTATTTTCCCAAGGTTTGGAGTCCCTAGATATTTAATGACTGATGGTGGCTCACACTTTATTCATGGTGCTTTTCGTAAAAATGCTTGCCAAGTATGATGTTAACCATAGAATTGCATCACCTTATCATCCTCAGTCTAGTGGTCAAGTTGAACTTAGCAATAGAGAAATAAAATTAATCTTGCAAAAGACTGTCAATAGGTCCCGAAGAATTGGTCTAGGAAATTAGATGATGCACTTTGGGCTTATAGAACAGCATATAAAAATCCTATGAGTATGTCTCCTTATAAAATGGTTTATGGAAAAGCTTCTCATTTGCCTCTTGAGTTTGAACAGAAAGCATATTGGGCAATCAAAGAACTCAACTATGATTTCAAACTTACCGGTGAAAAGAGGCTATTTGATATTAGCTCTTTAGATGAATGGAGAACCCAAGCTTATGAAAATGCCAAGTTGTTTAAAGAAAAAGTCAAAATATGGCATGATAAGAGAATCCAAAAGCGTGAGTTTAAAGTCAGAGAATATGTTCTTTTGTACAACTCTCATTTCAGATTCTTTGCACGAAAACTCCTCTCAAAATGGGAAGGCCCTATGTTATCGAGGAGGTTTATCGGTCTGGAGCCATCAAAATAAATAATGCCGAAGGCACTAACCCGAAGGTTGTTAACAGGCAACGAATAAAACATTATATCTCGGGTACGCCCATTAATGTTGAAAGTAATATTATCCAAACTTTGACACCGGAATAACACATAAAAGAGTCCTTCCGGAACACTCTGGAATCGTGAAAATAAGGAGGTATGTGATACGGTTAGTAAACGGACTCCAAAAAATCCGTAAAAATATTTTTTGTCAGTTTTGGAAGATTAGAGAATTAGGAAAATAAGAAACTTCCAGGAAGCGTACCCTGGTGGGCACAAGACACCAGGGCACGCCAGGCGCGCCTAGGTGGGTTGTGCCCACCTGGGGTACCTTCCGGACTCCCTTTTTCTACAACTTGCTTGTTCCCCAATATAAAAAATCTTTATATACCCCCCGAACCTGTTGGCCACTGTATCGCGGAGAAATCCTCTATTTTCTTTTCTTGCAGATTTCGGTCAGATCTGTTGAGCCAGGCTTCATGTCTTTCTCACCCTCCAACAACGGAGAAGAAGACGTAGGGGTGTTTCAGGTGGATATAAGGACAGAGGGAGCTGAAGAAGTTGCTATGGAGGAAGGAGTGGAAAATCCTTCCGGGGTTCACTCTCCGGCGTCCGAGAGAGGCACATTGGCTGGCATATCTACTCATCTGAATCCTCATCGAGCTATGATATCGTCAAATAATCAAGAGATTCTCGGAGTGCAAGAAGAAACCCCACCAAGAAGGCCTTTACACAGGTTACATCATAACAATTTTTGTAATTTGATTCACAATTATGGGTTCGAGAACACTCCTCGTAGGCACATACCGTCCAATTGGGACATATCTCGTCCAAGAGAAATCAGTGCAGGAACAAACCCGTGGGGCCCAGAAAATAAACACATAGTGGCTGAGGTGAAGAAAAACAGTGAATTACTTCATCAAGCCCTTCGGGAGATTCAAGTTCTGAAGGATCTACTCATGGTTATATTGGAGAATACTACTTCATCACCACCACATTCTTCTTCATCACCAAAAGAAAATTGAGTATTGGGTATGGGCACTCCCCTTGGATTCCGCCAAGCTTGGGGGAGGTGCCCCGGTATCGTATCATCCCCACTATCTTTTGCCTTTACTTATTTTAGTTCGATCTTTCGCTTTAGATGAATAAAAGTTTAGTTCGATCCTTTCTTTTCGAGAGTTTGCTTAGTGATCTATCCTTGTAATTGTGTGTGAGATATATAATAAAGTTTAGTTTGAGTTTTTGCTTTCTTTACTTTCAAGTTGCAATAAAAAGAAAGGAAATAAATAAATAAGAAGAAAGGAAAATAAATGAAAAAGATCATATGCTAATCTTATGGTAGGTGATGACACCACATAAGGAAAAGTATAAGTAGGAAATTTTATTAGAGATTGACAAGCATAGCATTGGTCAATGATGCAACTCATGAAAGAATTAATGAGGGAAGAGAAGATTCACATATAAATATACTATCCTAGAAATCTTTTGTGATTGTGAGCCCCCATCAAAATATTATATGCCAAAATTGTTGACGTTAGACAAGGAAGACAACCTAATGGTTTATGTTTGTTCAATTCACGTAGAAGTCATGTTGTCATAGATCCTTTAACATGTGGTGCTTGCCCCTATCTTTGCTAGCCCAAAATTCCACACTAAGTAGAGATACTACTTGTGCATCCAAAAACCCTTAAACCCAAATCTTATTTTCAAGAGTCCACCATACCTACCTAGGGATTGAGCAAGATCCCTCAAGTAAGTTGTCATCGGTGCAATAAGGCAACAAAAATTGCTTCTAAAAATGTGAGATCATTTAGTGTAAGAGAAAATTGAGCGTTGTATGAACGTGTGATGGTGAAGAATAAAAGCGACAGACTGCATAATAAAGGTCGCTATCACAAGGGGCAATACAATGTGACTTTCTTTTGCACTAAGGGGTTGAGCATACAAACAAATAAGCGCATGGCAACCTCTGCTTCCCTCTGCGAAGGGCCTATCTTTTACTTTTATGTATTTACATTTATGCAAAGAGTCAAAATTTTCTCTCTATTCCTTTTTATTTTCTCCTTTGGCAAGCATCATGTGGTGAGGAAAGATCTAGGCACATATGTCCATATGAATATGGGTAGCATGAGTTATTATTGTTGACATCACCCTTGAGGTGAATACATTGGGAGGCAAAACTATAAGCCCCTATCTTTCTATGTGTCCGGTTGAAACGTTTTGCACATGTGTATGCGGTGAGTGTTAGCAATCATAGAAGACTATATGATGGTTGAGTATGTGGACTTGCCTAGAGGCTCCGATACGTGACCCTTCCTGAAAAGATGATGAATTGTAGTTGCAAAGTTGACTGAGAACATAGAGTTTTTGCTTTATACTTCAATAGTGTGATGAATTGTCACTTATTCATGAGAAGTCTATGATAAAAGTTCTATGATAAGAGTCTTATGTTTAAGTTTGTTGTTGTTATAATAATGAACATGATGCTTCTATGTCCGTATTTTGTTTTTATCGACACCTCTCTCTCTAAGCATGTGGACATGTTTCTCGATTTCAATTTTCACTTAAGGACAAGAAAGGTCTAGCTTGGGGGAGTTGATACGTCCATTTTGCATCATGTTTTCCTACTGTTATTTATGATGTTTTTATGCATAATAATGCTTTTTGGAGTAATTCTAATGCCATTTCTCTCATAATTTGCAAGGTACACACAAAGAGGGAGAATTCCGACAGCTGGAAATCTGGACCTGGAAAAGCTACGTCAGGCTACCTATTCTGCACAATTCCAAACAAGCTGAAACTTCACAGAGAATTTTTATGGAATATATGACGAATATTGGAGCAAATAAGTACCAGAGGAGGCCCACCAGGTGGGCACAACCCACCTGGGCGCGCCCTGGTGGGTTGTGCTCACCTAGGCCCACCTCTGGTGCCCATCTTCTGGTATATAGGTCATTTGGACCTAGAAAAAACAAGTAGAGGACTTTCGGGATGGAGCGCCGCCATCTCGAGGCAGAACTTGGGCAGGAGCACTTTTGCCCTCCGGCGGAGCGATTCCGCCGGGGGAACTTCCCTCCAGGAGGGGGAAATCATCGTCCTCATCATCACCAACAACTCTCACATCTTGGGAGGGCAATCTCCATCAACATCTTCAACATCACCATCTCATCTCAAACCCTAGTTCATCTCTTGTGTTCAATCTTGTTATCGGAACTATAGACTTGTGGGTGACTAGTAGTGTTGATTACATCTTGTAGTTGATTACTATATGGTTTATTTGGTGGCAGATTATATGTTCAGATGCAATATGCTATTTAATACTCCTCTGATCTTGAGCATGATTATCATTTATGAGCAGTTACTTTTGTTCTTGAGATCACGGGAGAAATCATGTTGCAAGTAATCATGTGAACTTGATATGTGTTTGATATTTTGATAGTATGTATATTGTGATTCCCTTAGTGGTGTCATGTGAACGTCGACTACATGACACTTCACCATATTTGGGCCTAAGGGAATGCATTTTGGAGTAGAAATTAGATGATGGGTTGCGAGAGTGACAGAAGCTTAAACCCCAGTTTGTGTGTTATTTCGTAAGGGACCGATTGGATCCAAAAGTTTAATGCTATGGTTATAATTTATTCTTAATACTTTTCTCCTAGTTGCGGATGCTTGCGGGAGGGTTAATCATAAGTAGGAGGTTTGGTCAAGTAAGAACAGCACCTAAGCACCGGTCCACCCACATATCAAATTATCAAAGTAGCGAACACGAATCGAACCAACATGGTGAAAGTGACTAGATGAAATTCCCGTGTACCCTCAAGAACGCTTTGCTTATCATAAGAGACCGTTTTGGCATGTCCTTTGCCTCAAAAGGATTGGGCTACCTTGCTGCAGTTTTGCTACTATTATCGTTACTTGCTCGTTACAAATTATCTTGCTATCAAACTACTCTGTTACTTGCAATTTCTGCACTTGCAGACATTACCTTGCTGAAAACCACTTGTCATTTCCTTCTGCTCCTCGTTGGGTTCGACACTCTTACTTATCAAAAGAGCTACAATTGATCCCCTATACTTGTGGGTCATCAAGGCTATTTTCTGGCGCCGTTGCCGGGGAGTGAAGCGCCTTTGGTAAGTGGAATTTGGTAAGGAAACATTTATCTAGTGTGCTGAAATTTACTGACACTTGTTACTATGGAAAACAATCCTTTGAGGGGTTTGTTCGGGGTATCTTCACCTCGACCGGTGAAAGATCGTGGATGTCGCCTAGAGGGGGGGTGAATAGGCGCTTTAAAATAATTACGATTTAGGCTTGAACAAATGCGGAATAAACCTAACGGTTAATTTGACAAGCACAAAATCTAAAACAACTAGGCTCACCTATGTGCACCAACAACTTATGCTAAGCAAGATAAACAACTATGTGGTAGCAAGATATATAACATGAAGCACTATGGCTATCACAAAGTAAAGTGCATAAGTAAAAGGGCTCGGGTAAGAGATAACCGAGGCACGCGGAGACGACGATGTATCCCGAAGTTCACACCCTTGCGGATGCTAATCTCCGTTTGGAGCGGTGTGGAGGCACAATGCTCCCCAAGAAGCCACTAGGGCCACCGTAATCTCCTCACGCCCTCGCACAATGCAAGATGCCGTGATTCCACTAAGGGACCCTTGAGGGCGGTCACCGAACCCGTACAAATGGCAACCCTTGGGGGCGGTCACCGGTACCCGTCAAATTGCTCGGGGCGATCTCCACAACCTAATTGGAGACCCCGACGCTTGTCCGGAGCTTTACACCACAATGATTGAGCTCCGAACACCACCAAGGTTGGGGTTATCTCCACAACTTAATTGGAGGCTCCCAACGACACCACGAAGCTTCACCACAATGGAATATGGCTCCGAGGTGACCTCAATCGTCTAGGGCGCCCAAGCACCCAAGAGGAACAAGCTCAAGGGTACCAAGCACCCAAGAGTAACAAGCTCAAGGGTACCACGCACCCAAGAGTAATAAGCTTCTCAACTTGTAACTTCCACGTATCACCGTGGAGAACTCAAACCGATGCACCAAATGCAATGGCAAGGGCACACGGAGTGCCCAAGTCCTTCTCTCCCAAATCCCACCAAAGCAACTAATGCTAGGGAGGAAAGTGAGAGGAAGAACAAGAAGGAGAACACCAAGAACTCCAAGATCTAGATCCAATGGGTTCCCCTCACATAGAGGAGAAAGTGATTGGTGGAAATGTGGATCTAGATCTCCTCTCTCTTTTCCCTCAAAAACTAGCAAGAATCCATGGAGGGATTGAGAGTTAGCAAGCTCAAAGAAGGTCAACAATGGGGGAAAAACACAAGCTCAAAGGATAAGGTTCATTGGGGAAGAAGACCCCCTTTTATAGGAGGGGAAAAATCCAACCGTTATGTGCTCAGCCCGCACACGAGCGGTACTACCGCTCGGGCGGTAGAAGCAGAAAGTAGAGCAACAGAATGAACCTTGGGGCGGTACTACCGCTTAAGGAGCAGAACAAGGGGCCAAAGGAGGTAGGACAGAGCGAAGTACGGCGGCAGTAGTGTAGTAGCGGTACTACCGCCCACCGGAGCGGTACTACCGCTTATAGGTGGTACTACCGCCCATTCTGGGCGGCACTACCGCTTATAGGCGGAACTGCCGTGCCTTACTGCCGCGCGACTACTGCTGAACCCGACACGAAAAGAGCAGACCCAGAATCGAAGCGGTAGTAGAGGAGCGGTACTGGAGCGGTACTACCGCATGACGAGCGGTACTACCGCTACCGACCACGGTACTACCGTAGGGAGAAAACCCAAAACTGCCATAACTTCTTCATGAGAGCTCCGAATTGAGCAAACTCAAGCTTGTTGGATAGAGGAAGACGAGTAGCTCCAATCACGCATTTGATGATGAATTAGGTAAACTATGCAAACCTTGATGTTGCTCCATGCTCAGGCGCAATATTCTCACCCTGAAATTGAAACCCTTGGTCATAGATTTCAACCGGACACTCGTCCTCTACGATCATGTCGTGCATGATCACACAAGCAGTCATGACCTTCCACAACTTTTTGATGCTCCAATTTCTACCAGCATACTGAACGACGCCCCATCGAGATTGAAGAACATCAAAGGCACGCTCCACATCCTTCCTAGAACTCTCTTGTGCTTGGGCAAATCTCTTCCTCTTCTCTCCTACAGGATTGGGGATTGTCTTCACAAGAGTAGTCCACTGAGGATAGATACCGTTAGCTAGGTAGCATCCTTTGTTGTAGTGGTGGCCATTGATCTCAACATTGACCTCTGAGCAGTTGCCTTCTGCAAACCTTACGAACACCAAAGAGGTTGAAGCACGTTAATGTCATTGTGAGAGCCGGCCATGCCAAAGAAAGAGTGCCAAATCCAGAGATCTTAGTGAAGCCACGGCCTCAAGTATGACAATACAAACTTTCACATGGTCTCAAGTACTATGGGCCAAACACTGCTACCACAGCCTTACAGAACTTGTACATGCAGTCTACGCACATGGACTTGCTCATTCGAACATAGGTCATCAATGAGATCACCGGGTACTCCGTATGCAAGCATCCGGATAGCTATAGTAAGAAGAGGCAGGGGAGGTATGCCAACAAATAGAGGAGTGAAACCTCCAACCGAGAAGAACCGGCATAACCTCCAACATCCAAAACATCATAGAAGATGCGAGTGAACTCCGTTTTCGATGAACTCGAGCTTGTCATCAAGATGACCATAAGCTCCAAAACTCACAAAGAAAAGAACCAAACAAGAACCAATAAAGATGATGCAAGGATGCAATGGTTTGAGCTCTCTACGAATGATACGATCAAGCTACTCATCGAGAGCCCCCCTTAATAGTACGGCAATCGATCCTATAACCCGGTCTCCCAACTACCATCATGAGACCGGTAAAATAGAAAACCTATCAAGGGCAAACCTTTGCCTTGCACATGGTCCACTTGAGCTAGATGATGACGATCTTGACTCACTCAAGTTGGACCACCTTTCTTGGTTGTGTTGGCTCGATGAAGACTAGTTGATTGCTCCCCCATACTCCACTATGGGTGAGCCACTCTTCCGCACATCTTCACAAGTCCATTGTCACCACAATGGACGGCAAGCTTCAAGCATTTGATCTCTTCATGATGCTTCACTTGAACTTATGGGTTAGTACACAAAGCGTAATTGACAATGCTTACCACACCATGGGATCGCTTGATCCCTCTCGGTACATCTTCTACGCTTTGTGAGTTGATCAAGTTGATTCACTCTTGACTTAGTCTTGATCAACCTTGAATCTTTTCAACTCTCTTCATTTGGATGATGTCTTGAAGATATACATGAATGATCACACAATCTTCTTCTCCAAGACATGCTTGCAATAAGCTCAACTCTCACATGACCAATCTTCATTTGGATAATTCCTTAATAACACCTTGGTCACCACATAAACTCCTTGAAACCAACACATGGACTTCAAGAAATGCCTATGGACAAATCCTTCAAATATAACTCAAGGCAACCATTAGTCCATAGAGATTGTCATCAATTACCAAAACCAAACATGGGAGCACCGCATGTTCTTTCACACACATTGCACCAGTGGCGACGAGGCCAGCAACGACGAAGAATGACATCGACGACGCAAGGCCCCCCTATGGTAGCACATTGAGGGCCCGTGTGGTGGCCTTCATACGACAGTTTTCCTTATCTTCCCCCTCTTCTTCTCCGGCAAATAGTTGGTTCAAACGAGGGCGGTCGAATCATTCGTCGATTTTTTGGCATGCCAACAACGCCCATGATTTGACGGGCGAGCGGTGGGATGGGGGCAGGGGCGGACGCACGTTCAGGTGAGTGGGGGCCCAGGACCCCACTCAATTTTTTATCCTCCCTTAAATGCTCAGTAGTGGTCGAGCAAGGCCCCCCGTCGGCCCAGGCCTGGTGCCCCCCACTCCCTTGCTAAAGCCCAGAAAAGATAAACGCAAGGAAGGCAGTCGTGCCATGGAGGAGCGATTTTCGCTGCATGAAAATAATTCCAGCAATTAAATTGGAAGGCGAGACGGCACCGCTGCGTTGATTCTTGTTGGAAATTAATTATACAAACCAAACGAACCGCCGGCTCGGCCGCTGCCTGCTGCGACGATCTCCCTCCGTGTCTCCGCAGAGTCCGCCGCGCGCCGCCGCCGACGGCCGGCCTGGCTACATACGTGGCTGGAGGCTGGTCGCTCCCCTGCTCATCATCCTCATCCCTCATCCCCAACTGGCCAACTCTGAAAGGTTTGTTCTTCTTGAGCTGATCCATTCATGAAATGATTTTTTTCTTCTTTTGGATTTCTGGTTATGTTTCCTGTCAAATCAAATGCAAAGATGCAGTTCGTGCTAGTCTAGAACTGCTAGTCCTATCAGCCATGTAAATAAAATTTGATAGGATTAAAATGTGACACACTACCCGTAGGTCATTTTCTAGGATTTGAGAATACAGTGCTAGTACTTGTGTGCAGACGTGCAGCGTGCTAGCCTGCTAGTAGCATGCTTTGTTCTAATCAAATTCTCTATGAAATTCAATCTTGGAAGCCATTCTGTTGAGGCTGGATTTTCTACTCTCACGTGTACTAATACAGAACTAGTACTCGCCTGCTAGTCTGCTGATAGTATCATACCTTTATCTAAACTCTTTAGAGTTAGTATTTCAATGATTTGGCATGGAAGAAGGAAGATAATGGAGAAGTATTTGATAAAGAAACGAAGAGATGGTAACGCCACCACTCGTTGCCACTCTCACTGTTGAGAAATGTTTTTCGGCTATGAAGATTGTGAAAAATGCTTCGCGTAACAAAATTGGTGATTATTATTTGAGTCACAGCCTAATTTTCCTTGTTGAAAAGGAATTGCTAAATACAATCACCAATGAAGTGATTCTTAATCGTTTCCATAAAATGAAAGATCATCGTGTGGAAATGTAATGGTCTAATACATTGCACATTTTACATGTTTACCATCTCCATTAGTATTTAAGCAGCTAAGCCAAATATGTGTTTTCTCTTTGCAGGTAGCGGCATTTACGTTGGAGACAAATTTTCTCTTTTGCAATCTGTGTACTATTGAGATATAAACTCTTTTTTATAAGGTATGTTCACTTTAGTGATAAACTCGTCATGGTCTGTTGAATGAAGAGGCAGGGAGGTATGCCTAAGATATAGAGAAGTGGACACTCCATCAGAGAATAACCGACATAACCTCCAACATCGAAAACATCATAGAAGATGCATGTGAACTCCGTTTTCAATGAACTCGAGCTTGTCATCAAGATGACCATAAGCTCTAAGACTCACAAAGAGAACCAGCAAAAACCCCAACATCGAAAACATCATAGAAGATGCATGTGAACTCTGTTTTCGATGAACTCGAGCTTGTCATGAAAATGACCATAAGCTCCAAATCTCACAAGGAGAAGAACCAAACAAGAACCAATAAAGATGATGCAAGGATGCAATGGTTTGAGCTCTCTAAGAATGATACGATCAAGCTACTCATCGAGAGCCCCCCTTGATAGTACGGCAATCGATCCTATAAACCGGTCTCCCAACAACCACCATGAGACCGGTAAAATAGAAAACCTATCAAGGGCAAACCTTTGCCTTGCACAAGGTCCACTTGAGCTAGATGATGACGAACTTGTCCTCCTCAAGATGGACCACCTTTCTTGATCGCGTTGGGTCGATGAAGACTAGATGATTGCTCCCCCATACTCCACTATGGGTGAGCCACTCTTCAGCACATCTTCACAAGTCCATTGACACCACAATGGACGGCAAGCGTCAAGCACTTGATCTCTTTGTCATGCTCCACTTGAACTTGCACATTGCAATATTGATGACGATCACCACTTGATGTCATCCTCTCCATGGGTTGAGTGATATCTTCCTCTTGACGCAAGCCCATGAACACGTACCTAACCCCACATAGGACTCTCACATAGACCATGGGTTAGTACACAAAGCACAATGGACAATGCTTACCATACCATGGGATCACTTGATCCCTCTCGGTACATCTTCTACGCTTTGTGAGTTGATCAACTTGATTCACTCTTGACTTAGTCTTGATCAACCTTGAATCTTTCCAACTCTCTACATTTGGATGATGTCTTGAAGGTAAACATGAATGATCACACAATCTTCTTCTTCAAGACATGCTTGCAATAAGCACAACACTCACATAACCAAACTTTGGATAATTCCTTAAAAACACCTTGGTAAACACATAAACTCCTTGAAACCAACACATGGACTTCAAGAAGATCCTATGGACAAATCCTTCAAATATAACTCAATGCAACCATTAGTCCATAGAGAGTGTCATCGATTACCAAAACCACACATGGGGGCACCGCATGCCCTTTCAACCGGAACCACAATTAGCTACCCCTCAACCTACTGCACCTATTGAAAATATTGAATATGAAATTCCTTCGGGTATGATAGAACAACTGCTAGCTAATCCTTATGCAGGAGATGGAACCGAACATCCTGATATGCACTTGATATATGTGGAACAAATTTATGGATTGTTCAAGCTTGCAGGTTTACCCGGAGATGAAATTATGACAAAGGTTTTCCCTTTATCTTTGAAGGGAAAAGCATTGGCATGGTATAGGCTATGCGATGATATTGGGTCTTGGAATTGGAATCGATTGAAATTGGAGTTCCACCAAAAAAAATTATCCTATGCATCTAGTTCATCGTGATTGGAATTACAAATATAATTTTGGAATTTTTACATCTGTGCCCCTGGTTCCTTAGACATACTCGTTCATCCCCACGTTCTTAACTTTTGCTCACTTTTCCCTACTCCCTTGCCCGAAACCCTCAGAACTGGTCACAAACGGTGGATGCCGCCAGGTCAGTGCTTTGACCGTTAACTCTGATGAGTGGGGCCACGCTGACTGTGTCGCCCGTTGGGACGGTGCCGCTGATCGCCCGTTGGGCCGTCGTTAGACTGTTGGGCCATGCGCGGGCCGCAACGCCAGAAGCCTGTTATGCATGCACGACATGTCTAGCTAGTCTGTTATGCATGCACGTAGCTAGCCTACCTGCATGCGCCGCTGCCCGCCGCCACGATGTGCTGACCGGCCTCTTTTTCACGGGAGCCGCTGCCGCTGGTTCGTCTTATCTCCCACACGTGTCTCCTCGATGTAGATCAGTTTCACACTTTTCATTCAACGTGGCAATTAAAACCTGTTGGCAATTAAAGTGGCATATCGATCGATCGACGGGGCTCGTTTGAACGTAAGCGCGGCCGGTGCCACTCCCCTTCCCTTCCCCTTTCCCTATTTAAACCACCACCCCTCCACCTATTCTCCACACATCCATTTGCGCCGCCCCCTTCTCTTCTTCACCCAAACCCAGAGCACTCTCAAAGCGAGGCGAGGATGCAGTACAACGGCCCCACCTTCCAGCTCCCACCAACCGTGCTGGAGAGACGGTATCCAGCCGGCGTCGTCGTGGAGAGGACGCCCCGCGTGTGGGCATTCTCACGCTGGAGGGGTGCAAGGGGGTTTGCCCAGTGGTTCCTCGGTGCGGGCTTCGCCCACCTCCCGGCGGGCTCGCCGGTGATGTTTCGACTGGAGGAAGTGCACCCAAACTCCAGGACTCCGCCGATAGGGCTCACCGTCACCTTCACCAACAGATTTGATGCATGCAACCTCCTTGGCAAGGTGTTTTGGTGTGGATACGAATTCATTGCATTCACAACCCTCAACATCTTCACAAACTTCGACTGCATCTTCCCCACCCGCGACGGTATGCACAGCCTCCCCTACTACATCGGCGAGGATGGCATGGAGAGGAGGAGCAGTGAAGAGGAGGCGCAGTGAAGATGGTGGTGAATGCCCGGTCTCGTGAGCTTGTCATGCCCTAGGGTGTTAGGGATTTTTATCTTTTATATATTTCTATCTTAATTATGGCGTTGGTTGTACCGTGAACTTGTTATCTCTGTCGTGTTATCCCGTAAGAACTATGTTATGCTTGCTACCCTTATTCGATATGTCGTTGGTTATCTGTGTTTTGCTTGCTATTTCTATCTAATTTATGAAGTATTCATGCCATATTTATTATAATTTTGTATGGTTTTGGTGCACTTTTGTTTGACTTTTATATGGTATTTATGGACTAACATATTGACCTAGTGCCCAGTGCCAGTTGCTATTTTCTGCTTGTTTTTGGTTTTCCACAGAATACATATCAAATAAAGTCCAAATGCAGCAAAGAAATTGACAATTTTTTCCGGAAGGAAAGGGGCCAAGGAAGCTTCTGGGGAGTACCAAAAGACCCACAGGGGGCCCACAAGGCACTAGGGCATGCCCAGGGAGTGGCCGCGCCCTAGTACCTTGTGGGCCCCCTGTGGCACCCCTTTGCGTGATTCCAACGGCAAAAATTCATATAAATTCAGGAACCCCCAAAAGTTACCTAGAACTTCTGCTCCGCCACCACAAGCCTCTGTACCGAAGCGATCTTATCTGGAGGCCTTCTCTAGCACCCTGCCGGAGAGGGAAATCATCATCGGAGGTCATCTTCATCATCCCGGCGGCCACCATAATGAGGAGGGAGTAGTTCACCCTCGAGGCTGAGGGTATGTGTCAGTAGCTATGTGTTTGATCTCTCTCTCTCTCCCTCCCTCTCTCTCTCATTTTCTTGATTTGACACGATCTTGATGTACCGCAAGCTTTGTTAATATAGTTGGATCATATGATGTTTCTCCCTCTCTATCTTGTTGTGATGAATTAAGTTTTTACCTTTGAGGTTTCACTATTATCGGATTGAATAATTTTTGGATTTGAGAACACTTGATGTATGTCTTGCATGTGGATACCCGTGGTGACAATGGGGTGTTCTATTGATTCACTTGATATATGTTTTGCCAATCAATGTGGATTCCTGCGGTGACAGTGGGGTAATCTAGGCATGGAGGTTGATGCACGTTTGTGTCCTTCTTTCTCCGTTAGAAACCTTGGGGCACTCTTTGAAGTTCTTTGTGTTGGATTGAATATTATGAATTTGAAGTTGTTTGATGCGTATCGAATAATCAACCCACAGATACTTATGGTGACATTGGAGTATCTAGGTGACATTAGAGTTGGTTGATGTGTATTATATGGTGTTATTTTAGTGCGAACTCTAGGGCTGTTTGTGACACTTATAGGGATGGCTCAATAGATTGATTAGAAAATATAACTTTGAGGTGGTTTCATACCTTCAACAATTTCATCTTGTGTTCTTCGCTTGATAAGAACTTTGGAGTGACTCTTTGTTGCACGTTGAGGAATTTTTATATGATTCAATGATGTTAGCACTGTTGAGAGATTGCACTAGTGAAAGTATGAACCCTAGGCCTTGTTTCTGAGCATTGCAATATCATTTGTGCTCTGTTTTATCACTTGCTACCTTGTTGTTTTTATATTTTCAGATTACAAAAACCTATATCTACTATCCATACTACACTTGTATCTCCATCTCTTCGCCGAACTAGTGCACATATACAATTTGCCATTGTATTGGGTGTGTTGGGGACACAAGAGATTTCTTGTATTTGATTGGAGAGTTGTTTGAGAGAGACCATCTTCATCCTACATCTTCCACGGATTGATAAATTTTAGGTCATCCACTTGAGAGAATATTGCTAATGTCCTACAAAACACTGCGCTTTGAGGCCCAACATGAGTCTACAAGAATAAGTTGTGTAGTAGACATCAGTAGTGCGCCCAACATTTGGACGCATTTTCGTCCGCGCGGCCGGTATGCGGCCTATATTTTGCTCTTTTTATACATATCAAAAAAATTGCCCAAAATTCAATCAAATTCAAATATCTCGTAGTTCGCAACCAAATAATATCTCATAGTTTACAAGCAAAATAAATTTTGAATTTTCACAAATACATTTGAAAGAAAAATAGCCGATACATCTATTAGTTGCCAACATGAGCCCACATATGCTCAACCAAATCATCTGCAGTTGAATGTGAGTTTTCCAATCACGCATTTGATGATGAATTAGGTAAACTATGCAAACCTTGATGTTGCTCCATGCTCAGGCGCAATATTCTCACCCTGAAATTGAAACCCTTGGTCATAGATTTCAACCGGACACTCGTCCTCTACGATCATGTCGTGCATGATCACACAAGCAGTCATGACCTTCCACAACTTTTTGATGCTCCAATTTCTACCAGCATACTGAACGACGCCCCATCGAGATTGAAGAACATCAAAGGCACGCTCCACATCCTTCCTAGAACTCTCTTGTGCTTGGGCAAATCTCTTCCTCTTCTCTCCTACAGGATTGGGGATTGTCTTCACAAGAGTAGTCCACTGAGGATAGATACCGTTAGCTAGGTAGCATCCTTTGTTGTAGTGGTGGCCATTGATCTCAACATTGACCTCTGAGCAGTTGCCTTCTGCAAACCTTACAAACACCAAAGAGGTTGAAGCACGTTAATGTCATTGTGAGAGCCGGCCATGCCAAAGAAAGAGTGCCAAATCCAGAGATCTTAGTGAAGCCACGGCCTCAAGTATGACAATACAAACTTTCACATGGTCTCAAGTACTATGGGCCAAACACTGCTACCACAGCCTTACAGAACTTGTACATGCAGTCTACGCACATGGACTTGCTCATTCGAACATAGGTCATCAATGAGATCACCGGGTACTCCGTATGCAAGCATCCGGATAGCTATAGTAAGAAGAGGCAGGGGAGGTATGCCAACAAATAGAGGAGTGAAACCTCCAACCGAGAAGAACCGGCATAACCTCCAACATCCAAAACATCATAGAAGATGCGAGTGAACTCCGTTTTCGATGAACTCGAGCTTGTCATCAAGATGACCATAAGCTCCAAAACTCACAAAGAAAAGAACCAAACAAGAACCAATAAAGATGATGCAAGGATGCAATGGTTTGAGCTCTCTACGAATGATACGATCAAGCTACTCATCGAGAGCCCCCCTTAATAGTACGGCAATCGATCCTATCTCCATCTCTTCGCCGAACTAGTGCACATATACAATTTGCCATTGTATTGGGTGTGTTGGGGACACAAGAGATTTCTTGTATTTGATTGGAGATTTGTTTGAGAGAGACCATCTTCATCCTACATCTTCCACGGATTGATAAATTTTAGGTCATCCACTTGAGAGAATATTGCTAATGTCCTACAAAACTCTGCGCTTTGAGGCCCAACATGAGTCTACAAGAATAAGTTGTGTAGTAGACATCAGTAGTGCGCCCAACATTTGGACGCATTTTCGTCCGCGCGGCCGGTATGCGGCCTATATTTTGCTCTTTTTATACATATCAAAAAAATGCCCAAAATTCAATCAAATTCAAATATCTCGTAGTTCGCAACCAAATAATATCTCATAGTTTACAAGCAAAATAAATTTTGAATTTTCACAAATACATTTGAAAGAAAAATAGCCGATACATCTATTAGTTGCCAACATGAGCCCACATATGCTCAACCAAATCATCTTGCAGTTGAATGTGAGTTTTCCAATCACGCATTTGATGATGAATTAGGTAAACTATGCAAACCTTGATGCTGCTCCATGCTCAGGCGCAATATTCTCACCCTGAAATTGAAACCCTTGGTCATAGATTTCAACCGGACACTCGTCCTCTACGATCATGTCGTGCATGATCACACAAGCAGTCATGACCTTCCACAACTTTTTGATGCTCCAATTTCTACCAGCATACTGAACGACGCCCCATCGAGATTGAAGAACATCAAAGGCACGCTCCACATCCTTCCTAGAACTCTCTTGTGCTTGGGCAAATCTCTTCCTCTTCTCTCCTACAGGATTGGGGATTGTCTTCACAAGAGTAGTCCACTGAGGATAGATACCGTTAGCTAGGTAGCATCCTTTGTTGTAGTGGTGGCCATTGATCTCAACATTGACCTCTGAGCAGTTGCCTTCTGCAAACCTTACGAACACCAAAGAGGTTGAAGCACGTTAATGTCATTGTGAGAGCCGGCCATGCCAAAGAAAGAGTGCCAAATCCAGAGATCTTAGTGAAGCCACGGCCTCAAGTATGAAAATACAAACTTTCACATGGTCTCAAGTACTATGGGCCAAACACTGCTACCACAGCCTTACAGAACTTGTACATGCAGTCTACGCACATGGACTTGCTCATTCGAACATAGGTCATCAATGAGATCACCGGGTACTCCGTATGCAAGCATCCGGATAGCTGCAATGCATTTCTGATGAGGAGACGCCAATCTTTTCCAGGGCGTCCTCCTTGCACTCGAAATAGTTGTCTTACGCCATCACCCCTCCCGGATACGGTTGAATACAAATCTAGCAATTCAAAAGCGGCACCGAAATAGGTTGCGTTCGAATAGTGGGTCAGCGGAATCGAAGTAGCCCTACCAGAGTAGGCAATGGCCACTCTCTCTATTGCGATTCGACATCGGAGTATGACATGGGATCTACCCCCTTAACATCAACCGCTGCCTACTAATGTGGTCATGGACGACCAAAGCAGCATCCACAATCTCCTCATGATCGAACGAAGAATCATCCCAATCACAAATGAAATTATGGAAAAAGTACTCGTCGCCGGAGTCCATTTGTACCTTGCAGGTGTGGTGGAAGAAGCCAGTCGGTGAAGAGCCTCGCACCTCTCCGAGACCAGGTAGTAGGCCTGTCGCGTGTGGAGGCGAACGTGGCAGCGTCCGGCGTGCAAGGTAAACGCGCAAGGCGGTGCCGCCGCCGGCAGAGGCGAGGGGTGGTGTCGATGTTGGAGTGTTGAGACGGTGGCGAAAACAGACCTAGAGTATGGGGTAGTCGAGGGGTGGCGTGCTGCTGGCGGAGGTATCTGGGTGCGGGCGACCGGCCTGGGCACAGAAACAAGGCGGCAGCGGCAAGGAGGGTGGCTGGGTGTGGTGGCGGTCGATGGGAGAAAGGGGGAAATGGCCGATGTGTCATCGACTGGTGGGCCACGGGGAATACAAGGGCGGGCGTCGCACGTGTCCGCGTTGATGCCCAAATTTGGGTCTGAAATGGATTGCACGCGGATAAAAAAGGATGCTGGTCCGTTAGCGTCGGCGCGTTGGGTCGCCTTTTGCGTTCGTTTCGATCCAATGGAGACGGACACGTGTGGACAATTTGAATCGGCGTGTTGGAGTTGGTATAATGAGTTGAACATCCAGCATATCTCACAGGCAATGTTGGACCGAACTCGCCTATCTAGGCATCACCCTGTCGTTCCATTTATGGTTCATGTTCATGACGCACCCCTCGGACGTTGCACGGACCGTGGAACAGGGACGAGAGACTCATATGTTTGCTATAGCGTATTCTAAAGATAAATACACTCATGGTCACTGTATTTGAAGCGAAAACACGATACAGTAACTGAACTTTAAAATATGCTAATTACGGTCACTATATACGTGAAGCAATGATTTTTTTTTGCGGAGAAATCAGAGAGCTTTTATTCAATAAACGCATTCTTGGGACAGTCAGCCAAAAGGCTGGTCACCAAGAAGCCGGGGGTTTCATCGAGCCAGCTTTCCGTAACATTCAATGTGCAAGCATGCTTAGCACATAGATGTGCCGGGAGGTTCGCGGACCGATTTACATGTTGAACATCAAAAGAAGTAAAGGTATTACATAGCTCTCCTATTTCTAGAAGTAAAGGAGCCACAATAGAACGAGCATTGTGGCGAGTTTGCCAGAGCTTCACTAGCTCCAAACAGTCGACTTCCATAATCACATGCGGGAATCCTCGAAGACAAGCAAACTGGACTCCATCTCGCAGGGACAAGCAGTCCATCATCAAGGGGTCTGAAACCCCACATATGGTTTGCACCATGAGCCCAAAAGGGCCGTAGAGGAGCGGGCCACTCCTCCCGCACCACCTCGCCCTTGTCAAAAGTTAGGGCTCCATCGGTCGTGATTTTGATTGTACCCAAGTCAGGCAGCCGCCAGCCGTGACCTGGGAGTGTCAGGGTATCTTTCCTTGGCAGCTATAAGAGGGAAATAGCTTCCTTGATAGATCTCATGGTTGTTGTGGGATCCCTCCCCTCATCTCCATGCTTGATCCGGTTCCTGGAGTGCCAGATGGACCACATAGTGGCAGTGATCTTAGCACGATCATCAGAAGTGAACTGTGGGTGACATGTAATGTCTCGCGCCCACGTGTCCGAGTGAAGAGGAGGCAGGCGGAGCCCAAGCCAAGTCCACGCCTCTTCCGAGAAGCGCTGGGCGTGTGGGCAATGGATTAGCGCATGTTTCAGATCCTCCTCCATGGAACAGCCCACCTTGCATTGTCGTACATCTGCAAGGTGTCTGTAGTTTAAGGTAGCCTCCTCTGGGAGAATGCCATGTAGAACTCTCCACCAGAATACTCGTACTTAGGGAATAACGTTCAATTTCCACAAGGATTTCCACAACTGTTGATTGTCCGTTGAAGTTTTGATAGCCGTAGCCGTCTCTTCCTCTTGAGCCAAATGCTCGTTCTGAAGCGATGATTATACGGTCACCGACTCACCATATAGCATCGTATTAAAATCTGTTGACCAGTCAAAGACTTACGTGGCTAGTATTGCAGTGGGCGCTGTCTGTGAGTGGGTCAAAGAAATAAACTCGAAACAAACAAAACAGAACGTGGGGAGCTGTGGAAACAAAACAGAACCAGGCGCGCGTGTGGTAGCCAGTGCACCCGTGGAAACGGTTTGCTTCCGCTTAGGCGCTCACGTTTATTATATTATACAGTATAAAGAAAAAGCATGCACGCAGCCTTGTCACCGTGCATTTCTTTCTGTCCTGTGTGTCCGACCTGTCAATGGACCGAAGAAATAAAGAAAACCATATAAAATAATTTAGCGCGGGTGGAGGTTCGAAACCAGGTCCTGGCGCAAAAAACCAAGGAAGACCAGCCAACTGAGCCAAGCCCTATTATGGTAATATGCAGAAGCTTAGTTTATTGATTTGATAAGGCACACATGCACACAAGCATGTGCCACGTAAAAGAATTCACAGGCAAAAAATATTCACACCAACTCATAATTGATTACAAATATTCAATTTTATATTAGTACATTTATGTTTATGTAGTCTAAAAGGTATTTCTTTAATTAAAAAATGTTCATACGATTTTAAAAATTGTGCACGCATTTTTAGAAATACTCATGTAATGTAAAAATAATTGCGAGTAATACTCATGTAATGTGAAGTAGTGTTACTTTTATAGGAATGTCCGCCGTTTCCATAAAAAATCATGTATTTTCAAGAAATATTTCATGAATTTTAAATATAAAATTACATAAAGTTTTACAAAATAAATATGCAAACATTTGTTTTCAAAAATTGCATGATTTTTTTTAAAAGATGCAAACACTTTTAAAAGTTGAATGAAAAAATATTTCATTGTTTTGGCACAGTTATAATATTTTATAGAACGAAAATAATTTTCTAAATATGCCTCTGTCTGGAATATGTGCATGTTTTATTTTTTAGAACTGCTTGAATCACTTGTGTGCATTGTGTGAACTGTGCTTTTCAAAAAGCGGAGCGCTTACTAAATAACAAGTTGACTCATCTGGCACAGTGGTTCCGCGCGGGCGCGGAAGACGGCACAGGTTCCTTCGCTCCGCTCGCAAGCGCTGTTTTTGTTTCTCTTACATAATTTCTTGACCCACTGATAGGCATGGCCCACTTTAATATTTCCAATAAAGATTTTTGGACCGGTCAACAGAGCCATTTGACTGGTCAACACATTTCAATACGATGCTACGCGGCGAGCGGGTGACCGTATAATCACCATTTCGGATATACAATGACCGTAATAAGCGTATTTTAAAGTTCAGTGACCGTATCGTGCTTTCGGTTTAAATATAGTGACCATGAGTGTATTTATCTCCGTATTTTATTCCAAGACACGAGTATGCTCTCCGGCAGTGCTCAGCCTCCGGATCTTTTCAAGCTTGCTCGACGGAAAAATCTGTTTGCGCTCGCCGTATAGCATCATATTGAAATCTGTTGACCAGTCAAATGGCTCTGTTGACCGGGTTCGAATCATCTTCACTCCGCTCGCAAGCGCTGTTTCTGTTTCTCTTATGTAATTTCTTGACCCACTGACAGGCATGGCCCACTTCAATATTTGCCATACAGATTATTTGACCGGTCAACAGAGCCATTTGACTAGTCAACACATTTCAATACGATGCTATGCGGCGAGTGAGTGACCGTATAATCATCATTTCGCGTATACAATGACCGTAATAAGCATATTTTAAAGTTCAGTAACCGTATCGTGCTTTCGGTTCAAATATAGTGACCATGAGTGTATTTATCTCCGTATTTTATTTCAAGACACGGGTATGCTCTCCGGCAGTGCTCAGCCTCCGGATCTTTTCAAGCTTGCTCGACTGAAAAATCCGTTTGCGCTCGCCGTATAGCATCGTATTGAAATCTGTTGACCAGTCAAATGGCTCTGTTGACCGGGTTCGAATCCTCTTCGCTCCGCTCGCAAGCGCTGTTTTTGTTTCTCTTATGTAATTTCTTGACCCACTGACAGGCATGGCCCACTTCAATATTTGCCATACAGATTATTTGACCGTTCAACAGAGCCATTTGATTGGTCAACACATTTCAATACGATGCTATGCGGCGAGTGGGTGACCGTATAATCACCATTTCGCATATACAATGACCGTAATAAGCGTATTTTAAAGTTCAGTGACCGTATCGTGCTTTTGGTTCCAATATAGTGACCATGAGTGTATTTATCTCAGTATTCTATTCCAAGACACGAGTATGTTGTCCGGCAGTGCTGAGCCTCCGGATCTTTTCAAGCTTGCTCGATGGAAAAATCTGTTTGCGCTCGCGGTACAGCATCGTATTGAAATCTGTTGACCAGTCAAATGGCTCTGTTGACCGGATTCGATTCCTCTTCGCTCCACTCGCAAGCGTTGTTTTTGTTACTCTTATGTAATTTGTTGACCCACTGACAGGCTTGGCCCACTTCAATATTTGCCATACAGATTATTTGACCGGTTAACAGAGCCATTTGACTGGTCAACACATTTCAATACGACGCTATGCGGCGAGTGGGTGACCGTATAATCACCATTTCGCATATAGAATGACCGTAATAAGCGTATTTTAAAGTTCAGTGACCGTATCGTGATTGTGGTTCAAATACAGTGACCATGAGCATATTTATCTCCGTATTTTCCAAGACACGATTATGCTCTCCGGCAGTGCTCAGCCTCCGGATCTTTTCAAGCTTGCTCGACGGAAAAATCTGTTTGCGCTCGCCGTATAGCATCGTATTATAGCATCGTATTGAAATCTGTTGACCAGTCAAATGGCTCTATTGACCGGGTTCGAATCCTCTTCGCTCCGCTCGCAAGCGCTGTTTTTGTTTCTCTTATGTAATTTCTTGACCCACTGACAGGCATGGCCCACTTCAATATTTGCCATACACATTATTTGACCGGTTAACAGAGCCATTTGACTGGTCAACACATTTCAATACGATGCTATGCGGCGAGTGGGTGACCGTATAATCATCATTTCACACATACAATGACCGTAATAAGCGTATTTTAATATTCAGTGACCGTATCGTGCTTTCAGTTCAAATACAGTGACCGTGAGTGTATTTATCTCCGTATTTTATTCCAAGACACGAGTATGCTCTCCGGCAGTGCTGAGCCTCCGGATCTTTTCAAGCTTGCTCGACTGAAAAATCTGTTTGCGCTCGCCGTATAACATCGTATTGAAATATGTTGACCAGTCAAATGGCTCTGTTGACCGGGTTCGAATCCTCTTCGCTCCGCTCGCAAGCGCTGTTTTTGTTTCTCTTATTTAATTTCTTGACCCACTGACATGCATGGCCCACTTCAATATTTGCCATACAGATTATTTGACCGGTCAACAGAGCTATTTGATTGGTCAACACATTTCAATACGATGCTATGCGGCGAGTGGGTGACCGTATAATCAGCATTTCGCATATACAATGACCGTAATAAGAGTATTTTAAAGTTCAGTGACCGTATCGTGCTTTCGGTTCCAATATAGTGACCATGAGTGTATTTATCTCAGTATTTTATTCCAAGACACGAGTATGCTGTCCGGCAGTGCTTAGCCTCCGGATCTTTTCAAGCATGCTCGACGGAAAAATCTGTTTGCGCTCGCCGTATAGCATCGTATTGAAATCTGTTGACCAGTCAATTGGCTCTGTTGACCGGGTTCGAATCCTCTTCGCTCCGCTCGCAACCGTTGTTTTTGTTTCTCTTATGTAATTTCTTGACCCACTAACAGGCATGGCCCACTTTAATATTTGCCATACAGATTATTTGACCGGTCAATAGATCCATTTGACTGGTCAACACATTTCAATACGATGCTATGCGGCGAGTGGGTGACCGTATAATCACCATTTCGCATATACAATGACCGTAATAAGCGTATTTTAAAGTTCAAGTACCGTATCGTTCTTGTGATTCAAATACAGTGACCATGAGTGTATTTATCTCAGTATTTTATTTCAAGACACGAGTATGCTCTCCGGCAGTGCTCAGCCTCCGAAAGTTTTCAAGCTTGCTCGACGAAAAAATCTGTTTGCGCTCGCCGTATAGCATCGTATTGAAATCTGTTGACCAGTCAAATGGCTCTGTTGACCGGGTTCGAATCCTCTTCGCTCCGCTCGCAAGCGCTGTTTTTGTTTCTCTTATGTAATTTCTTTACCTACTGACAGGCATGGCCCACTTCAATATTTGCCATACAGATTATTTGACCGTCAACATAGCCATTTGACTGGTCAACACATTTCAATACGATGCTATGCGGCGAGTGGGTGATCGTATAATCACCATTTCGCACATACGATGACCGTAATAAGCGTATTTTAATGTTCAGTGACCGTATCGTGCTTTCGGTTCAAATACAGTGACCATGAGTGTATTTATCTCCGTATTTTATTCCAAGACACGAGTATGCTCTCCGGCAGTGCTCAGCCTCCGGATCTTTTCAAGCTTGCTCGACCGAAAAATCTGTTTGCGCTCGCCGTATAGCATCATATTGAAATCTGTTGACCAGTCAAATGGCTCTGTTGACCGGGTTCGAATCCTCTTCGCTCCGCTCGCAAGCGCTGTTTCTGTTTCTCTTATGTAATTTCTTGACCCATTGACAGGCATGGCCTACTTCAATATTTGCCATACAGATTATTTGACCGGTCAACAGAGCCATATGATTGGTCAACACATTTCAATACGATGCTATGTGGCGAGTGGGTGACCGTATAATCATCATTTCGCATATACAATGACCGTAATAAGCGTATTTTAAAGTTAAGTGACCGTATCGTGCTTTCGGTTCCAATATAGTGACCATGAGTGTATTTAATCTCAGTATTTTATTCCAAGACACGAGTATGCTGCACGGCAGTGCTTAGCGTCCGGATCTTTTCAAGCTTGCTCGACAGAGAAATCTGTTTGCGCACGCCGTATAGCATCGTACTGAAATCTGTTGACCAGTCAATTGGCTCTGTTGACCGGGTTCGAATCCTCTTCGCTCCGCTTGCAAGCGTTGTTTTTGTTTCTCTTATGTAATTTCTTGACCCACTGACAGGCATGGCCCACTTCAATATTTGCCATAAAGATTATTTGACCGGTTAACAGAGCCATTTGACTGGTCAACACATTTCAATACGATGCTATGCGGCGAGTGGGTGACCGTATAATCACCATTTCACACATACAATGACCGTAATAAGCGTATTTTAATGTTCGGTGACCGTATTGTGCTTTCGGTTCAAATACAGTGACCGTGTGTGTATTTATCTCCGTATTTTATTCCAAGACACGAGTATGCTCTCCGGCAGTGCTGAGCCTCCGGATCTTTTCAAGCTTGCTCGACCGAAAAATCTGTTTGCGCTCGCCGTGTAGCATCGTATTGAAATTTGTTGACCAGTCAAATGGCTCTGTTGACCGGGTTCGAATCCTCTTCGCTCCGCTCGCAAGCGCTGTTTTTGTTTCTCTTACGTAATTTCTTGACCCACTGACAGGCATGGCCCACTTCAATATTTGCCATACAGATTATTTGACCGGTCAACAGAGCCATTTGACTGGTCAACCCATTTCAATACGATGCTATGCGGCGAGTGGGTGACCGTATAATCACCATTTCGCACATACAATGACCGTAATAAGCATATTTTAAAGTTCAGTGACCGTATCGTGCTTTCGGTTCAAATACAGTGACCATGAGTGTATTTATCTCCGTATTTTATTCCAAGACACGAGTATGCTCTCCGGCAGTGCTCAGCCTCCGGATCTTTTCAAGCTTGCTCGACCGAAAAATCTGTTTGCGCTCGTCGTATAGCATCGTATTGAAATCTGTTGACCAGTCAATTGGCTCTGTTGACCGGGTTCGAATCCTCTTCGCTCCGCTCGCAAGCGCTGTTTCTGTTTTTCTTATGTAATTTCTTGACCCACTGACAGGCATGGCCCACTTCAATATTTGCCATACAGATTATTTGACCGGTCAACAGAGCCATTTGATTGGTCAACACATTTCAATACGATGCTATGCGGCGAGTGGGTGACCGTATAATCACCATTTCGCATATACAATGATCGTAATAAGCGTATTTTAAAGTTCTGTGACCGTATCGTGCTTTCGGTTCCAATATAGTGACCATGATTGTATTTCTCTCAGTATTTTATTCCAAGACACGAGTATGCTGTCCGGCAGTGCTTAGCCTCCGGATCTTTACAAGCTTGCTCGACGGAAAAATCTGTTCGCGCTCGCAAGCGCTGTTTGCGCTCGCCGTATAGCACCGTATTGAAATATGTTGACCTGTCAAATGGCTCTGTTGACCCGGTTCGAATCCTCTTCGCTCCGCTCGCAAGCGTTGTTTTTGTTTCTCTTATGTAATTTCTTGACCCACTCACAGGCATGGCCCACTTCAATATTTGCCATACAGATTATTTGACCGGTCAACAGAGCCATTTGACAGGTCAACACATTTCAATACGATGCTATGCGGCGAGTGGGTGACCGTATAATCACCATTTCGCATATACAATGACCGTAATAAGCGTATTTTAAAGTTCAGTGACCGTATCGTGCTTGTGGTTCAAATACAGTGACCATGAGTATATTTATCTTCGTATTTTATTCTAAGACACGAGTATGCTCTCCGGCAGTGCTCAGCCTCCGGAACTTTTCAAGCTTGCTCGATGGAAAAATCTGTTTGCGCTCGTCGTATAGCATCGTATTGAAATCTGTTGACCAGTCAAATGGCTCTGTTGACCGGGTTCGAATCCTCTTCGCTCCGCTCGCAAACGGTGTTTTTGTTTCTCTTATGTAATTTCTTGACCCACTGACAGGCATGGC
This sequence comes from Triticum aestivum, assembly GCF_018294505.1. Classification (NCBI taxonomy): domain Eukaryota; kingdom Viridiplantae; phylum Streptophyta; class Magnoliopsida; order Poales; family Poaceae; genus Triticum; species Triticum aestivum. Next base: position 494,710,608 of record NC_057796.1, read on the forward strand.
CCACTTCAATATTTGCCATACAGATTATTTGACCGTCAACAGAGCCATTTGACTGGTCAACACATTTCAATACAATGCTATACGGCGAGTGGGTGACCGTATAATCACCATTTCGCACATACAATGACCGTCATAAGCGTATTTTAATGTTCAGTGACCGTATCGTGCTTGTGGTTCAAATACAGTGACCGTGAGTGTATTTATCTCCGTATTTTATTCCAAGACACGAGTATGCTCTCCGGCAGTGCTCAGCCTCCGGATCTTTTCAAGCTTGCTCGACCGAAAAATCTGTTTGCGCTCGCCGTATAGCATCGTATTGAAATCTGTTGACCAGTCAAATGGCTCTGTTGACCGGGTTCGAATCCTCTTCGCTCCGCTCGCAAGCGCTGTTTCTGTTTCTCTTATGTAATTTCTTGACCCACTGACAGGCATGGCCCACTTCAATATTAGCCATACAGATTATTTGACCGGTCAACAGAGCCATTTGATTGGTCAACACATTTCAATACGATGCTATGCGGCGAGTGGGTGACTGTATAATCACCATTTCGCATATACAATGACCGTAATAAGCGTATTTTAAAGTTCAATGACCGTATCGTGCTTTCGGTTCCAATATAGTGACCATGAGTGTATTTATCTCCGTATTTTATTCGAAGACAAGAGTATGCTGTCCGGCAGTGCTTAGCCTCCGGATCTTTTCAAGCTTGCTCGACGGAAAAATCTGTTTGCGCTCGCAAGCGCTGTTTGCGCTCGCCGTATAGCATCGTATTGAAATCTGTTGACCTGTCAAATGGCTCTGTTGACCGGGTTCGAATCCTCTTCGCTCCGCTCGCAAGCGCTGTTTTTGTTTCTCTTATGTAATTTCTTGACCCACTGACAGGCATGGCCCACTTCAATATTTGCCATACAGATTATTTGACCGGTCAACAGATCCATTTGACTGGTCAACACATTTCAATACGTGCGGCGAGTGGGTGACCGTATAATCAGCATTTCGCATATACAATGACCGTAATAAGCGTATTTTAAAGTTCAGTGACCGTATCGTGCTTATGGTTCAAATACAGTGACCATGAGTGTATTTATCTCCGTATTTTATTCCAAGACACGAGTATGCTCTCCGGCAGTGCTCAGCCTCCGGATCTTTTCAAGCTTGCTCGACCGAAAAATCTGTTTGCACTCGTCGTATACCATCGTATTGAAATCTGTTGACCAGTCAAATGGCTCTGTTGACCGGGTTCGAATCCTCTTCGCTCCGCTCGCAAGCGTTGTTTTTGTTTCTCTTATGTAATTTCTTGACCCACTGACAGGCATGGCCCACTTCAATATTTGCCATACAGAATATTTGACCAGTCAACAGATCCATTTGACTGGTCAACACATTTCAATACGATGCTATGCGGCGAGTGGGTGGCCGTATAATCACCATTTCGCATAATGAACGCAATAAGCGTATTTTAAAGTTCAGTGACCGTATCGTGCTTGTGGTTCAAATACAGTGACCATGAGCGTATTTATCTCCGTATTTTATTCCAAGACACGAGTATGCTCTCCGGCAGTGCTCAGCCTCCGGAACTTTTCAAGCTTGCTCGACGGAAAAATCTGTTTGCGCTCGCCGTATACCACCGTATTGTAATATGTTAGACCTGTCAAATGGCTCTGTTGACCGGGTTCGAATCCTCTTCGCTCCGCTCGCAAGCGTTGTTTTTGTTTCTCTTATGTAATTTCTTGACCCACTGACAGGTATGGCCCACTTCAATATTTCCCATACAGATTATTTGACCGGTCAACAGAGCCATTTGACTGGTCAACACATTTCAATACGATGCTATGCGGCGAGTGGGTGACCGTATAATCACCATTTCGCACATACAATGACCGTAATAAGCGTATTTTAATGTTCAGTGACCGTATCGTGCTTTTGGTTCAAATACAGTGACCATGAGTGTATTTATCTCCGTATTTTATTTCAAGACACGAGTATGCTCTTCGGCAGTGCTCAGCCTCCGGATCTTTTCAAGCTTGCTCGACCGAAAAATCTGTTTGCGCTCGCCGTATAGCATCGTATTGAAATCTGTTGACCAGTCAAATGGCTCTGTTGACCGGGTTCGAATCCTCTTCGCTCCGCTCGCAAGCGTTGTTTCTGTTTCTCTTATGTAATTTCTTGACCCACTGACAGGCATGGCCCACTTCAATATTAGCCATACAGATTATTTGACAGGTCAACAGAGCCATTTGATTGGTCAACACATTTCAATACGATGCTATGCGGCGAGTGGTTAATCGTATAATCACCATTTCGCATATACAATAATCGTAATAAGCGTATTTTAAAGTTCTGTGCCCGTATCGTGCTTTCGGTTCTAATATAGTGACCATGAGTGTATTTATCTCAGTATTTTATTTCAAGACACGAGTATGCTGTCCGGCAGTGCTTAGCCTCCGGATCTTTTCAAGCTTGCTCGACGGAAAAATCTGTTTGCGCTCGCAAGGGCTGTTTGCGCTCGCCGTATACCACCGTATTGAAATATGTTGACCTGTCAAATGGCTCTGTTGACCGGGTTCGAATCCTCTTCGCTCCGCTCGCAAGCGTTGTTTTTGTTTCCCTTATGTAATTTCTTGACCCACTGACAGGCATGGCCCACTTCAATATTTGCCATACAGATTATTTGACCGGTCAACAGAGCCATTTGACAGGTCAACACATTTCATTACGATGCTATGCGGCGAGTGGGTGACCGTATAATCAGCATTTCGCATATACAATGACCGTAATAAGCGTATTTTAAAGTTCAGTGACCGTATCGTGCTTGTGGTTCAAATACAGTGACCATGAGTGTATTTATCTCCGTATTTTATTCCAAGACACGAGTATGCTCTCCGGCAGTGCTCAGCCTCCGGATCTTTTCAAGCTTGCTCGACCGAAAAATCTGTTTGCAGTCACCGTATAGCATCGTATTGAAATCTGTTGACCGGGTTCGAATCCTCTCCGCTCCGCTCGCAAGCGTTGTTTTTGTTTCTCTTATGTAATTTCTTGACCCACTGACAGGCATGGCCCACTTCAATATTTGCCATACAGATTATTTGACCGGTCAACAGAGTCATTTGATTGGTCAACACATTTCAATACGATGCTATGCGGCGAGTGGGTGACTGTATAATCACCATTTCGCATATACAATTACCGTAATAAGCGTATTTTAAAGTTCAATGACCGTATCGTGCTTTCGGTTCCAATATAGTGACCATGAGTGTATTTATCTCCGTATTTTATTCGAAGACAAGAGTATGCTGTCCGGCAGTGCTTAGCCTCCGGATCTTTTCAAGCTTGCTTGACGGAAAAATCTGTTTGCGCTCGCAAGCGCTGTTTGCGTTCGCCGTATAGCATCGTATTGAAATCTGTTGACCTGTCAAATCGCTCTGTTGACCGGGTTCGAATCCTCTTCGCTCCGCTCGCAAGCGCTGTTTTTGTTTCTCTTATGTAATTTCTTGACTCACTGACAGGCATGGCCCACTTCAATATTTGCCATACAGATTATTTGACCAGTCAACAGATCCATTTGACTGGTCAACACATTTCAATACGATGCTATGCGGCGACTGGGTGGCCGTATAATCACCATTTCGCATATACAATGAACGTAATAAGCGTATTTTAAAGTTCAGTGACCGTATCGTGCTTGTGGTTCAAATACAGTGACCATGAGTGTATTTATCTCCGTATTTTATTTCAAGACACGAGTATGATCTACGGCAGTGCTCAGCCTCCCGAACTTTTCAAGCTTGCTCGACGGAAAAATCTGTTTGCGCTCGTCGTATAGCATCGTATTGAAATCTGTTGACCAGTCAAATGGCTCTGTTGACCGGGTTCGAATCCTCTTCGCTCCGCTCGCAAACGCTGTTTTTGTTTCTCTTATGTAATTTCTTGACCCACTGACAGGCATGGCCCACTTCAATATTTGCCATACAGATTATTTGACCGTCAACAGAGCCATTTGACTGGTCAACACATTTCAATACGATGCTATGCGGCGAGTGGGTGACCGTATAATCACCATTTCGCACATACAATGACCGTAATAAGCGTATTTTAATGTTCAGTGACCGTATCGTGCTTTCGGTTCAAATACAGTGACCATGAGTGTATTTATCTCCGTATTTTATTCCAGGACACGAGTATGCTCTCCGGCAGTGCTCAGCCTGCGGATCTTTTCAAGCTTGCTCGACCGAAAAATCTGTTTGCGCTCGTCGTATAGCATCGTATTGAAATCTGTTGACCAGTCAAATGGCTCTGTTGACCGGGTTCGAATCCTCTTCGCTCCGCTCGCAAGCGCTGTTTCTGTTTCTGTTATGTAATTTTTGACCCACTGACAGGCATGGCCCACTTCAATATTAGCCATACAGATTATTTGACCGGTCAACAGAGCCATTTGATTGGTCAACACATTTCAATACGATGCTATGCGGCGAGTGGGTGACCGTATAATCACCATTTCGCATATACAATGATCGTAATAAGCGTATTTTAAAGTTCAGTGTCCGTATCGTGCTTTCGGTTCCAATATAGTGTATTTATCTCAGTATTTTATTCCAAGACACGAGTATGCTGTCCGGCAGTGCTTAGCCTCCGGATCTTTTCAAGCTTGCTCGACGGAAAAATCTGTTTGCGCTCGCAAGCGCTGTTTGCGCTCGCCGTATAGCATCGTATTGAAATCTGTTGAGCTGTCAAATGACTCTGTTGACCGGGTTCGAATCCTCTTCGCTCCGCTCGCAAGCGCTGTTTTTGTTTCTCTTATGTAATTTCTTGACCCACTGACAGGCATGGCCCACTTCAATATTTGCCATACAGATTATTTGACCGGTCAACAGATCCATTTGACTGGTCAACACATTTCAATACGTGCGGCGAGTGGGTGACCGTATAATCAGCATTTCGCATATACAATGACCGTAATAAGCGTATTTTAAAGTTCAGTGACCGTATCGTGCTTATGGTTCAAATACAGTGACCATGAGTGTATTTATCTCCGTATTTTATTCCAAGACACGAGTATGCTCTCCGGCAGTGCTCAGCCTCCGGATCTTTTCAAGTTTGCTCGACCGAAAAATCTGTTTGCACTCGCCGTATACCATCGTATTGAAATCTGTTGAGCAGTCAAATGGCTCTGTTGACCGGGTTCGAATCCTCTACGCTCCGCTCGCAAGCGTTGTTTTTGTTTCTCTTATGTAATTTCTTGACCCACTGACAGGCATGGCCCACTTCAATATTTGCCATACAGAATATTTGACCAGTCAACAGATCCATTTGACTGGTCAACACATTTCAATACGATGCTATGCGGCGAGTGGGTGGCCGTATAATCACCATTTCGCATAATGAACGCAATAAGCGTATTTTAAAGTTCAGTGACCGTATCGTGCTTGTGGTTCAAATACAGTGACCATGAGCGTATTTATCTCCGTATTTTATTCCAAGACACGAGTATGCTCTCCGGCAGTGCTCAGCCTCCGGAACTTTTCAAGCTTGCTCGACGGAAAAATCTGTTTGCGCTCGCCGTATACCACCGTATTGTAATATGTTAGACCTGTCAAATGGCTCTGTTGACCGGGTTCGAATCCTCTTCGCTTCGCTCGCAAGCGTTGTTTTTGTTTCTCTTATGTAATTTCTTGACCCACTGACAGGTATGGCCCACTTCAATATTTCCCATACAGATTATTTGACCGGTCAACAGAGCCATTTGACTGGTCAACACATTTCAATACGATGCTATACGGCGAGTGGGTGACCGTATAATCACCATTTCGCACATACAATGACCGTAATAAGCGTATTTTAATGTTCAGTGACCGTATCGTGCTTTTGGTTCAAATACAGTGACCATGAGTGTATTTATCTCCGTATTTTATTCCAAGACACGAGTATGCTCTCCGGCAGTGCTCAGCCTCCGGATCTTTTCAATCTTGCTCGACCGAAAAATCTGTTTGCGCTCGCCGTATAGCATCGTATTGAAATCTGTTGACCAGTCAAATGGCTCTGTTGACCGGGTTCGAATCCTCTTCGCTCCGCTCGCAAGCGTTGTTTCTGTTTCTCTTATGTAATTTCTTGACCCACTGACAGGCATGGCCCACTTCAATATTAGCCATACAGATTATTTGACAGGTCAACAGAGCCATTTGATTGGTCAACACATTTCAATACGATGCTATGCGGCGAGTGGTTAACCGTATAATCACCATTTCGCATATACAATAATCGTAATAAGCGTATTTTAAAGTTCTGTGCCCGTATCGTGCTTTCGGTTCTAATATAGTGACCATGAGTGTATTTATCTCAGTATTTTATTTCAAGACACGAGTATGCTGTCCGGCAGTGCTTAGCCTCCGGATCTTTTCAAGCTTGCTCGACGGAAAAATCTGTTTGCGCTCGCAAGGGCTGTTTGCGCTCGCCGTATACCACCGTATTGAAATATGTTGACCTGTTAAATGGCTCTGTTGACCGGGTTCGAATCCTCTTCGCTCCGCTCGCAAGCGTTGTTTTTGTTTCCCTTATGTAATTTCTTGACCCACTGACAGGCATGGCCCACTTCAATATTTGCCATACAGATTATTTGACCGGTCAACAGAGCCATTTGACAGGTCAACACATTTCAATACGATGCTATGCGGCGAGTGGGTGACCGTATAATCAGCATTTCGCATATACAATGACCGTAATAAGCGTATTTTAAAGTTCAGTGACCGTATCGTGCTTGTGGTTCAAATACAGTGACCATGAGTGTATTTATCTCCGTATTTTATTCCAAGACACGAGTATGCTCTCCGGCAGTGCTCAGCCTCCGGATCTTTTCAAGCTTGCTCGACCGAAAAATCTGTTTGCAGTCACCGTATAGCATCGTATTGAAATCTGTTGACCGGGTTCGAATCCTCTCCGCTCCGCTCGCAAGCGTTGTTTTTGATTCTCTTATGTAATTTCTTGACCCACTGACAGGCATGGCCCACTTCAATATTTGCCATACAGATTATTTGACCGGTCAACAGAGTCATTTGATTGGTCAACACATTTCAATACGATGTTATGTGGCGAGTGGGTGACTGTATAATCACCATTTCGCATATACAATTACCGTAATAAGCGTATTTTAAAGTTCAATGACCGTATCGTGCTTTCGGTTCCAATATAGTGACCATGAGTGTATTTATTTCCGTATTTTATTCGAAGACAAAAGTATGCTGTCCGGCAGTGCTTAGCCTCCGGATCTTTTCAAGCTTGCTTGACGGAAAAATCTGTTTGCGCTCGCAAGCGCTGTTTGCGTTCGCCGTATAGCATCGTATTGAAATCTGTTGACCTGTCAAATCGCTCTGTTGACCGGGTTCGAATCCTCTTCGCTCCGCTCGCAAGCGCTGTTTTTGTTTCTCTTATGTAATTTCTTGACTCACTGACAGGCATGGCCCACTTCAATATTTGCCATACAGATTATTTGACCAGTCAACAGATCCATTTGACTGGTCAACACATTTCAATACGATGCTATGCGGCGACTGGGTGGCCGTATAATCACCATTTCGCATATACAATGAACGTAATAAGCGTATTTTAAAGTTCAGTGACCGTATCGTGCTTGTGGTTCAAATACAGTGACCATGAGTGTATTTATCTCCGTATTTTATTTTAAGACACGAGTATGATCTACGGCAGTGCTCAGCCTCCCGAACTTTTCAAGCTTGCTCGACGGAAAAATCTGTTTGCGCTCGTCGTATAGCATCGTATTGAAATCTGTTGACCAGTCAAATGGCTCTGTTGACCGGGTTCGAATCCTCTTCGCTCCGCTCGCAAACGCTGTTTTTGTTTCTCTTATGTAATTTCTTGACCCACTGACAGGCATGGCCCACTTCAATATTTGCCATACAGATTATTTGACCGTCAACAGAGCCATTTGACTGGTCAACACATTTCAATACGATGCTATGCGGCGAGTGGGTGACCGTATAATCACCATTTCGCACATACAATGACCGTAATAAGCGTATTTTAATGTTCAGTGACCGTATCGTGCTTTCGGTTCAAATACAGTGACCATGAGTGTATTTATCTCCGTATTTTATTACAGGACACGAGTATGCTCTCCGGCAGTGCTCAGCCTGCGGATCTTTTCAAGCTTGCTCGACCGAAAAATCTGTTTGCGCTCGTCGTATAGCATCGTATTGAAATCTGTTGACCAGTCAAATGGCTCTGTTGACCGGGTTCGAATCCTCGCAAGCGCTGTTTCTGTTTCTCTTATGTAATTTCTTGACCCACTGACAGGCATGGCCCACTTCAATATTAGCCATACAGATTATTTGACCGGTCAACAGAGCCATTTGATTGGTCAACACATTTCAATACGATGCTATGCGGCGAGTGGGTGACCGTATAATCACCATTTCGCATATACAATGATCGTAATAAGCGTATTTTAAAGTTCAGTGCCCGTATCGTGCTTTCGGTTCCAATATAGTGTATTTATCTCAGTATTTTATTCCAAGACACGAGTATGCTGTCCGGCAGTGCTTAGCCTCCGGATCTTTTCAAGCTTGCTCGACGGAAAAATCTGTTTGCGCTCGCAAGGGCTGTTTGCGCTCGCCTTATACCACCGTATTGAAATATGTTGACCTGTCAAATGGCTCTGTTGACCGGGTTCGAATCCTCTTCGCTCCGCTCGCAAGCGTTGTTTTTGTTTCCCTTATGTAATTTCTTGACCCACTGACAGGCATGGCCCACTTCAATATTTGCCATACAGATTATTTGACCGGTCAACAGAGCCATTTGACAGGTCAACACATTTCAATACGATGCTATGCGGCGAGTGGGTGACCGTATAATCAGCATTTCGCATATACAATGACCGTAATAAGCGTATTTTAAAGTTCAGTGACCGTATCGTGCTTGTGGTTCAAATACAGTGACCATGAGTGTATTTATCTCCGTATTTTATTCCAAGACACGAGTATGCTCTACGGCAGTGCTCAGCCTCCCGAACTTTTCAAGGTTGCTCGACGGAAAAATCTGTTTGCGCTCGCCGCATAGCATCGTATTGAAATCTGTTGACCAGTCAAATGGCTCTGTTGACCAGGTTCGAATCCTCTTCGCTCCGCTCGCAAACGCTGTTTTTGTTTCTCTTATGTAATTTCTTGACCCACTGACAGGCATGGCCCACTTCAATATTTGCCATACAGATTATTTGACCGTCAACAGAGCCACTTGACTGGTCAACACATTTCAATACGATGCTATGCGGCGAGTGGGTGACCGTATAATCACCATTTCGCACATACAATGACCGTAATAAGCGTATTTTAATGTTCAGTGACCGTATCGTGCTTTCGGTTGAAATACAGTGACCATGAGTGTATTTATCTCCGTATTTTATTCCAGGACACGAGTATGCTCTCCGGCAGTGCTCAGCCTGCGGATCTTTTCAAGCTTGCTCGACCGAAAAATCTGTTTGCGCTCGTCGTATAGCATCGTATTGAAATCTGTTGACCAGTCAAATGGCTCTGTTGACCGGGTTCGAATCCTCGCAAGCGCTGTTTCTGTTTCTCTTATGTAATTTCTTGACCCACTGACAGGCATGGCCCACTTCAATATTAGCCATACAGATTATTTGACCGGTCAACAGAGCCATTTGATTGGTCAACACATTTCAATACGATGCTATGCGGCGAGTGGGTGACCGTATAATCACCATTTCGCATATACAATGATCGTAATAAGCGTATTTTAAAGTTCAGTGCCCGTATCGTGCTTTCGGTTCCAATATAGTGTATTTATCTCAGTATTTTATTCCAAGACACGAGTATGCTGTCCGGCAGTGCTTAGCCTCCGGATCTTTTCAAGCTTGCTCGACGGAAAAATCTGTTTGCGCTCGCAAGCGCTGTTTGCGCTCGCCGTATAGCATCGTATTGAAATCTGTTGAGCTGTCAAATGGCTCTGTTGACCGGGTTCGAATCCTCTTCGCTCCGCTCGCAAGCGCTGTTTTTGTTTCTCTTATGTAATTTCTTGACCCACTGACAGGCATGGCCCACTTCAATATTTGCCATACAGATTATTTGACCGGTCAACAGATCCATTTGACTGGTCAACACATTTCAATACGTGTGACGAGTGGGTGACCGTATAATCAGCATTTCGCATATACAATGACCGTAATAAGCGTATTTTAAAGTTCAGTGACCGTATTGTGCTTATGGTTCAAATACAGTGACCATGAGTGTATTTATCTCCGTATTTTATTCCAAGACACGAGTATGCTCTCCGGCAGTGCTCAGCCTCCGGATCTTTTCAAGCTTGCTCGACCGAAAAATCTGTTTGCACTCGCCGTATACCATCGTATTGAAATCTGTTGACCAGTCAAATGGCTCTGTTGACCGGGTTCGAATCCTCTACGCTCCGCTCGCAAGCGTTGTTTTTGTTTCTCTTATGTAATTTTTGACCCACTGACAGGCATGGCCCACTTCAATATTTACCATACAGAATATTTGACCAGTCAACAGATCCATTTGATTGGTCAACACATTTCAATACGATGCTATGCGGCGAGTGGGTGACCGTATAATCACCATTTCGCATATACAATGATCGTAATAAGCGTATTTTAAAGTTCAGTGCCCGTATCGTGCTTTCGGTTCCAATATAGTGTATTTATCTCAGTATTTTATTTCAAGACACGAATATGTTGTCCGGCAGTGCTTAGCCTCCGGATCTTTTCTAGCTTGCTCGACGGAAAAATCTGTTTGCGCTCGCAAGGGCTGTTTGCGCTCGTCGTATACCACCGTATTGAAATATGTTGACCTGTCAAATGGCTCTGTTGACCGGGTTCGAATCCTCTTCGCTCCGCTCGCAAGCGTTGTTTTTGTTTTTTTATGTAATTTCTTGACCCACTGACAGGCATGGCCCACTTCAATATTTGCCATACAGATTATTTGACCGGTCAACACAGCCATTTGACAGGTCAACACATTTCAATACGATGCTATGCGGCGAGTGGGTGACCGTATAATCAGCATTTCGCATATACAATGACCGTAATAAGCGTATTTTAAAGTGTAGTGACCGTATCGTGCTTGTGGTTCAAATACAGTGACCATGAGTGTATTTATCTCCGTATTTTATTCCAAGACACGAGTATGCTCTCCGGCAGTGCTCAGCCTCCGGATCTTTTCAAGGTTGCTCGACCGAAAAATCTGTTTGCACTCGCCGTATAGCATCGTATTGAAATCTGTTGACCAGTCAAATGGCTCTGTTGACCGGGTTCGAATCCTCTTCGCTCCGCTCGCAAGCGTTGTTTTTGTTTCTCTTATGTAATTTCTTGACCGACTGACAGGCATGGCCCATTTCAATATTTGCCATACAGATTATTTGATCGGTCAACAGAGCCATTTGATTGGTCAACACATTTCAGTACGATGCTATGCGGCGAGTGGGTGACTGTCTAATCACCATTTCGCATATACAATGACCGTAATAAGCGTATTTTAAAGTTCAGTGACCGTATCGTGCTTTCGGTTCCAATATAGTGACCATGAGTGTATTTATCTCCGTATTTTATTCGAAGACAAGAGTATGCTGTCCGGCAGTGCTTAGCCTCCGGATCTTTTCAAGCTTGCTCGACGGAAAAATCTGTTTGCGCTCGCAAGCGCTGTTTGCGCTCGCCGTATAGCATCATATTGAAATCTGTTGACCTGTCAAATGGCTCTGTTGACCGGTTTCGAATCCTCTTCGCTCCGCTCGCAAGCGTTGTTTTTGTTTTATTTTATGTAATTTCTTGACCCACTGACACGCATGGCCCACTTCAATATTTGCCATACAGATTATTTGACCGCAGAGCCATTTGACTGGTCAACACATTTCAATACGATGGTATGCGGCGAGTGGGTGACCGTATAATCAGCATTTCGCATATAAATGACCGTAATAAGCGTATGTTAAAGTTTAGTGACTGTATCGTGCTTTCGCTTTAAATACAGTGACCATGAATGTATTTATCTTCGTATTTTATTTCAAGACAAGAGTATGCTCTCGGGCAGTGCTCAGCCTCCAAATCTTTTCAAGCTTACTCGACGGAAAAATCTGTTTGCCCAAAAAAAAGGAGGGCCTTGAGGCCAATCTCTGGACTGGATGAAGGGACTACAAGTCTACAACGGCTTGATAGCGAGCACGTGCGCTGGATCAGTTCCTATACCTACTCATCCTATAACTTGAAGGAGGAAGCTAGGCTCTGGGTGCTAGCGGGTGCGAAACTCCTGAGCAATTTGATGCCGCGAGAGTAATGACTTTGTATTCAGTGGGTTTCATGTGGCTCCGATTTAAACCTTGTCTCCTCCCTTAATTAAGGTAAACGTTTGTGGCCGGTGCACCGGCTGAAGATTGGGTCGGTCGCACGCGGCACGTACGATGCAACACATCGATCGAACGCTTCCTGCTTCTCGCACGTTGTACTATGTTGTGTCCTGTGGGACCCGCGCACCACCCACCTTTCCCTTATCCATCCACGCACCCATCCATCATCTCCCTCCTCTGATTCTTTTCCCCACACCCTCTTTCTCCGCCATGGCTGCCACCATCGAGACATCGATGAGGCTCGCCTCCTCCCCTTCTGCTATGTGGTGGCTGTGGCCGATGCCCACCCCCGGCCCCCCTTTTCTGCCCTTGTGGCCCTGCGCTTCCCCCTCTTCTTCCCTTTCTTTTTGTGTCCTATGGTGCTGCGAGCCTGCAACCCGCCATGGCCGTAGCTCCACCTTTCCCCGGTGATGGCTGCGCGTGCAAGGATTTTTGCTGGAGCCGGCATCCGCACGTGCTACAACCGGCCACAGAATTGCTGCCACCCGCGGGCGTTGTCATGTGCGGGGAACAACCCCCAATTTCTTTTGCTACATCGGTTTTGTTTTTCTGCCGGAATCAGCATCAATTTTTGCTACGGCCATCTCATTTTTTTGCTGGAACCACGGATCTTTTTTTGCTACCATCATCTTTGGATTTTTGGTGGAAACGGCCAATTTTTTTTGCTACCATCGGCTTTGTGTTTTGCTGGAGTCAGCACACATTTTTTTTGCTACAACCATGTGGGTTCTGTGCCAGAACTAGAATTTTTTGCTACAACCGTTGTCGATTTTTGCTACAACTGGCAAATGTTTTGCTACGTTCAATTCACGGCGGAGCTGTGCCCGTCACGGCGACGATGATGATTTTGCTGGAACTGTCGTTGATTTTTGCTACAACCGGCGAATGCTTTTGCTACGTCCATTCATGGTGAGTTGCGACCCGCGGCGACGACAACAATGTTTTTGCTAAAACCGTGGATGCTTTCTGGTACGACCGACATGTTTATTTGCTACATTCGTTTTATGGTGCGACTGGTGGCCATTTTGTTCTTGGAAACTCATGCAGCGACCGTCGATAGCGAGGGCGGGGCGACCCACCAGAGTGCTACAACCATGGACGGCAACCGAGGCGAGGTACATTGCGAGCTTGCCGACGAGTGTTGCGGCCGGCGACCGTCGCCGCCGGAGCTGCAACCCTGTCGTATACGCAGCTGCATCTGTGGATCCGGCGAGGAACGCAAGAGGCGACGAAGATGGTGCTGCGGCCGGTGGCAGCGAGGCGGCGAGCGCCGACGGCGAGGAAGGGCAGCGGTGGTCCAAAACGAGGGCAGCATGGGTCTGAGTCTATGTGCGGGATCCAGCGAGCGGCGGCGGTGGCGCTAGCTTTTTCTCCTCTTTTTTCCGTGGGGGAGGATGACGAAAGGGGAGAGAGGACAGATCTGACGGTTATGCCCGTCCAGATCGAACGGCTCTAGGTGGACCGGCCGAAATTGCGCCGGTGCGCTGGCGCCTAGCATCGCCCCTTAATTAATGAATGTGGCAAATCTTTTGCCTCTGCGTTCAAAAAAAAATCATCTTAATCGCCTCTCTCATTCACTGCATGCGCTGGACATTTTTGGCGTGCAACCAGCGTCGTTGAGGGCCATCTCCACGCACGTCCATGATTTCCCCGGCGGGCGACGCCGAAGCTGAGCTCCAGCCTACGTGGAGACGGCTTCCAGTGCTGCCGATGACATCTTGTTGTGATGATGAACGCCCATCACCTGAGCATTCAGCGTCTCACCCACCCTGACCAGACCCGTTCGACCGATCTCAGCACTATTTTATTTTAGCCGACTCTGCAACAGGAAATGCTGCAAGGAAGCAGTGGTCACTCACATTTTGACTGTACACGGCAGTTGGCAGAAAGAACACATGCACGTCCACACTGTTAACTGAATTTAATTTAATATTCTCAAGATTGCATTGCAGTTGCAGGACCAACTTTTTTGTCCCCATCGTCGTATCATAGTACGTCCACACTGTTAACTGAATGAGACGCACGGTCGGTGGTAGAGTGCAAGACTACACGGGTCCAAACTCGAATCCCCGACGTGAGTATCAAGTATGCCAATGGGAGTACAAGTTTCTTCTAGGGGGACCAGATTCAGTTCAGGTTCAACGGAGAGTAGTAGGAACAGTCAGCCAGTCGGTTCAACTGAAAATCAGAATCCGTTTTGTGGCGTAACTTTCATTTCAGTTAACCGAAAACAGCTCCTCATGCTCTGAATTTTAAGATGGTGCAGGCCCTCCCTCCCTCCTAGAGAGAGATGCTCAGCTGGTTTTTTTTTTTTACTGAACCTGCTGGCATCGCATTGAAAGAAGATGTAGTTGCTGGCAAGGTAGACTGCTATGATCCATAGCAGGAAGGATTACTTTGGTGCAATATTGTTTGACTAATATACCTCTTTTTATGATGTCCTTTTATCCCATGCCAGTGTGGGTGAGGAAGAAAGCTGATGTTTATAGGGCAAGATTAGTATGGCAGGAAGATGAGGATAAGAAAAAAAATACTCCCTCCGTTCCATAATGTAGTGCCTATATATTTTTGCAAAAGTCAAACATTACAAACTGTGACCACATTTATAGAGAAAAGTAGGTACATGTAGAATACCAAATGCACATCATTGGATACGTCATGAGTTATATTTTCAGAATGTACATGTTTGGTATTGTAGATGTAGACTGTTTTCTTTATACACTTGGTCAAAGTTGGCAAAGTTTGATTTCCACAAAAATCTATAGGCACTACATTGTGGAATGGAGGGAGTACCATTTAATTAAGTGAAAGAAATGACGTCTCCCTAAATATTTTGGAGGGATGAGAATTCGTAATATAGATATTATGAATAAAGCTTTGCTGGTGAAATGGTTTTGGAAAATGGAAACTGAAGAAGGATTGTGGCAATCTGTCCTATAGGGCAAGTATGTGCTTGATGGGTGTATCTCCATAACCCAAAAAAAACTGTAGATTCCCAATTTTGGGCTAGCCTACTAAAAGTTAAAGATATCTTAAATATGCCAAGAGAATATTGGGGGATGTAAAAAATACCAGATTTTGGGAAGGTTTTTTTTTTGGGAAGGTATATGGGTTGATGATCATGCTTTAAAAGATGATTATCCCAGATTATATAACCTAAGCTTTGACCAAAACATCACTGTGGCAGAGGCATTCTAAAAGGGTGGCAAGGGTTTATGTTTAGAAGAACGTTGTATGGGGAGACTTTAGAACTATGGAATTGTCTCAAGCATAGATGTGAGGAAATTGAGATGGAGGGGGTTAAAGATAAAGTGGAATAGACTCTAACTGGAGACAAAAAAAAAACAGTTAAATCCATAGATAAGAACTAGCAAACATGCACGTGCGTTGCAACGGGAGAAAAATAATATCAACGGGAGAACCATTCCAGTTTCTATTGAAGATTGCTTTGGGAGATGGATTGAAACCTTTAGCAAAACCGGAAATTAGTTCTGATTGGTGTGGCTGCTATGCTACGGACCTTATGGAAATGCAGGAATGGTGTTATTGTTGACAGTAAAATTTACAATGATCCTATGAGCTTGATTCAGTTGATGACATATTGGATTATGGATTGGTCTATTTTGTAGATAAAAGATCAGAACAAAAGGACCCTAGAGCTGGGCTCAAAACTACTAAAGCAAGTAGCAAGTGAAGTTTATAAAAGCATCGCAGGATGGAGATACAACGTGCCAAGGGTGGGAGGCTGATCTGAAGCTGGCTGCAGCGGTGCGGTGTACCTATGTTCCAGTTCTCTTTTGGTGGTAGCTGATTAGCTGTAGAATGTTGGTTTTGGGTTGCTCCTGGCGTCTGGTCCAATGCTGTAATGGTTTATTTTCTCGTTAGATTGAATATATCACTTTGCTGGTGGCAGTTCTTGGGGGATGCCTGGGAATGCACCTGGATGCTGCTGCGTTTTCTTTTTAGTTCTCCTTATTATAGTGGTTGTTGTAGCTCGTATGTTGGGGAAAAAAAATGAACGACCAGGGTGAAAGAATCCTGGGGCGCGTTTGGTTGCCACCTGGTACATGCAGCATCTTTTTTATGTTAGGCCGTTTGGTTATCCATGTATACTGGTGGGCCTATACAACGGGGACGTGCCCAGCAACCTGCTCGACGTCCGCCTCGTCGCGCTCGTCGCCGGCGCCAAGTACCGCGGCGAGTTCGAGGAGGTGGAGAAGGCCGAGGGCAAGGTGACCCCCTTCATCGACGAGATACACCTCGTCCTCGGCGCCGGCCGGGAGGACGGAGGGGTCCATGGACGCGGCCAACTTGTTGAATCCGATGCTCGCGCGGGGCCAGCTCCGGTTCATCGGCGCCACCACGCTGGAGGAGTACCGCAGGTACGTCGAGAAGGACGCGGCGTACGTCGAGAAGGACGCCGCAGAGAATAAGTGGGAAAGTGACAAAGGTTGCATACATCGCCATATACAGCACAATACAGTGGCCACGTACCACGTCACACATGTGGTAAGCAATTCAAACTATTAAAAAAAATACGGTGGCCACGTGTGCTCCCTATGCTTGAAAAAGTGTGGTACAAATCTGACACGGGAACAGTCTTGCAGTGGTGGGACTTTTTTTTACCGCGTGGGACCGCCTGCTCTGGTTTTGCTAAAGCGTTCCGGACGACGCAGAGTTGGATGAGTGTGCCTGTGGTTAGGAGCTGCCCACCTCTACGGATCTGCCTCAACCGAAAAGGAAGGCGTTCGAGCTTCGTCTGGATCTAGTCATGGCGTTCCCCGGAGCGACCACACCGGCGTTTGGCGACGGGTAAGTAAAACTTTTCGCTTCTTTTTCACTTGGCCAGTTCCCGGCGCTGGTATGCGGCTGTCCCCCTTCTCCATGATCTGTCATCCTTATGAGTTGGTTGGCAGACCGGTTTTTTCAGATTGGCCGGCGCGGAGGATCAGACCGTGCTGTACCTCGGATTGGATCGATGCCAGGGAAGATCGAGGAAAGCTTCCATGCGCTCTGCAATGGCCCCTGTCTCGTCTACAGCATCGTTGGTTGTAGCCGCAATCAATGTGTGTGCGAGTGGATCGGTGGTGAAAGCAGGGATGAGATTCAACACACTTTGCATTGGCCATCGGAGGGCGTATATATACAGTTACAGGACGCCCATGAGGCCAGATCGTGTGCCACTACTACACGAACACAAACCCACTTACGCACTACCTAGCCCACGTACAGGCGCGGTGACCAGGCACACGCGCACGCACACTCTGTATGCTAACACCCCCCCGCAGCTGGAGCGTCGGGTGTAGAGACGCACAAGCTGGAACGAAATTCCCTGAAGACATCAGTGGGCAATCCTTTCGTCATCACGTCGGCGAACTGCTGACGCGTAGGGACGTGAAGGACGCGGAACTCGCCGAGCGCCACGCGCTCCCGAACGAAGAGGATGTCCAGCTCGATATGCTTGGTACGCCGGTGGTGCACTGGGTTGCTGGAGAGGTAGACGGCCGACACATTGTCGCAGAAGACCAGCGTGGCGGAGCGGAGGGGAGAGTGGAGTTCACCGAGCAGCTGCCGAAGCCACACGCACTCAGCAACGGCGTTGGCCACACCACGGTACTCAGCTTCGGCAGAGGAGCGCGAGACCGTGGCCTGGCGCTTAGACGACCAGCTGACGAGGGCGTCGCCAAGGAACACACAGAACCCGGAGGTGGAACGGCGTGTGTCAGGGCAGCCGGCCCAGTCGGCATCCGTGTAGACGCGGAGATCAAGCGACGAGGATGCGTGAAGATGAAGACCGAGCGCGCTGGTGCCGCGGACGTAGCGCAGCGTGCGCTTGAGGAGCGCGCGGTGACACTCGCGAGGGTCATGCATGTGGAGGCATATTTGCTGCACGGCGTAGGCGAGCTCGGGCCGGGTGATCGTCAGGTACTGGAGGGCACCGGCCAAGCTGCGGTACGCGGTGGGATCAGCGACAGGAGGACCATCAGCGGAGGGGAGCTTGGCCTTGGTGTCGACCGGTGTGACGGCTGGCTTGCAGGTGTCCATGTCAGCGCGCTCGAGGATGTCGTCGGCGTACTGTTCTTGCGAGAGGAAGAAGCCAGTGGACGACCGCGAGACGCGGATGCCAAGGAAGAAATGAAGAGCCCCAAGATCCTTCATGGCGAATTCAGCAGTGAGCTTGGCGATGACGAGTCGGAGCAGCGATGCGGTCGAAGCAGTAAGGACGATATCGTCCACGTACAGCAACAGGTACGCGGTGCCGTCCGCGCCGTGGTAGGTGAACAGCGACGTGTCGGAGCGAGTCGCAGCGAAGCCGATGGTGCGCAGGAAGCCGGCAAAGCGCAGAAACTAGGCCCGCGGCGCTTGCTTGAGCCCGTAGAGCGAGCGCGAGAGGCGGCAGACGTGGTCCGGCTTGCCGGAGTCGACGAAGCCAGCGGGCTGGAGACAGAAGACTTCCTCGTCGAGCTCGCCATGGAGAAAGGCGTTCTTCACGTCGAGTTGGTTGACAGGCCAACCGCGCGAGGCGGCGAGCGTAAGCACCGTCCGGATTGTTGCAGGCTTGACGACGGGGGAGAAGGTCTCGCCGTAGTCGATGCCGGGGCGTTGATGAAAACCGCGCACGACCCAGCGGGCTTTGTACCGTTCGAGGGTGCCGTCAGCGCGAGTTTTATGCCGGAAAACCCATTTGCCGGTGATGATGTTGGCGCGCGGAGGGCGGGGCACGAGCTCCCACGTGTGGTTGCTGACGAGGGCGGTGAACTCGTCGCGCATGGCGGCGAGCCAGTTGGGGTCGCGCAGGGCAGTTCGCACCGACTTGGGGAGCGGTGAGACGTCCGGCGAGGCTGTGGAGGTAGCGACCAGCACGTAGTCGTCGAACTGCTTGTTGGGGCGGAAGATACCGGCGCGGCCGCGAGTCAGGGGCCGAGCAGCAACCGGAGCGGCAGGCGCCGCGGAGCGAGCAGGGCCCGGCGAGGAGAGCGCAGCAGGGGCACTGGGCGTTGAGGCAGCGCCGCCACTGGATGACGATCGGACGGAGCCGCTTGAATCAGAGGTGCGCGCGCCACGCGGAGACCCCTGGGCACCGTCGGATGCCGATCGAGCGCTTCCACTTGAAACAGAAGTGTGCGCGCCACGCGAAAGCTCCCGAGCACCGTCAGATGCCGATCGAACGCTCGCGCTTGAAGCAGAAGCGCGCGCGCCACCCGCAGGGAATCGCACCGCGGGAGAGGCGGCCGGAGCAGCTCCAGAGCCACGGAGCACCTGCAAAACGGGCGAAGCAGCGGCAGGTGGTGGTGGGGAAGGCGGAGCTGGGTTAGGAGCGGCGAACGGGAAGCTTAGCTCATCAAACCGAACATGGCGAGAGGTGAGCACACGCCGCGTAACAGGGTCAAAGCAGCGATAGCCGCGATGGTCAGCAGGGTAGCCGAGGAATACGCACGCGACCGAGCGCGGTGTGAGCTTGTGTGCAGCCGTGGAGGAAGTGTTTGGAAAACATAGGCAACCGAACACGCGCAAGAGAGAATAGTCAGGGGAAGTGCCAAGGAGAAGTTCATGCGGTGTCACCGGTGAACTCGAACGACATGGACGCCGGTTCAGAAGATAAGTGGCAGTGCTGAGAGCCTCGGCCCAAAATCGTGGGGGCATGGAGGCATGAAAGAGGAGCGAGCGAACCCCATCGTTGAGCGTACGAAGGGAGCGCTCGGCCTTCCCATTTTGTTGACTTGTGTAAGGACAAGAAAGACGAAACACAGTGCCGTGAGAATCAAGAAGCGATCGCACGGCAGCGTTGTCGAACTCGCGACCGTTGTCAGTCTGTAGCGCAAGGACAGGACGCTGGAATTGTGTATGAACATAAGCAAAAAAGGAGCGCAAGACAGCAAGCACATCAGATTTGCGTTGGAGTGGGAAAGTCCACACGTAATGAGTGAAATCGTCAAGTATCACAAGGTAAAATTCATATCCTGAAATGCTTACAACGGGAGAAGTCCAAACATCTAAATGCAGCAACTGAAAGGGAAAGAAACTATGCGACGTCGAAGCATGGAAGGGGAGGCGTGTATGCTTGCCCAAGCGACATGCCCGACAGGTGTGCGGGGCGGAACTGCTGCAGCTGAAGGGGTACTGACGGAGCGAGGCGACGTGCGGGTGCCCAAGACGCTGGTGCCAGAGGTCGACGGTGGCTGCGCCGGCGAAGACAGAGCGCGCGGGTGCCGAAGAAGAGCCAGCAACAGAGTAGAGATCACCGGTCGAGTCACTGCGCAGAATCACTGTCCGGGTGCGGCGGTCCTTTACAGAGAAACCAAAAGCGTCAAATTCCACATTGACAGGATTATCACGACAAAGTTGACGAACGGAGAGAAGGTTCGTAATAAGAGACGGAGACAGCACGACATTGTGAAGTATAAGCGGGGAGGAAGTAGTGAGGAGAGAGCCCGTGGCTACATGAGTGATAGGAAGGTGATCACCGTTACCGACGATGATGGAAGAGGAAGAAAGGGAGGGACGGATGTTGTGGAGATTACCCGGAGAGGAGGCCATGTGCGCTGTGGCCCCCGTGTCGAGGTACCAGTCAGACGTGCTCCCTGACGAGGACGGACCGGCAGTGGCGCTGTGGAGCGCGGCCTGAAGGGAGGTCATGTCCCATGGAGGCGCGTAACCGGGCGTCGGGGCAGGACTAGCCGGAGCAGCACCCGGAGGCGCGTAGTTGTTGTAGTAGCCGCCGTAGCCGTACGGTGGTGGTGGCGCGGAGGGAGCAGTAGCCAGCATGGCGTGCTGATGGGGTGTGCCGGGGCGCGGCCCGAGCACGCCGGCGCCCGGAGCACGCCAGGCGACGGGCCAGGCCTGGACAAGGCCCGTCCAGGAGCTGGATCCGGGAGCAGGGGCGGGGTAGCCAGGGGCCCGGGGCGGGGCAGGAGCAGGCTGGGGAGCGCCCCCGCCGTTGCCACGGCCGCGCTTCTTGCCGCGTCCGCGCCCGCGTGCGGCGCCAGGAGGATCACCAGTTGGAGAGGGGGGTGGGGGCGACGCAGGAGTGCTACGCCCAGCCACCAGCGCATGCGCCGTCTGCAGGCGCGCGGACTGCTCGGCGCGGTGCTCCTCGAGCATGAGGAAGGCGCGAGTCTCCAGAAAGGTGGGGAGCGGCACGCGAGCAGTGATATGCGGGATGGCATGGTGATACTGACGACCAAGACCACGCAGGAGATGGAATACCTGGCGGGTCTCGGTGACGGGCTGCCCCAGATCGCGAAGCTGATCCGCGAAGAGCTTCAACTTCGTGCAGTACTGCATGATGGACATCTCGCCCTGAACAACAGCGTGGTACTCGGCGTCGACGTAGACGGCGCGTGAGAGATGGTTGGCGGTGAAGAGCGCGCCGACGGCAGTCCAGACAGCGAGTGCGGAGTCATCGGGCTGCATCACTGCATCGAGCAGCTCCGGGGCGATGGTGGAGTAGAGCCAATGAACCACCGCGTGATCAGCCATGAGCCAATCGGGGTCGTCAGGGCGCGGAGGGGCTGCCGCAGAGACATGGTCGCGAAGCCCGAACATGCCAAGAACGGCGTCAAAGTGACGGCGCCACTGAGCATGATTGCCAGCGTTGAGGTCGAGGATGATCGGGACATGGCGCCGGATATCCACGGTGGGAAGGACAGAGGCAGCCGGAAGGGGAGCAACGCCGACGGGAGCGGCTGGCGCAAGACGGAGGGCAGCCGGGGCCGCGACCGGAGGCGGAGGAACGGCGGCAGGGTGGCCATCGTCATCAGGGAGATCGCCGTCGTGGGAGGGAGGAGGGGAGTGGTTGTCGAACCCATCCATGGCAGCGGAAGGCAGTTGGGTGCGCGAGAGGATGAGGCTCCTAGGCGACTGATACCATGAAAGCAGGGATGAGATTCAACACACTTTGCATTGGCCATCGGAGGGCGTATATATACAGTTACAGGACGCCCATGAGGCCAGATCGTGTGCCACTACTACACGAACACAAACCCACTCACGCACTACCTAGCCCACGTACAGGCGCGGTGACCAGGCACACGCGCACGCACACTCTGTATGCTAACAGGTGGGAGGTGGGCTATACCACGTGCGGTGGGGTGGAGCTGCCTTCTGACACATTGTCTTTTTGCTTGACCGTGCGGCCGCTTGCGTGCACGTCAATGCACAGCTCTGCACCATCGTACTGTCAGTCTGCTCTTACTAATACGCATATATACGTTGCAAAACAAAGTCCATCTCCGGCCTATACTCTAGGAAGCATGCCAGCTTGGTGAGAATCGCCAAGGGCCTCGCGCCGTCGATGCCGCGCGTGCAGACCTGCGTTTCTCCGCCACAAGGGCCCAACTTCAGTTCAGGTTCAAGGGAGAGGAGCAGGAGCAGCCAGTCAGTTCAACTGACATTCTGAATCCGTTCTGTGGTGTAACTTCATTTCAGTTCACTGAAAACAGCTCGTCAACTGGCATCACATTGCACGCATTAGAGCATCTCCAATAGATGGTTCAAAATTTGGCGGTCCAAAACCGGAGATGTAAAATTTGAACCGTCGAAAAAATGCGTTTTGGAACTCCGAAAAAAGCTCAACTCCAACAAATGGTTCAAAAGAGCAACTTCAATAGATGGTCCAAAATGAAGATGTAGAACGACATACTACTAGTCCATTCAACATAGTTCAAACATCAAATTCAACATAGTTTCATACATCAACTTCAACTACTACTTATTCAAACTACTAGATAAAACTGCTCCTCATCGGAGCTACGGAACTGCTCCCAGAACTCCTTCTTCGTCGGGTCGTCGCACCCCTCCTCCTCCTCCTCCGAGTAGTCTGCCCAGTCCTCCTCGGAAGAGGACTCGATGGGGATCACCGTCGAGGGACCGGCCTCATCCTCCTTCTTCGGCCCCTTCTGCTTCTGCTCCGCCTCACGCTTTCAGTAGTACTCCATCTCGGCCTGGACGTACTCCGGATGCTCCCGAGCAAACCTCGCCATCGCCTCCTCATCGGTCTCGCCAGCACTGACGACAACCGACGGCTTCTTCGTCTTCTTCTTCTTCGTCGTGATCTCCTTCATGTTGATGCCCTGCGGCACAAGCATCTCCAATACCGCCCGACTCTCGATCTCCGGAAAGTTGAGGTGCGACCGAGGCCTCTCGGCACGCCACACCGCCACGTCGTAGGCACGCACGGCCTCGTGGGTGGAGGGGTACGTGCCGATCCACCAACGCCTTCCGGCGTCGGAGAACTCCACACCCCAGTTACCGGAGGGCTTCTGCCTCACGCCGAAGAAGCCCGACTTGCCCTTCGGCGTCTTCTTCGGCGCCATCGGAGAGCGGTGGAGCGGCGTGCGGCCGGGGCGGTGGCGGACGGAGCTGGGCAGTGCTGCGGGGTGGCGGTGGCGTGCGGGGTGGAGGGAGACGTGCGGGCGGTGGCGTGCGGGGCGGTGGCAGAGCTGCGGGGCGGCGGTGGCGAGCGAGGCGGTGGCGAACGGAGCCGGGCGGGGCGGGCAGTGGCGGACGGAGCTACGACGGGTGGGCGTCGTGGAAACAACGGCGGGCGGCGGGGCCGGATCCGCAGCGCGCGGGCGGCGGGGGGCGGGGCGGCGCCGGATCTGATGCGGGCGGCGTGCGGCGGGGTGTGGAGGCGGCGGGGCAGCGGCGGACGGGCGGGAGGTCGCGGGCGGGCGGGCGGGAACGGAAATGAAGTGGCGGTTGGGCGTTCGCGGGCGGCGGCTGGTTTGGGACCAGATGCATCTCGTGATGTATATTTGCATCGCGAGGTGTTGCATTTTACATCACGAGGAGGCCGCGGTCCAATTTTTTTTGCATATGGACCGTCTGTTGGAGCAACGTTTTTTGCCCCAGACGGTCCAAAAGTTAGTTATTTTTACATTTGGACCATCTATTGGAGATGCTCTTAGCAAGCACTCATCATCTGGAATCGGATCTGTTAGACTGTATTAGCCTCTGTATTTACACGTGAATATTGTAACGTTGTATACCACTCATTATATATATATATATATATATATATATATATATATATATATATATATATATATATATATATATATGTGTGTGTGTGTGTGTGTGTGTGATAGGCCATCCCTAGAGGGTTGTGTTGGTTCCCCCAAACCTATTGCCTTACATGGTATCAGAGCTAGGTTATGTACGCTTCCGCCCAAACCCTAACCATCCGACACCGCCGCCGCCGCCGTCGCCGCCTCCGTCTCCCTCCGGATCGCATTGCCGCCATGTCTTGCGCTGCTGCGTCCGGATCCACCACCGCCGGCTTCCTGCCGGCCTCCCTCGCGGCGCTTCTGTCTCGGCCGCTAGACGCCGGCCCCATGCAGGCTCCGATCGGAACGCGAAGCGTGGGCTCCCTCTTCGCGCTCCCGCCGGTCGCCTCATCGCCCGGACGGGTGCTCGCGGTGCACACCGCCGCCACCCAGTCCGCCTCTTCTACCGCGGCCGCCGTCTCGCCTCTGCCGCTGGTGGCGGAGTCCGCCCTGATGGCGGGTCTTGCGGCGTCGGTGTTGGGGAACGTAGTAATTTCAAAAATTTCCCTACGCACACACGGGATCATGGTGATGCATAGCAACGAGAGGGGAGAGTGTGTCCACGTACCCTCGTAGACCGAAAGCGGAAGCGTTAGAACAGCACGGTTGATGTAGTCGTACGTCTTCACGATCCGACCGATCCAAGTACCGAACGCACGGCACCTCCGAGTTCAGCACACGTTCAGCTCGATGACGTCCCGCGAACTCCGATCCAGCAGTGCTTCATGGGAGAGTTCCGTCAGCACGACGGCGTGATGACGGTTATGATGTTGCAACCGATGCAGGGCTTCGCCTAAACACCGCTACGATATGACCTAGGTGGAATATGGTGGAGGGGTCCACCGCACACGGCTAAGAGATCAAGAGATTAATTGTTGTGTCTATGGGGTGCCCCCCTCCCCCGTATATAAAGGAGTGGAGGAGGGGAAGGGCCGGCCCTCTCTATGGCGCGCCACCGCCCCTTTGGGTATTCTATGAAGACGCACTTCTCCGATTTGGGTTCGAGCTTACCAGGTTGAAACTTTTTCACATAAGCATCGCAGCCCCAAACTTTAAGAAACGACAACTTTGGTTTCTTGCCAAACCACAGTTCATAAGGCGTCGTCTCAATGGATTTTGATGGTGCCCTATTTAAAGTGAATGCAGCTGTCTCTAATGTATAACCCCAAAACGATAGTGATAAATTGGTAAGATATCATAGATCGCACCATATCCAATAAAGTGCGGTTACGACGTTTCGGACACATCATTACGCTGTGGTGTTCCATGTGGCGTGAGCTGTGAAACTATTCCACATTGTTTTTAAATGAAGGTCAAACTCGTAACTCAAATATTCTCCTCTACGATCAGATTGTAGAAACTTTATTTTCTTGTTACGATGATTCTCCACTTCATTCTGAAATTCTTTGAACATTTCAAATGTTTCAGACTTGTGTTTCATCAAGTAGATATACCCATATCTGCTCAAATCATCTGTGGAGGTCAGAAAATAACGATACTTGCCGTGAGCCTTAACACTCATCGGACCGCATACATCAGTATGTATTATATCCAATAAGTCAGTTGCTCGTTCCATTGTTCTGGAGAACGGAGTTTTAGTCATCTTGCCCAAAAGGCACGGTTCGCAAGCATCAAATGATTCATGACCAAGTGATTCCAGAAGTCCATCTTAATAGAGTTTCTTCATGCGCTTTACACCGATATGACCCAAACGGCAGTGCCACAAATAAGTTGCACTATCATTATCAACTTTGCATCTTTTGGCATCAATATTATGAATATGTGTATCACTACGATCGAGATCCAACAAACTATTTTCATTGGGTGTATGACCATCGAAGGTTTTATTCATGTAAACAGAACAACAATTATTTTCTGACTTTAAATGAATAACCGTATTGCAATAAACATGATCAAATCATATTTATGCTCAACACAAACGCCAAATAACATTTATTTAGGTTTAACACTAATCTCGAAAGTATAGGGAGTGTGCGATGATGATTACATCAATCTTGGAACCACTTCCAACACACATCGTCACTTCACCCTTAACTAGTCTCTGTTTATTTTGTAACTCCCGTTTCGAGTTACTACTCTTAGCAACTGAAAATACCCAGGGGCTACTATAAACACTAGTAAGGTACACATCAATAACCTGTATATCAAATATACCCTTGTTCACTTTGCCATCCTACTTATCCACCAAATATTCAGGGTATTTCCGCTTCCAGTGACCATTTCCTTTGCAGTAGAAGCACTCAATTTCAAGCTTTGGTCCAGCTTTGGGCTTCTTCACGGGAGTGACAACTTGCTTTCCATTCTACATGAAGTTCCCTTTCTTTGCTTGATCCATTTCTTGAAACTAGTGGTCTTTGTCAACCATCAACACTTGATGTTCTTCTTGATTTCTACCTTCGCCGATTTTAGCATCACGAAGAGCTCGGGAATCTTTTTCGTCATCCCTTGCATACTATAGTTCATCATGAAGTTCTACTAACTTGGTGATGGTGACTAGAGAACTCTGTCAATCACTATCTTATCTGGAAGATTAACTCCCACTTTATTCAAGCGATTGTAGTACCCAGACAATCTGAGCACATGCTCACTGCTTGAGCTATTCTCCTCCATCTTTTAGCTATAGAACTTGTTGGAGACTTCATATCTCTCAACTCGGGTATTTGCTTGAAATATTAACTTCAACTCCTAGAACATCTCATATGGTCCATGACGTTCTAAACGTCTTTGAAGTCCCGATTCTAAGCCATTAAGCATGGTGCACTAAACTATCAAGTAGTCATCATATTGAGCTAGCCAAACGTTCATAACGTCTGCATCTGCTCCTGCAATAGGTCTGTCACCTAGCGGTGCATCAAGGACATAATTTTTCTGTGCAGCAATGAGATTAATCCTCAGATCACGGATCCAATCCGCATCATTGCTACTAACATCTTTCAACATATTTTTCTCTAGGAACATATCAAAAATAATAAACAAGGAGCAACATTGCGAGCTATTGATCTACAACATAGTTATGCAAATACTATCAGGACTAAGTTCATGATAAATTAAAGTTCAATTAATCATATTACTTAAGAACTCCCACTTAGATAGACATCCCTCTAATCCTCTAAGTGATCACGTGATCCATATCAACTAAACCATGTCCGATCATCACGTGAGATGGAGTAGTATCAATGGTGAACATCACTATGTTGATCATATCTACTATATGATTCACGCTCGATCTTTCGATCTCAATGTTCCGAGGCCATATCTGCATATGCTAGGCTCGTCAAGTTTAACCTGAGTATTCCGCGTGTGCAACTGTTTTGCACCCGTTGTATTTGAACGTAGAGCCTACCACACCCGATCATCACGTGGTGTCTCAGAACGAAGAACTTTCGCAACGGTGCATACTCAGGAAGAACACTTATACCTTGAAATTTAGTGAGAGATCATCTTATAATGCTACCGTCGATGTAAGCAAAATAAGATGCATAAAAGATAAACATCATATGCAATCAAAATATGTGACATGATATGGCCATCATCATCTTGTGCCTTTGATCTTCATCTCCAAAGCATCGTCATAATTTCCATCGTCACCGGCATGACACCATGATCTCCATCATCTTGATCTATATCAATGTGTCGTCACAGGGTCGTCTCGCCAACTATTACTCTTGCAACTATTGCTATCGCATGGCGATAAAGTAAAGCAATTATTTGGCGCTTGCATCTTATGCAATAAAGAGACAACCATAAGGCTTCTGCCAGTTGCCGATAACTTCAACAAAACATGATCATCTCATACAACAACTTATATCTCATCACGCCTTGACCATATCACATCACAACATGCCCTGCAAAAACAAGTTAGACGTCCTCTACTTTGTTGTTGCAAGTTTTACGTGGGTGCTACGGGCTGAGCAAAAACCGTTCTTACCTACGCATCAAAAAACCACAATGATAGTTCGTTAAGTTGGTGCTGTTTTAACCTTCTCAAGGACCGGGCGTAGCCACACTCGGTTCAACTAAAGTGAGAGAAACTGACACCCGCCAGCCACCTGTGTGCAAAGCACGTCGATAGAACCAGTCTCGCGTAAGCGTACGCGTAATGTCGGTCCGGGCCGCTTCATCCAACAATACCACCGAACCAAAGTATGACATGCTGGTAAGCAGTATGACTTGTATCGCCCACAACTCACTTGTGTTCTACTCGTGCATATAACATCTACGCATAAAACCAGGCTCGGATGCCACTGTAGGGGAACGTAGTAATTTCAAAAATTTCCCTACGCACACACAGGATCATGGTGATGCATAGCAACGAGAGGGGAGAGTGTGTCCACGTACCCTCGTAGACCGAAAGCGGAAGCGTTAGAACAACGCGATTGATGTAGTCATATGTCTTCACGATCCGACCGATCCAAGTACCGAACGCACGGCACCTCCGAGTTCAGCACACGTTCAGCTCGATGACGTCCCGCGAACTCCGATCCAGCAGAGCTTCACGGGAGAGTTCCGTCAGCACGACGGCGTGATGACGGTTATGATGTTGCTACCGACGCAGGGCTTCGCCTAAGCACCGCTATGATATGACCGAGGTGGAATATGGTGGAGGGGGGGCACCGCACACGGCTAAGAGATCAAGAGATTAATTGTTGTGTCTATGGGGTGCCCCCTCCCCCGTATATAAAGGAGTGGAGGAGGGGGAGGGCCGGCCCTCTCTATGGCGCGCCCTAGGGATCGGGAGTAGGACTCCCCTTTTCCTAGTAGAACTAGAAGCCCTTCCAAGTAGTAGGAGTAGGAGAGAAGGAAAGGGAAAAGAGAAGAGAAGGAAGGAGGGGGCGCCGCCCCTCCCCCTAGTCCAATTCGGACTAAGCCTTGGGGGGAGGGCGCAGCCTCCCCTCTCTCTTTCCCCTAAAGCCCAATAAGGCCCATATACTCCCCGGCGAATTCCCGTAACTCTCCCGTACTCCGAAAAATACCCGAATCACTCGGAACCTTTCCGATGTCCGAATATAGTCGTCCAATATATCGATCTTTACGTCTCGACCATTCCGAGACTCCTCGTCATGTTCCCGATCTCATCCGGGACTCCGAACTACCTTCGGTACATCAAATTACATAACTCATAATACCGATCGTCATCTAACTTTAAGCGTGCGGACCCTACGGGTTCGAGAACTATGTAGACATGACCGACACACGTCTCTGGTCAATAACCAATAGCGGAACCTGGATGCTCATATTGGCTCCCACATATTCTACGAAGATCTTTATCGGTCAAACCGCATAACAACATACGTTGTTCCCTTTGTCATCGGTATGTTACTTGCCCGAGATTCGATCGTCGGTATCTCAATACCTAGTTCAATCTCGTTACCGGCAAGTCTCTTTACTCGTTCCGTAATACATCATCCCGCAACTAACTCATTAGTTACAATGCTTGCGAGGCTTATAGTGATGTGCATTACCGAGTGGGCCCAGAGATACCTCTCCGACAATCGGAGTGACAAATCCTAATCTCGAAATACGCCAACCCAAGAAGTACCTTCGGAGACACCTGTAGAGCACCTTTATAATCACCCAGTTACGTTGTGACGTTTGGTAGCACACAAAGTGTTCCTCCGGTAAACGGGAGTTGCATAATCTCATGGTCATAGGAACATGTATAAGTCATGAAGAAAGCAATAGCAACATACTAAACGATCAAGTGCTAAGCTAACGGAA
Source organism: Triticum aestivum (assembly GCF_018294505.1). NCBI lineage: Eukaryota > Viridiplantae > Streptophyta > Magnoliopsida > Poales > Poaceae > Triticum > Triticum aestivum. The sequence continues at coordinate 494,740,773 of NC_057796.1, forward strand.
TGGGTCAAGTCAATCACATCATTCTCTAATGATGTGATCCCGTTGATCAAATGACAACTCATGTCTATGGCTAGGAAACTTAACCATCTTTGATCCAACGAGCTAGTCAAGTAGAGGCATACTAGTGACACTATGTTTGTCTATGTATTCTCACATGTACTAAGTTTCGGTTAATACAATTCTAGCATGAATAATAAACATTTATCATGAAAATAAGGAAATAAATAATAACTTTATTATTGCCTCTAGGGCATATTTCCTTCAGTCGGCCCCGGCCGCCGCGCCCTCTGCACCCGCGCTGGCTGCGCCTCTGACTGTCTCCACGGTGTCCGCACCTCAGCCAGTATCCTCGATGGGATCGCAGCCGCCGCCGCCGCCGTTTCACTTCGGCCATCTCATCACCATTAAGTTGTCATCGGACAACTATATCTTCTGGCGTGCGCAGGTTCTTCCGCTCCTTGGGAGTCATTACCTGCTTGGCTACGTCGACGGCTCTCTCCCTTGCCCCCGCGTTGGTGGACAGCGTGCATGGTCCGGTCTATAATCCGGCCCACCATGTCTAGATGGGGCAGGACCAGGCGAACCTCTCCTTCATCCAGGGATCGCTCTCTCCGGCTGTCGTCGGGCTTGTCGTCTTCGCTAAGACGTCTCATGAGGCATGGACTATCCTCGAGCACTTGTTTGCGGTGCAGTCACAGGCACGTGTCTCTGCGCTTCGTCGTTAGCTTGGCGAGTGTGAGAAGCTTGACTCCACGGCCACGGAGTTCTACAACAAGGTCAAGGGCCTTGCTGACACGTTGGCCTCCGTTGGACAGCCGCTCACCGATTCCGAGTTCAACTCCTTCATCGTCAATGGGCTCGACGAGGAGGAGGATGCTTTGGTTGAGATCATCAACGAGCGGGGCAACTCAACTCCCATGATGGCACATGAGGTTTACTCCCGCCTCCTCCTCACCGAGCAGCGTGTCAAGGCGCGCCACTCCAAGGCCGGTCACGGCTCCCTCTCCGCGAACGCCGCCACTAAGGGTGGCCGCAACTCGTCCAAGGGGCTGCCCCCTGCTTCGTCTTCATCACCTTCGGCTCCCCCCGCGTCCGCAACCCTACCAGGGGCAGGTGGTCGACGCGTGTGTCAGTTATGTGGCATTGAGGGGCACTGGGCCTCCAAGTGTCACAAACGCTTTCAGCGGAGCTTTCTTGGTCTTGGCAATGACGGCAAGGACACACGCAACTTTGCACGTCAGGTTACTATGGCTGATCGTCCGGCGCCGCAGAAGCAACAAGGACACACTCAGTCCTACTCCACCGATCTGAAGGAAATATGCCCTAGAGGCAATAATAAAGTATTATATATTTCCTTATATCATGATAAATGTTTATTATTCATGCTAGAATTGTATTAACCGGAAACATAATACATGTGTGAATACATAGACAAACAGAGTGTCACTAGTATGCCTCTACTTGACTAGCTCGTTAATCAAAGATGGTTATGTTTCCTAGCCATAGACATGAGTTGTCATTTGATTAACGGGATCACCTCATTAGGAGAATGACGTGATTGACATGACCCATTCCGTTAGCTTAGCACCCGATCGTTTAGTATGTTGCTATTGCTTTCTTCATGACTTATACATGTTCCTATGACTATGAGATTATGCAACTCCCGTTTACCGGAGGAACACTTTGTGTGCTACCAAACGTCACAATGTAACTGGGTGATTATAAAGGTGCTCTACAGGTGTCTCCAAAGGTACTTGTTGGGTTGGCGTATTTCTAGATTAGGATTTGTCACTCCGATTGTCGGAGAGGTATCTCTGGGCCCTCTCGGTAATGCACATCACTATAAGCCTTGCAAGCATTGTGACTAATGAGTTAGTTGCGGGATGATGTATTACGGAACGAGTAAAGAGACTTGCCGGTAACGAGATTGAACTAGGTATCGAGATACCGACGATCGAATCTCGGGCAAGTAACATACCGATGACAAAGGGAACAACGTATGTTGTTATGCGGTCTGACCGATAAAGATCTTCGTAGAATATGTGGGAGCCATTATGGGCATCCAGGTCCCGCTATTGGTTATTGACCGGAGAGGTGTGTCGGTCATGTCTACATAGTTCTCGAACCCAAAGGGTCCGCACGCTTAAAGTTACGATGACAGTTTTATTATGAGTTTATGTATGTTGATGTACCGAAGGAGTTCGGAGTCCCGGATGAGATCGGGGACATGACGAGGAGTCTCAAAATGGTCGAGACGTAAAGATCGATATATTGGACGACTATATTCGGACTTCGGAAAGGTTCCGAGTGATTCGGGTATTTTTCGGAGTACGAGAGAGTTACGGAAATATGTATTGGGCCTTATTGGGCCATACGGGAAAGAAGGAAAAGGGCCTCAAGGTTGGCCGCACCCCTCCCCTTGGTCTGGTCCGAATTGGACTAGGGAAGGGGGGCGCCCCCTTCCTTCCTTCTCTTTTTCCCTTCCTCTTTTCCTATTCCATATGGGAGGTGGAATCCTACTAGGACTAGGGAGTCCTAGTAGGACTCCACACTTGGTGCGCCCCCTCCTAGGGCCGGCCTCCTCCTCCCTTGCTCCTTTATATACCGGGGCAGGGGGCACCCCATGGACACACTTGATATACGATATTTTAGCCGTGTGCGGTGCCCCCCTCCACCAGATTACACCTCGATAATACCGTCGCGGAGCTTAGGCGAAGCCCTGCGTCGGTGGAACATCATCATCGTCACCACGCCGTCGTGCTGACGAAACTCTCCCTTAACACTCGGCTGGATCGGAGTTCGAGGGACGTCATCGAGCTGAACGTGTGTAGAACTTGGAGGTGCCGTACGTTCGGTACTTGATCGGTCGGATCGTGAAGACGTACGACTACATCAACCGCGTTGTGATAACGCTTCCGCTGTCGGTCTATGAGGGTACGTGGACAACACTCTCCCCTCTCGTTGCTATGCATCACCATGATCTTGCATGTGCGTAGGAAATTTTTTGAAATTACTACGTTCCCCAACACGATCCCCACTGGTACATGGACTCTGGGGTGACGGAGCACCTGACGAGCGAGATGGGGAAGCTTCACACTCGTGAACCCTATCATGGCTCCGAAAAGATCCACACCGCCAATGGAGCAGGTATGCACATCTCTCATATTGGTCAAGCATCTCTTCTCACTAGACATGCCAATAGGAGTCTTCAGCTTCGCAATGTTCTTAGAGTTCCATCTGTGACACGTAATCTTCTTTCAGTTCCTAAACTCACACGTGATAATAATGTGCTTTGTGAATTTCATCCTTTTGATCTTTTTATTAAGGATCGGGGCACGAGGGACATTCTTCTTAGTGGGCGGCTGTGCCAGGGCCTCTACCGTCTGGAGCATCCTGGTGTCGCTCGCGTTTTCAGTGGACTTCGGGTATCTCCGTCACAGTGGCATGCTCGTCTTGGTCACCCGCCCACACCTATCGTCCGTCATGTTTTGCGTCGTCATGAGCTTCCTAGCATGTCTAGTAATAAAGGCTTGTCAGGAGGGGAAGAGTCATCAACTTCCTTTTTCGGAGTCCAGTCGTGAGGTGAAACATCATTTAGAACTTGTGTTTTCAGATGTATGGGGTCCTGCTCAAACTTTTGTCAGTGGTCATAATTATTATATCAGTTTCGTTGATGCTTATAGTCGCTTTACTTGGCTTTATCTTATTAAACGTAAATCTGATGTGTTTGACATTTTTGTTCAGTTTCAAAAACATGTTGAACGCCTTCTCAAGCACAAAATTGTTCATGTCTAGTCGGACTGGGGGGGGGGGCGAGTATCGCAACCTCAACTCCTTCTTTCAGTCGCTTGGGATCGCTCACCATTTAGGATGTCCACATACACATCGGCAGAATGGTTCAGTAGAACGTAAGCATCGTCACATCGTTGAAGCTGGTCTTACTCTTTTGGCCCATGCATAGGTTCCGTTTTGATTTTGGAGTGATGCTTTCACCACTGCGTGTTTTCTCATCAACCGTACTCCCACTCGTGTTTTGAACATGAAGACTCCCATTGAAGTTCTCCTTAATGAACAACCTGATTACACTTTCTTCAAGGTTTTTGGGTGCGCCTGCTGGCCGCATCTCCGTCCATATAACAAGCGCAAGCTTGAGTTTCGCTCCAAGAAGTGTGTTTTTCTTGGTTACAGCTCTCTTCATAAAGGATACAAATGTCTTCATGTTCCCACTAATCGTGTTTATATATCTCGGGATGTCGTGTTTGATGAGCATGTTTTTCCCTTTGCCAAACTTTCTGTGTCCACCGATGAACCACCATCCATGCATTCATCCTCTATTGCCTCTGACCAATTTGATGATGTTGCATATTCTCCTATATTGTTGCCTAATCATGGTGCAGGCACTGGACGTGGGGCTCGCTTGGAGATTTTAGAGGCGCCATCGCCTTCTTCGTCGCCCTCGCCTTCATCGTCGGCACCTCCAGTTGTGCACGTCGATCGCATGGCGCCGCTGCATGGCCTCGGGTCTCGTGCCCATGCACGACCACTCGATGACCCGGTGCTGTTGCCCGCTTCATCGCCCCTGGCCTCTGGCCGGCTTCGTTGTCCGCCCGGGCTTCGTCGCCCGCCCGGCCCGTGACGCCGGTCACGCCTACCGCGCCTGGGCCGGCTTTGCCCGCCCTTGCCTCGCCTCTGGTGACCGGGCCGCTGTCACCTGGACAGGCCTCTCCCGGGCTGTCGCCTGGCACCGGGTCTCCCGAGTCGCCTGGCACCGGGTCTCCAGCATCGTCGCAGCCGCCGCCTGGTCTCCTGCTGACCGGGCCACCTCCGTCGCCTTCGCCTAGTCCGGCTCCTGCTGCGGGCTCTTCTGGCACCTCTTCGTCGTCATCCGCAACTTCGACGGCTCCGGCTGCTGCTCTACGTCCACATATGCGCAGCCGTAGTGGCATTTTTCAGCCTAAGCAACGTCACGATGGTACAGTTGCCTGGTTAGCTGCATGCATGACTGCTGCCCTTGCGGATCCCTCCTCCGAGCCGCGCACGTATCAAGCTGCTATGCGCATTCCTCATTGGAGAGAGGCCATGGAGCAGGAGTATCATGCTCTCATTCGCAATCAGACATGGACTCTTGTTCCTCCACCGTCACGGGTTAATGTCATTGATTCTAAATGGGTTTTCAAAGTGAAGAGGCATTCTGATGGGTCCATTGAGCGCTACAAAGCTCGTCTTGTTGCTTGTGGTTTTCGACAGCGTTTTGGTCTTGATTATGAAGACACCTTCAGTCCAGTGGTCAAGCCTACTACCATCAGGCTTCTTCTCTCTCTTACCGTTACTCGAGGTTGGTTTCTTCGTCACTTGATGTCCAAAATGCCTTCCTCCATGGTGTGTTGGAGGAGGAGGTCTATATGCGCCAGCCTCTGGGTTTTTCTGATCCGGATCGTCCTGATCATCTCTGCCGTCTGTCCAAGGCACTTTATGGTCTGAAGCAAGCCCCCCGTGCTTGGCATGCTCGTCTTGCAATGGCCCTTCGTGCTCATGGTTTTGCATCATCAACTGCTGACTCCTCACTCTCCAGAGGCCTGAGGTTACTATGTACTTGTTGGTCTATGTGGATGATATTATTCTGGTCAGCTCCTCTCAGTCGGCTGCTACTGCTCTTGTTCGCTCGCTTGGTGCTGATTTTGCGGTCAAGGACCTTGGGAAGCTTCACTACTTCCTTGGTGTGGAGGTTACTTCTCGGGCTGATGGTCTTGTTATGTCGCAGAAGAAGTACTCCTTGGATTTGTTGCAGCGGGCTGGGATGCTTAAGTGCAAACCGACGACTACACCCATGTCTACCACTGACAAGATCACTGCTGTTGATGGTGAGCTTCTGTCTTCTGCTGATGCGACGGAGTACAGGAGTATTGTTGGTGGTCTTCAGTACTTGACAATCACACGACCGGACATCTCCTTTGCTGTCAACCGAGTCAGCCAGTATCTGCAGTCACCCCGTGACACTCATTGGTCTGCTGTTAAGCGCATCTTGCGCTACATTCGATTCACGGTGTCTCATGGATTGCATATTCGACCGACCTCCTCTGGATGTCTCTCAGCATATTCTGATGCGGATTGGGCTGGCAATCCGGATGACAGGCGATCTACGAGGGGTTATGTTGTGTTCTTTGGCTCTAATCTGATCGCCTGGAGTGCTCGGAAACAGGCCACTGTCTCACGTAGCAGTACTGAAACTGAGTATAAGGCTGTGGCCAATGCCACTTCGGAGATTATGGGTGTGTTTGGTTGGCGTCCTCATCCTTTTACGCCTGGCCTGGAGCATGCCTGCAAATTGCCTGGACTGTGTTTGGTTGGAGTCCATAGGAGCAGCAGCTAGCCTGGCCTGGTGACCGCAAAACATTACTTAGCCTGGGCCATGACCGAGGCTACCTGATTAGCCTGGCTCAGGCGCAAGGAGCCGGTTGCCTGGGAGTAGCCTGGCGTCAAGTCGTACACTTTAATCAGCTTTTTCTTTCGTGGGCCAGCTCTCAAACCAATCATTTCTGCACTAAGCTTTTCTCAGGCCAGGTACAGAACCAAACAGACCATGCCTGACCAGGCACAAAACGTCTACGTTTTCAGGCTGCGCTCAGGCACCACTTTTTATCAGGCATGAAAGCCAGGGTGCAAACCAAACAGACCTTATCTGGGTATAGTCTTTGCTTCAGGAATTGGGTATATCCCAATCACAGTCTCCTGTTTTTGTGTGATAACATCGGTGCTACATACCTCTCTGCAAATCCGGTATTTCATGCCCGAACGAAACACATTGAAGTTGACTATCACTTTGTGCGTGAACATGTCTCTCAGAAGCAACTTGCAGACATCTTCACCAAGCTATTGCCTCTACCATAGTTTGAGGCTTGCCGGCGCAATCTTACCCTTCTAGATTCTTTAGGAAGTGGCTAAGATTGAGGAAGGGTGTTAGATTGTATAGCCTCTGTATTTACACGTGTATATTGTAACGTTGTATACCACTCATTATATATATATGTGATAGGCCACTCCTAGAGGGTTGTGTCGGTTCTCCCAAACCTATTGTCTTACAAGATCAAGAAAAATACCGACACAAGACGATGACCATCACATTCACATTCACATTCAGGGGACAGCAAAACCAAAATCATGTGGACAGGAACAGCAGCCAAGCCAAGCAAGCACTTGACGATAGGCAGAGCACAGCACTCCACCTGCAAGTGCAACACAACCAACAGATGCAAACCACGTCAACTCTTGAGCCTAGATAGAGCGAGTGCATTGGAGACGGCTTCAGGTGCTGCCGATCACATCTTTGATGATGAACGCCCATCACTTGAGCATTCAGTTCAGCGTCTCACCGACGAAACTCGAAAGTATGCAAATGGGAGTCCAAGTTTCTTCTAGCGGGGCCAGCTTCAGTTCAGGTTCAAGGGAAACTCTCGGAGGAGCAGGAACAGTCAGTCAGTTTAACTGTAATTCTGAATCCGTTTTGTCGTGTAACTTCATTTCAGTTAACTGAGAACAGTTCCTCATGCTCTCAGTTTTAAGATCCCCTCCTAGAGACTAGAGAGAGATACTCAGCTGATTTGTTTTTTATTTATTTATTTACTGAACCTGCTGGCATCGCATTACACGCATTAGCAAGCACGAGATGATGAGCACCACATTCACATTCACATTCCCATTCCCAGGACAGCAAAATCGAAATCTAAGTTCACATAAAACAAGTGCCAAACATTCATCCGACAGCAAGGGGTGAGAGAGACAGAGTCTTTCATTGTTCAACTCACAACCCTTGCTGTCAACCTCTTGTAACATACTCCATTCACAAGCATGCATGTAAAACTTTTTGGATCATCCCTGCTATGCTGCTGGTGTGTTGGGTTGCCTTCGCTGCTCAACCCGCAGCTTCCCCAGGAGGACAGCGCCAAGGGGGTGGCGGTGGTGGGGATGGCGGCCAGCGGCTGCTGCCCATGGCCATGGATGGGAAGCGGCCAATCTTCGCTCCGCCTGCAAACACCTTCTCTCTTCCATCACGCTCAACTCCGCCATCAAGCACATATATGGCCAATGAGGTCGAGCGCTGGCGGGGTTGTGGGAGCGTGGTAGTCCAGAGGTGGCCGTGGCGTGGTTGGCGGTGCGCCTCGCCCAAGACGTGGTCGTACTCGTACAGTATAGATGTGCACGGCTGGGCTGCACCACCATTGTACAACCGACATTTTGCCCAACAGCTTGTGCGCACACCTGTGAATTCCACCCAGGGCTTGAACGGCGATCGCGCAGGACCAGGCGAACGAGCCAGCTCTCCATTTCCATAGACCTGCACGTTGTCTCGAGCTCCTCGACGGCTGCGCGCTCTCTCCTTGCGTACAACACAAAAATGGTGGAGGTCGCCCATGGGCACCAGCAGGAACGCCAAAACCGTCACCGCTGCTGTGTTGCTGCGCCGCCGTCGTCGTTGTGTTGTCGTCGCCGCTCGGACCGCCGTTACGTGTGTGTTTTGCTGAGGACGTGGTCGCAGTGTACAGGAAGGGGGAAAATGAGAGCATCAGGGTGCCATGCACGACATCAATGACACAGCATCGTGCCATTCCCGAGAATGAGGGCGGCGGGCGGCTTTAGTACCCGACGACGGTGGTGCGCATCCTCACTACCATCCGCAAGATGAGGGCGACAGCTCCTCGTCGGACGTCGGCGAAGCTGGCAACCTGGAGCGCACGGCCATAGCTACAACTCGGAATCATGGCCACAACACAACTACAACTTGGTCGCTGGGAGTTTTCGAGGGCCTATTTTGCAAAATGTTGGCTAGCCACGTGGCCTGGTCAAACACGGACAGGACCCGAGGTGAATCATTTGCTCACAATTAGAGCATCTACAGCCGGGCACCTCATTCATCGGTCATGATTTTTTTCAATCCAGACGGACGCCTCAAACGCCCGGGGCTAGCCGGTATCCTTCATATCCAGCCCAAATACGGGGCGGATGTGAGGGTGCCCGGGCACGCCCACCACGTCGGACTGACGACAAGGTCCCACGCGGAAACGCCCGAAAGCCCGGTGGTCCGAAACTCGTCTCCTCCCGAGAACCGGTGGCGCCGCTCCGGCGAGCTGCGTACTGCCTAGCCCGGCTATTTAAGCCGACAGGCGGTACCGAAACCCTATCATCCATCCACGGTTTCCACCGACTGTCCGCCGCTGCCGCCACTTTTCACTCAACCCGTCCGTCTAGTAGCCATGCCCCCACGCGCCCCGGGTGAGGAGCAAGCCATTTCTGACACCGGAGCGCCGGCTCGAGCTCCTTGAGTAGATCCGGGCGCGAAGCCCGGATCGCCGCGGGGCTACGTCCGGATGCAGTGGATCCTGCGGAGGAGGAGGAGGGGTTGGAGGAGGAGGAGGATAGCGACGCAGATCTGCAGGCGGAGCAGCAGGCTATCCCTCGATTCCCTCCGGTCAGAGTTGGCTGCGGAGGCTAGACGCCGTCACCGGCAGGAGATGGAGGCGCAGCAGGCCGCGGAGGAGGCAGAGATGCTCGCCTACATGGATGAGGTCGAGCAGGAGGATAATGAGGCGGAGCCCTCCTACCCGCCCGTCCAGCCGGCGCCCGACACCGTCGTCGTGGATATCTCAAACGACGAAGAATAGCTAACGTCGTAGTATGTAGTACGTAGGATTTCTTTTGCACGCATTGCATGGATTTAGGGGCTGAAATATGGGAGAGACGGATAGTGGCTAATTTAAAGCATGGTCAGTCAGTGTTCATGAACACGCCCGGTCACGTCCACATGTGTTGACGGACCGAATTTGTAAAGTCCGGCTATAGATGCTCTCATGCCCAGATATGCGCTTTCAAACTTTTAGGAGTGAATCCATTTATAACAGCCTGTGTATTTTACTGACCGGTGGAACCTCTGGATGCCAGGCACTCTACTCAAGCCAGGACACAGGAACAGATGGGGTCGTAGAACTATACCGACATACCGTGCAGCTTCTCTTGGCTTGAAACAGTTCCAAATAGTACTCTCCATCAGCATCAGGTCAGGTGGACGTGGACATGGACGTGGACTGGAGCAGCAGCGTTGGTACGAGTACGACCGGTCCGTTCTCAACCCTGCAAGTGCACGGCAACCAAAATGCAGTCAACTTGCATGCCATGCAGGCAATCAGGTGAATCCCCGGGCTAAAAATAATCTACCCGCGCGGGGGAAGGAAATGGGTTGATTGGTTGGATAGCACGAAATTTAAAGCATCTCTGGGCCTGGGTGAATCGACAGTTTTTGTGGAGTCAGGCCAAGCGGAAGCGCAGCAAGCGGCCCCTGCACCAGAGAAACCGGAGAGATGTGACCTGTTTACGTGGTGTCTTCTTCTCGACCTCAAGTAAGCTCCTCCCTAATCTCCTCTCTTTTATGCCCCTCTGATCTACACAATGGTGCTTCGGTTCGAGGTAAGCTCTACACGAAAAAGATGCACCTCGATGCTATGGTTCCATTCAGGCAATCGGTTCGTAGTTCCGTCGGCCGTAAGTTCTTAATCCCGTGTTCCCGTTTGAAGCTATTCTGGACGAATTTTGTCAGATTCGTCGCGCAGGATCGATCATTTGAAATTTCCTTTGACCAGCAGTCTAATCTCGCAGTTCCTCACAACATTCGTGTTGTAAGTTTTTGGTTTCGACGATCGTAGCTTCATCTCTCTATGAACAGCAGTCTACTGCACTGACGCTGCCATGTCGAGCTCCTCTGTCCTCTACTCAGAGCTCTCCTATTCGTTCCTCTCGATGCCGAAGCTCTTCCCCTTGATCTCCTTGCCCACGTCCTACTACACTAGAGTCGTTTCCGGCATCGCTCATCTCGGCCTACTCTCTGTCGTCCTCCTGCTGCACTGACGCCGCAATGGCGTGCACACTGCTTTCTTGTGTCCTCTGCCTTCGTGCACACTGCAGTTCGCCGCGCCACCGACGGGGTCGATCATCTTGGCCTCCTCTCTCTCGCCCTACTACACTGGAGTCGTTCCCGGCGTCGATCATCTGGGCCTCCTCTCTCGTCCACTGCACTGACGATACCATGTCACGAGCACTGCATTCTCCTCCTCTGTCCACTGTCTTTGCGCGAGCACCGCAACTAGTTCGCCGACGGTGTCGCTCACGGTGCCGCCGACGGGGTCGCTCGTCCACGACTCCATGCTCGTCATGGCGGACACGGCGCCGCGACCACTATCCACCGCAGTCGCCATGGTCCGACGCACACTGCATTTCTTCTCCCCCTTCCTCTGCTAGCTCTTAACCCTGTGTGCTAAGTGCAAGTGCTAGCTCTTAATCATACCTCATGCGGGCAACCGAACATCGTGTAGTTGCATGCGCCGAGACAATGCAGGTAACCAAACAACATGCCAAAGTTGATCCCCTAATGCAGGAAGTCCATATGCAGGCAACCAACCAACCAAACGCCGTGGATTAGAGTGTGTCTAGAAAAGTCAAGCCCGTGCTTTGTAGCCCTGGAAAATCTCTGCCCCGCCCCCGCAACCAAACATAGCCTTAGCCTTATGTGTATACCGTCTCGGCGTTTGAACGCAACTGCTTTTTATTAACTGGTGGTTGGCCTGTTGTTACCGATGGAATCTGCAGCTCGGATTAATCTGCTTGAAGGTGATGGGATGACTGGAGCAACCGTCGATGCAGGAAAAGCTGAGTTGTACTGCACTGGATGGGGGAGACCTGATTTCCAATTGACAATTTGTTGTAGAATGAGATGACTTCATATAAATGGATTCTGTTGACTAAAATATGGCAACTGAACTATTTCAAGTATCTAACTGTAAATTTTTCTGTGGCCAGTTGCATATTTGCACCGTGCAGATTGACAAACCGTGGAGCTAGCTAAGTGAAGCTACATCTATTTCTCACTGCAGAAAAAAAAAACTTCATCTATCGTTTACCATGGTGCGCCACAATGTTTTAGAGCTAAGCGGACAGGGGCGGAGCCAGGATTTGAACTTGAGGGGGGCGAAGCAAAATTCTTGACGTAGAAGATGGTATATCATAGTATATTTAGTCTCCTGATAGCGTCAATGATAAAGCATATTTTTTTTGAAGTACCAAAAAATATGATAATTCTAGGCAAGAATGTTGGAGCTTGAAGATGAAGCAATTGGTGGGAAAAAGTATTTACCCCATTAGTTGTTGTTGCCTTTCACTTCATATTTATAAAAAAGATACACCCTCCGATTCATATTGATTATGGTTGAAACGGATGGATCTAGACGCATTTCAATACATCCCTTTGAATGACAACTAATTTGGATGGAAGAGAGTACATAATTACTAGACTAATTTACTGTTCTATATCAAACATTGGTTAAGCAAATTAAGGTCATAATTTTTATTAAAAAAATATATCCCCATCATTTCCTAAATAATTTGAGTTTTAGGTTTGTTCTAAGTCAAACTTCTTCAAGTTTGACCAAGTGTGTAAAATATATATCAATACCTGGAAATTATAATCTTTAGAAAATATCCATGCTATGTATATTTTTGTAGGGTCATGCTATGTATATTTATCGTTGTAGTCTCTCTGTCCCACAACATAAGACATTGCTTGAAAAAAATGTCTTATATTGTGAGATGGAGGGAGTAGATCTTATGGTATTTTTCTACAAATTTGATCAAATTTAAACAAGTTTCACTAACACAAATGTAAACTATAATTATTTTAGAACGATGGTAATAATAACTAATATCTACAGTATAAGGTAGTAGCGTGTAGTGTACCTGCATCTGTCCTGCTCAGCCGACATCTTGCCGTATTTGATCCGCTGCGTCTAGCCGTGTCTGTGCGTCCACAGCGGTGGATGGTGTTGTTGCCCTGGTGAGTAGCGGCCAGCGGCAGTGGCAAACGCCCTAGACCCTAGCAGGACACGCTGACGTAAACGGCGGCGGGGGCGGCGCGGGGAATGCCCTAGCAGAAGTGCAGAACACATCCGTAGGTTACATATATCAATCGATCGATCTGGTAGATTAGAAACTGGCCGTGGCAAAATAAGGGCCAGCCACAACCACATGAGTTATTGGGTTATGGGTTATTGGGCTTCTCTACTTCATTGTTGATTCAGTAATTATTTGTATAATACAGCATGGGCTAATCACGCAATTAGCTGCGGCCATTAGGCATAAGTACGTACCCACTACCTGGTATAGATACCCCTAAAAAAACTACCTGGTACAAATCGTTGAGGGGGGCGAGCGATTGGCAGGGGTCTGACCCCTGCTCGCCCCTCCCTGTCTCCGCCCCTGTAAGCGGAGAAGGACAAAGTTTTCGTAGTCATAAGTTCCAAGAGAAAACTAATTGTGTTCACTTGGGATAATTTTGACCTAGAAGCCACTGTTTCGTTGCAACAAATAATTGTGCACCAGATGGACTTCGTGTGAGGCAGACGAGCATTTCTGAGAGCACTTGGATGTTGGTATTTTCTTCTGTTACGATACATTGTTAGCACATGTACATCTTGAGCCAAATGTAACTTTTCGCATTTGTCATTGACATAGTTTACTATTCTACACGAATAATATTGTACAGCTTATTAATGCTCTATCAATTTGAGATCAAGCTCAAATGTGTTTCCAGTATTCTTATTCTTTGAGGCAACGTCATCTCAGCTCAATGGAAGTTTAGCTACCTATTTATGTTTATCTAGCCAAACCTTTATATTCCTTTTCTTGATATATGTATGAAAATGTCTATCATTCTACTGAAAAAATAGACGGGTGCTTGAGACCCAAACTCAAACCAACTACAAAGTACAACTCAATAGAAGTTTAGATGTCGCCAGTCAGCTCCGACGAGGAGGACTGAGCTCCTCCACCGCGTGGGCCTCGCCGCCACGAGCTCGTCCATTTTGGTAGCCGCCTCGAGCCCGCAGATCCCCCACCCCCCTCTAGTAGTAGTAGAATGTATGTATGATCATGTAGTATGGGATGAACTATGAATGATCAGTGTGGTTGCAATTTCTCCCGTGAAAGTTTTTTTTTCAAATTATGCAGTTTCATATACGGGGTCTATTCTACAGCGCATGATTTCGCCCCGCAAAACAGTTCTTTCTCGAACTGTAAACGCGTTATGCGGGTCGGCATTATACGGGGTCTGCTAGAGATGCTCTCAGCTCGTCGTGTGCGTCCATTTTACATAGCAGCACGCCGTACATTGGGCTGACTTGTCTGTTACCTGTGTACATGAACATTGCCTTGAGTTAGCATGCAAGATCAATGTCAGCAAATCCATATGTCAGTAGGTGAGATTGTTCATAGGATGAACAAATATCAGGCCCTCTAGGCACCAATACAATTAATATAAGAAACGCTTTTGTATTTGTTTATGGAGGGAGTAATTTAGACCAAAAACTAACCATCCAAACAGACCCTTAGAAGCAGATTATGATACCTTTGACCGTGGAATCAACACATTTATAAGGTCTTGCAGACCTAGAACCTAGCATGTTACTTTCTTTTTGTGCTTTTCGGTGCTCCGGCAGCTTTGGGTTGAGGCCTCTGTATTGACTAGTTTCGTTTTTTCTATGAGAAAATGGAGCCAGGGAGGTTACCTCCCTGTTCATCGAAAAAATAAAAATGGTTTCATAATTTTAATTGATCCTTACTCCTACTCCATATCCAAATTCTTCGTTTCCAGGATCTCCTCGTATGGTTCTGGACAGCAACTTATAGTCACCTTCAACACTGAGTGCCCCTTCTAGTTAAGTGTTGCAAGTTTCTTAGTACTAGATGACCCGCTGCGCCCATGGCGCAAAAACCCAATTAGAACCAACGTTTTAGATAGCGGGCTATGTCAAATAGCGTCAGACCTCAAAATCAGCTATAGCGGGCTATTTGTACATGAGATCATTTAGCGGCACCCTGCTCAAAAGGCTATAGCAGCTCCGCTATAGCCGGCTATTTAAAACTATGATTAGAACCAAGTATTATATGGGTATTGGGGGGGGGGGGGGGGGGGGGATAAAAATCAAAGTGGATGATGATTTGAATTCTCATAATCTTTGTGAAACAAGCACATCATCACAAGGAAAGTAAATCAGTTTCCTTGATGAAAATAAAATAAAATACACATTAATAAAAGGCTGGCAGTATAAATGATGCAGCCTGAATTAGTTGGATCATCATGTTTGTTGGCACTGTCAATCACTCATTACACGTCCCTGCTGAATTTCTTGAAGTGTCTCCCGCCTTCTACACCGCTTAAATCCTGTCAAACTGTTAACGACGCCTAACCAAAATCCACAACAAATTACACATGCACAGGAAAAAGCAATACCTCATTATATAATCGAGAGATAGCTGCTAGGATACAGAGCCAAAAATCTGCTAACCTCTGCCAGTTAAAGTGCTAGAAAATGGAGAACCAAGATATTAGCGTCACATATAAACAATACTCTTTGACAGAAGTAAGATCATCTCTGCTTTGTCAGAAACTGGGCATAGGTGTCAGGTCGATCAAAAAGGGAAATTTTGTCTCAGTAAGCATCTAAATTCAACTGAAATCTTCCTTGATAGAGACATCGAGCTGTTGTGTAGTTGACTCCAATAAAAAGACCTTTTCAAAAAAATAACTGCTGCAAACAAAAGCATGAACAAAGATAATGAAATAATGCATCTGGACAACAGCTACTACTTTGACTTGCTACAGAGGCCAAAAGGCAAAGTATATACATAGACTGAAGCAAAGATGGCGCCATATTAGTTGTACCTAGTCTGGTGTCATACGAAAAAAACTGAATTCTCAAGCCGCCCAATAGATGTGGATACTTAAGAAATCGTTCTAACTGAAAATCCCAAAGTATATGAACCTTAAGTGAATAGCAGACAATTATTTATGTTTTATATTCATAGAGCTAGTCAACTGAAATTACGAAAAACAACTACATATTAAACCATTAGAAATCTATGCGATAAAGTTCAGCTAACTGAGTTCATAATTAAAAAGATATTAGAGGGTGTTAATGAGTGTGTTCTTATCTGTCCCTTTCTAATAGTTTTCAAACAGAGATCAAAATACTGATGTTGAAACCAACAGGGAGGAACCTGAGGGTGTTAGTGAGTCTGTTCTTGTTTGTCCTTTTTCAAACAGAGATCAAAATACTAATCCCGAAACCAACAGGGAAGAACCTTTCAGGTGACGGATAATTTTTGTATCGCATTAGTTCAATCTACAAAATCTAAACCCAAAATGAACATATGTTTGGAGTAGCATACCTCTAAACCAAATAAGAACCGGCGTCTGACCATACGACTATAATTTTTTGGAACACCAAGTCTAAACAATCTATGATGCTCTTCTACATGTGCAAAGGTAAATTCGAAATTTTGGAACAATTATTTGGTTTTATAGTTTACTGGGACTACAAACCCTTGCCTAAGCAGTAATTCATTGATTAATATGTCAATTTTGAGGTAAGGTGACCACATGGCAAGCAAGATGTCATGGAGCAAATTCGAGGAATATTCTGATCATACCATTTCAGTGGACAACCTACAAAGTAGAGTGATAAGAAGAGGATGCTTACTCGATTAAGCATCAGAGCTTCACCTAGTTTCTTTCCCTGGCATCCATCAGTTCCCTTCTCCTTGGAGGCTGAACGACCTCTTTGAGGGCTGGCAGTCTGTCAAGGCCAACAACATTAACTTTTGGTTCAATAAAAGCACCTTAAACTGATCTACCAACAAACGTGCATCCGGGCCTACATATTGAAGAACGGCCCTCAGCGTCTAAACAACACACGAGGCGCAAAACTGAGCATACAGAAAGTAGTTACTCTAGCAGGCCAAATCACATCAGTACGAAAATCATAGCCAAGTGGATAATTTTATTTGCATCTTACTTTGTTTGTCCCTTTGATTTTCTCTGAACCGGAGCCCTGTTAGCAGAGGTTGTAGATAATTATAGTTGCAAACACTGGGCACTCCAAAATGGTATTACTGCACCAGGAGAAGTAACCCTCACCACACACACAGCGAGCCGCAGCAGCTGCAAGATCCCAAGCCATAAAAAGTTAACAAAATTCTCGGTTTAGTTTACTAACACAACTAATTGCAAAGATGAACTGCAACCAAATAAGGTGATAAAAGGTAGTATTCTCAAACCTCCATAATCCAAACACGCGGAGGCACATGTAGATGGACAAGACTATCCAGATTCCAGCGAAACCACTGTAACTGGCGAGGATGACAATGCAAGCGATGCTGACAACAACCACAAGTATCTGAGAATACATAAGTCAATGGAATGTGTCAGAAGAGAAAGCTGGAAAGCTAGAGCACAAATAAGCTGGAAAATTAGCGGACTTGCCAATGAATAAACAGAATATGCAAAATCTGATGCTCCATAATTGACACCGTCGAAAACAAAAGCTAAAGCGTTGATTGGTTGAGTGAGAGCAACAAACTGTACATAGGAAACATAACTCTGCTTAGTTCAAGAGATTGCCTTGAGGTAATGAAACATAAGAAAAGATTGTCATACTCTCAAGTACTAATTTTTTTAGGGGTATACTCGCAAGTACTATGAACTGCAAGAAAATCATGAGAACGTAACTATTAACATTTCAAGATTCAGAGTTGCGGTACTCTTATGATTCAGCACAATGTAACTGTACCGGTGTTGCCACGTAGATATGATGCAGTACACCCTGGTCTTCTGTAAATAATCTCGGACCTGTATGGAGGCCAACTCCAAGAAGTAGGCCTAGGAGAAGCCCCAAGATCAATCCGAGCTGCAAAATGAACAGTTCTTCACTAAGGTGACAAAAAAGGATTTATAGAAAAAAGGAACCATACCTGCAGTATGCGGTAAGCTGTGGGCTTGGCCTTCGAATGGTCCTTACGAGCAAATGCACTTGCAAGTATAGCCTGTGAAAAATATTGTTCACACACTAATAGTACATAATATGCGTGAAACACATTGCTGGAAGCATATCCTTCTAAGTTATTAACAAACTTTCATGGTTTTATGGTCAACGACAGAGCATCCAGAAACACAAATATTTCAAGGTGCGGATTGCATCTTACAGGTAACTAAAGTTCCACAAAGTAAACAATATAGTACTGTCCAAATATGAAAAGATAATTGATGGGTCTCATCATGAAACAGGATGCTGTTAGGATGATCTCCACCGTGTGGGCCCAACGGCCCACCGGGCCCTTAGATCCGCGCCCTGATCGGGGGCGCTCAACCCACTATGGTTGACGGGCCCCTGACACCTGCACTATATAAAGAGGTGGGGGACGCCGGCTCGCACCACGAGGTTCGTCGCGACGCCGTACACCCCACCTACATCCCCTACCGATCTAGGGTTAGTGCAGTGCTGACGGGAAGCACCGCCACCACTACCCTCTGCCATCTCCGGCACCGCCGCCATGGCCGGCACCGGGAGCTCCTCGAGCCACATGGAAAAGGTAATACCTATCACCACTGTTGCCGGAATCCTAGCCTAACCGATCCGTGATTCTATCAATGGTATCAGCCAGAGATTGGTTTAGGATTTTCGGTACAGAAAAGAAAAGGAAATCCCCTCCCCCAAAGAACCCTAACCCCAAAATGAAAAAGAGGGGAAAAGAAGGGCAAAGAAAAGTGCGCCGCCGCAAGGACGCGCCGTTCCTCTCGATCCGGACGGGCATCGGCAAGCCGAGCCGTTCGGACGAAGAACACACCCCCACTGGGGCAAAGGGCACCACCAACGAGCCGTTTGACGGCGGCACGTTCACCCTAGAGGTGCTCGCGCACGCCGGCAAAGGGGTCAGCGGGGGCGCCGCATCTGGAAACTGTCGTCGCTCACGTGAAGGGGAGCAGAGGAGGCTCTGCTCGCGCTGCTCGCGTCTCTCTCGCGCTGGGGCGGTGGTGGATGGAAAGAAGAGAGGGAAGGGGAACGGCTCGCGCGGCGCAGTGGCCCTCGCCGCCGTCCACGGCGGCCGGAGCGGCCCATCAGGGCGCTGCCCTTTTTTTCCTCGTCAGAGACGGAAAAGAAGAGAAAGAAGAAGGGAAAGGGGAAAGGAAGACAAGGTGGCCAGGCTCGCGCGGCGCGGTAGTGGACTCTGTCGCCGGCGGCCGGCATGAAGGCTCGCGCGGTGGCCGGACCTGCCAGAGAGAGCGCTGCGAGCGAGAGGATGAGCACCGCGCGGGAGGAGAAAATGGACTAGGGTTCAGCCCCAGTCGACCGGCGCAGCTGGTTTTGATCCAGCGAATGGCGCGCTGGACCGTCAGATCGGATCCGACGGCCACGACGCCAACCCTAGCTGGCTGCGGGCCTCTGGGCCGAAAGAAGAAAGAGGCCGGCTCGCGCGCGCGCTGGGCTGCTGCCGCCGGGCCGAAAGGGAGGCCACAACCGCGGGCTGGGCCGAAATGCAACGCGGCTGAGCTGCCCGTTTTTCCGCGTTTTAATAGTTTTTGTCCAGTTTTTTGACAAATTTCATGCAGTTTGGCTATACAAAATTATTCAAAGAAAAAATTTGGTTTAGAAAATAGAAAAGTGAATAGAAAAAGTTTCTGAAAATGAAAATAGAAAATTTTCAGAAAAAGAAATGTTCATGAATTTTATAAAGAAAATAATAAAGTTCATGAATTTTTTTATTTGGTCAAAGAACAGTTTCTGTAAAGAATAAAAAGTTCATGAATTTTTATTCATGTTTTTCCGCTGCGTAAACAATTAATACTACTCTTTTACAAAGAAAATAAAAGTTTAGATAGAATTATATTTAAAGAGCATATTAAAGTAATTATTGAAATGAAATGATTATGTTATTTTTATGACCAACGTTGTTAATAACATGATCATGTTTTATTATTGAAAATAAAAGTGCTCTTTTAAAAGTGAATAGAACTAAAGTAAAAGATTAAATTGTTGCTTCTCTAATGCATTTTTGAACCAAGCGGTTAAAATTTCTTAGAGAGTAAAAGAGTACAGAATTGTTTCTGAATAGAATATTGTAAAGTTTTCGCTGCATGGTAAAAGTTTTATCCTCCAATTAACTTGGAACCAACGGGAAAATTTAATTGGAAGAACTGTTCTTAACATTGTTTTTCTCCTATGGGTGAAATAAGATGCAGGTGAAATAAGATGCAAATAGTTTGTGTTATGACAAAAGAAAGATATTTGTTTTAAAGTTAATATATGGTATTGTTATTTTTTGACTAACGTTGATGATAACAATACTATAATTTTATGAGTCTTATGTTCAAAGCTTAAACTCTGATAAATTTTGTGTCAAAGTGATCAATTTTTAGAGAACAGTTAAAGATGAAGAAATGCTCTTGAACTAGAGAAATGCATATTTCTTGTTTCCGCTGCAATTAAGTTGATGATGATGATTATTTCTTAGCAAAGTTGTTTAATAGAAATACTATCATCACATTGTTTATGAGTTATATGCATTATTTCCATTTCCGCCCGACGGTGATATGGAATTAATGTAGAAGAACGAGTTTTATTCTAATTCTACCACAACGGTGATTTAGAGTATAAAAAGAAAGTTTTAAAAAGTTTAATGTGCATATTTTTTAACCAGACCAACGTAGGGTTATTTTTTTATGCTCATTACTGTTGATTATTGGCTAAGTTTTCTCAGACTAAAAGTTTTCCATGCTTTCATTCGTGAAAGCGAATGGCTGGGTACTTGTTACCCGAAAGATGACCAAGAAAGGTCATAACGTGAGGGAGTATGTTCTCTCTAAAGAATGGCTTCAAAAGAAAATAATTCTTGGATATTAATCCAAGAAAATAAAACAAATAGATCATTGAGAGTCTTGGTTGACGAATGTCTTTCATGTATTCTATATGAAGAAGATTTTTCAGTCAACACGATTTGAGATGAAACAAACAACATGCGTGTTTAACTTGATCAATGTCGGATCAAGCATGTGTGTCAAAGAGTGTTCGGATTTATTTCTGAATTTCATGATTGCATATGCAGTCAAAAGAGCCAATTCTGGCATTTATGTTCCTTACAGGGAATTACCCACATAGCGGGAAAAGAGGATTATGATAAAACCCGCATGGCGGGGAAAGTCTGGGAAAATACCTGCGTAACTGGGTAAAGTTGACATAGTATTATGTCAAAAATCCTATACGTCAGGAGAAATTTTGGCTAAGACTTATCCTGTGTGACAGGAGAAAGATATGATGACTCATGTGCGTTTAATGTGTCCCACTCTGGGAGAAAAGTATGGAGTAGCTATTATGCTTTCCTAGTATCGACCGTACACCTTATGTGCAACGGTCATTAAGCACTCAATAAATCCAAAGAGAATAAAAGTTACAGACGAACCTAAAGATAAGAATGATATGCAAGTGTGACTTGCAAAATTACTAATGATAAAGAACTATTTTGAGTTTCCGAAATGGAATGAGGAATAAGGAAAAAGTACTCCCATACCGTTAACAGATAACTTCATTACATATGAAGCAATCAGATACATGAAGTAGATACTCAAAGTTTTCTCACTTCACAAGAGTTGTGAATGGTTTTTCGAAATTGTGGCAGAAAAGTTCTTGCCACATTTCGAGGGGGAGAAAGAAATATGAGATATCCATTAATGAAGAATGTGATCATCTGGGGGAGTATGACGATCATAATAATACCCCTAAAGAAAAGAAATAGATGTATTCCTGGATCTTTTACAGTTCCGAAAGCAGACTAAGGAATACTAAGACGGTGCTTAAAGTGCCATAAAGAAGAAAGTTTTAACAGAATAAACCCAAATAATAAAGTTTAAAGATACGCCATTCTTAGTGAAGATGGAGTAATCTGGGGGAGCATGTTGTATGACCTATACAACACCCGTTGTTAGCTCTATAAAGGAGGAATGATTAAACATGGATCTTGTGATAAAGGTCCCTGTAAAACCTATTGCCTCTTGGAAGTGAAAGACTACAATTAATTTGCCTCTTGGCAATGACAGAGCAACAACAGCCCCATATGAAAGAAGTGTCAGTACCTGAGACACAGATGGTCTCAAGGAATGAGAAAATCAGATACTTCTGATTACTATAAAGTCTATGTTAGTGAAATTCAAATGGAGGTTGATCCCACCTCTTTTAAAGCGCTCAATCGAGTTTTGAGACTCATAAGTAATTTCCAATGGAGCCAAAACAGTAGGCTGTAAAGGGTCTACAAGGTCAATGTGACTCCAAAGAAAATATGTAAAGGTGTAAAGCACGACTTAAATTGAAAGTTTTGTGCATGATCTGAGTTACATCAGATGAAAGTAAAGAACACAAAGGATACTGCTTCAAGAAGTCTTTTATGGACTAGAGCAAGTCTCTAGACAGTGGCATTTAAAGTTAAAAGAATCATATGTTATTTTGGGTTAAAGAAAATGGAAGGACAATTGTATTCTTGCAAAGTTATAGAATGGGGAATTCATTTCCCAATCCTATGCATGTGGATGACGTCCTACTTGCTAGTGGTGATGTTAATCTACTTCAGGAGGAGAAAAGAAGTTCTTGTCCTCAAAGTTCAAAATTGCATTTCTCGGAGTGTCTCTCGTTATAAATATCGAGATTCACCAAGAAAATAATAAAATGGGGTATTAGGAATGTCGCATGGACATGCTAACAAAGGTCTCTAAAGTATGCATGCGAGAAAACCTACGCCTGTTCTTATAGTCAAGGGTAATGGAACTGGAAACTATGGTGTTCCAAAAGTTGATGAGAAAAGATTGAAAACGGATATGGTACCATATGCTTCAGCTGTTGGAAGCTCAATATATTACCCTGACACAATTCACGTATCCGGGTTGTTTTGGCAATGTCCAGTACATATATAGATCACTGGAATGGAGTCAAAGATATCATCCTCATGCTGAAAGAAATAAGTGCTCTCAAAAGATTGTGAGTACAAAGACAGGACATGTGAAATGTATAGCGAAATCCATAATTGTCGCTAACTTTCATACTTGGAGGTTTTTGTGTGGAAAAGCTCCAAAGAATGAAACAATTATCATCAATGTGATGCAAAGATATTTTATAGCTTGATATGAGGCTGAGGGACAGGCAAAATGGTTAAGGAGACCTGTACCCGGAGTTGATAATGGTTGACAACAGCGATAACCATTTTAAGTTTTTCTCTCCTATGACAACGAGTCAAGTGTTGATGCCAAACACACTGACACAAAGTTATGCGTTGTAAAGGAGAAAATCCGGAATTATGTAGAAATGCTTGAAGCATAAAAGCAATAGACAAGTATTTGCAGATCTGCTTATTAAAGGCTTACCGCCCAGTGTGTTCGGAGAACACACAGTCGACATGGGTTTTATGGTATAGTCTAAGATTTTCGGACAATAAAGGGCCCAAGGTTAAAGAATTTGTTTCAAAACAGAGAGGTACGTTATGGCTGTCTGATTCTATCGGCAATTGAGCTGTGACGATGAAACATGTTCTATGTACTGATCTGTTATGAAACGAGTAAAGTAAAAGTATAAGGTCAAAAGTAAAAGTTGAGATCAAGGGGGAGAATGTTAGGATGATCTCCACCGTGTGGGCCCAACGGCCCACCGGGCCCTTAGATCCGCGCCCTGATCGGGGGCGCTCAACCCACTATGGTTGACGGGCCCCTGTCACCTGCACTATATAAAGAGGTGGGGGACGCCGGCTCGCACCACGAGGTTCGTCGCGACGCCGTACACCCCACCTACATCCCCTACCGATCTAGGGTTAGTGCAGTGCTGACGGGAAGCACCGCCACCACTACCCTCTGCCATCTCCGGCACCGCCGCCATGGCCGGCACCGGGAGCTCCTCGAGCCACATGGAAAAGGTAATACCTATCACCATTGTTGCCGGAATCCTAGCCTAACCGATCCGTGATTCTATCAGATGCGTGCTGCAAAAACGAAAAAAAGGGGGCAGCAGATCCTAAAAACTAAATCAACCACAAAATCTTCTCCTCATACTGCTTGGATTTTTTTCTAACACATAGCAGGCATAGATAAAACAAAATCCACACAGGTGAAGATGAGAATTTATGGGGATCAAATCAAGAGATAGAGAGACGACTTGGTACCTGCGCGCGAGTAAAAGGGTCCGGATGGAGGTAGAGGCAGCAACGCCGCGCCGCCCCTTCGGCCACCGCAGCCACATGATGCCCGCCACGCTCTTCCGGCCTCCACTGTTACTTCCGCGCCACCGCACGCTCTGGTCCACCGCCATGGAATCCTCCTCCATGGAGAGCTCCCGCAGCTGCGGCCCCTCCTCCGCGAGGCCCGCTCCTCCTCTGCATCCCCTCGGTCGTAGTCTCTCCACCATGAGCAAGGGGGCCTGGATGATGGTCATCGCTGCCGTCGGAGAAGCTCGCCCCCACGTCCACACACCTCGGATCCGGTGGGATGGGATCCAGGGTCGGGGTCGAGCACGGGTGGATGGGGGCAGGACGGCGGCGCGGGAGAGAGAGGAGGAAAAGGAGGAGAGACGGCGATCCAGGGCCGGGGTGGCTGGATCTCTTGCAGCAGAGGGGGCGATGGTGTGCTACCACCACGACTCTCGGGGAGGATGCGGCGGGAGAGCAGCTAGTGGGCGCCGGCTGGGCGAAGCGGCCGGCGAGGCTTTTTTCTTTTTACCCCTCGCCGTTCGATGCTTTTCTTAGGCAGAATTGGACGAACTTCACGCCATTCTCTCGACCCCACACGTAACGAGCCCCACTCGTCATCCACTCTCAAAGCAGTCATGAACGTGAAAAAAAATCAACGGCCCACCACACGCCAGCAGCCAAAAGGGAGCTACAGGGAACGAATCCAGCGGCCGAACGGGCATCGCGCACGCGGAGGCGCTAGAATGGCGGGTAGTGTAGCGTGCTTTATATGTTTGATTTGTAGATAGTATGTGGAGTGCATGGTAAAGTTTGTTTATAAAAGCATGGGTGGGCGCCATCGACATGAAGAATCATGCTGTGCTTTGTGCTTGGGAGACTTAAGTATTGTGTCATGTTTGTGAGCCGTCGAGTATTGTGTCATGTCATATAATAGGCAGAACATTTACGAAAACCAAAACTAAGCAGGCACATGCTTAAGAAGAACAAACCGGTATCAGGGAATGACTAGAAACATGAATGTGGACAGTAAAGACTCAAGGGAAAATCCGGCTAGAAGGGCATATTAGGATCAGTCACAACATTGAGATGAGTATTGACTTGAACAAGTTCACACCAAAGCTGAGTAGGTCCACAGGTTTTGCTGGCAAACTAAGAACAAATTCTGAAACAAGACAAATTCACAGATAGAGGGAATACATATATACAGCAACCGGTATCTACTTATTTAATCAGGACGAGACCAACTAATCAGCAAGAGAAATGACATTAACAGACAGAGGGAGATAAGCGCTGCTTATTTAATATAAGCAGGAGAAACGGCACACTCACATATAGAGGGAGATAAGCTCCTCAAGCAACACATTATTAAAACAGAGGTGACACCAGAAACACATACATACAGCAAACAGACATGAAGGCTCACTGAGTTCCAAGAAAGAGGAAACACATATATACAGCGACCAATAGCTAGTTATTTAATTCGACGAGACTGACTCATCAGCAAAACAGATATGACACACACTGATAGAGGGAGGCAACATAATTAAACAGAGACGACAATTGCGGTAGGCACATTCACAACATTCTAACAATTGTGATAAGAAGCTAGCTAGCAGACATGATATATGCCTTATGATTTGGTTCTCTGCAAGACCAGGTACTAACTAGTTGACTTGTATGAGCAAGCTAGCTTGATCCTTTGTGGCCATCATGATCTTGCTTTGCCTTGTAATGACTAAAGGCATCTCCTGCCATTTTGCCGATCAAAACCGCCCCCGTGAATTTGAGGAAATCATTAAAGTATACTGCCCGCTGACTTGAGCGCCTGCAGATCAGGTGATACAGTTAACTGATAGGTGGTAGCAATAAAAACAAGAACATGGGATACATAAATGATTGGTAGGGTGGATTTTACCATGCCGGCACTAATTCCTAAGTTAGGCCATGAGAAAGTTTATTGAATTGCAGCTCCAAGTTTTAATAGATCCTTTTAAATCATGTAGTGGATGTCTTTTTCTAAAATGCTTGATAAGGGTGCTAGTAACGGTTTAATCAGGGGATTTTGCCCTGAATAGATCAAAAAGAAAAAGGTTTTTGTTTTTGTTTTAATATATGCATTATTAGGTGAGGTGAAGGGGGAGAGAGAGATACCAGCGGGGGTCATCGGGTCTAGGTTTGACATGCTGAGAGAGTTGTTTGAGCAAAAGGTTGTTTTTCCGGGTCACTACATTGCCCTTAGCAGTGTAGTCAGCTTGCCAGGCAGCGATTGTGTTGTAGAGGTCCTCTTTCTGGGCATGGATTTGAGCCAAGCGGAAGATGGCATCTTTCCTCTGATTGGGCGTGAGGTCCTGCGGCAGGCAGTGTGTACATTAGCAAAGGCATTGGCCGGCCAGAATCATCATAAATGCATCTATTTGCTCTTGTATGATTTTCTAGATAGCAAAGCTGTAGTATATTAGTAGTATTAGCAAAGCTTGGATGGGGAGGCGGGGGAGGATGTTGATTTTGCAGCACGTACACGGCCTGTGGTGGAATCGACGATCCGTGTGCTAGTGTACAGCGGACTACGCTCAATGATAGCCTCCGCCTCCGCCTCCGCCGCCGCTCTGGTTCCGAACCTCCTCGCCGCGTGGCGAAGCGCCGTGGCCATGGCCTGATCCCCGCCGAACCTCTCCAATCCTAGCTAGCACTAGCAATAGATGCACACGACGTAAGGGAAATCAATCAATCAATCAAGAGAGAGAGAGAGAGAGAGAGAGAGAGAGAGATGTGCATAGCAAATTATACGACGACGTACCTTCCGCCGCCGCCGGATCCCCTGAGGGTTCCGATTGGGATTTAGGGTTCCTCGCCTCGCCTTCGCTGCTCGCTCGATCCCCTTCCGACGCCGCCGCTTTTTTTTTTTTTTTTGTTTCTTTCGTCGGGTTTACGGGTGCCGGTTGTTCCGCCTTATAAGCGCCGGTACAAGCTTGGAACGGCCCGGCCCGGCCCGTGTACAAGAAATACTTTCTGTTTGCATCATACACGTTCGCACCGGTTTTTGTTTTTCTCATCTCACGGGTAGAACTCGCCCGAGAGCTCCTCCGGCAAACCATGCTAAGCTTCATGTGGACGGGGCCGTCAGACCAGGGCGAGGTGGTTCGGCAGCAGTGGTATGCAGGGATGCCGAAGGAAACTACCTGGGCAGCGCAGCCCTGGTGGTGCAAGGAGTGGATGACCCAATGATTTTGGAGGCGATAGCATGCAGGGAGGCACTTTGTGCAGCTGAGGATCTTTTGTTGCAGAGTTTTGTGGTCGCGTCAGACGCAAAACAGGTGGTGAGAGATATTGCTGAAGGTTCCCACGGCAAACATGGCGCAATTGTCCACGAGATCAAAGCCCGTTCTACTGCTTTTTCCTGTAGTTTTATTTTTGAAAGTCGATATAGCAATGTAGAAGCTCACCGCCTAGCTAGATACGCTCTTAATCTAGCACCTGGGCGTCATGTGTGGTTTGGCCAACCACATGATGTAAGCATTATCCTACTTTCTGTGGAATTCGATCAATAAAGAACTGGCTTTCCCCTCAAAAAAAAAAATTCTCACGGGTAGAAGGTTTCCACAGGTTTTTTCTGGGGCAGTTTTTCTTTTCCACTTTTCTGTTTTCCTTTTTTCAAATTCGCCGACTTTTTAAAAGTAGGAAAAACAATCGAATTCTTGAACGTCTTTCAGATTCACAAACTTTTTCCAAATACAAATAGTTATTCAAATTCATGAGCTTTTTCTAAATCCATGGAATTTTTTTTGGAAATCCGCAAACTTTTTTCAAATCCGAGGAACCCACTTTTCAAATTTGTGTTTTTTAAACACGCAAAAATATCCAAATCCACAAACTTCTTTTGAAATTCGTATTTTTTCTTCAAATTTGCATGTTCTTGCTGTGTATAAATGTGTATAGGAAAAATATAAACATGCAATAAAAATGTGTATAAAAAATGTTCTTGATGTATATGAAAAATATAGACATCAAAACATTTACTCTGAAAATTGTTAATTGTGTGCTTTAAATATGTTTAACATGTATAGAAAATGTATAAAATGTTTTTGAGGGTTCGGATTGGGATTAGGGTTCCTTGCCTTTGCTGCTCGCGGTGTAAAAAATGAACCCAAATGTGGGAGAACCCCAACAACGTGCAAATCTTCCATACTAGGTTGTCCATGTTGGGTGGAGGGAAATTTAATGGGCGAGCCATTCATGGGAATGGTGAGGTTTGTGAATTGTGGAAGAAGCCAAGCAAAGTATCGGGTGTATGGTAATACACCGGCTTGAAATTACATAACAAACTCGTAAGAAAAAAAACGCACATAACGAATTAGTAGAAGAAAACATGGCAAATAAAGAAGTTGTTCGCTGGAACATTAAATAATTTTTGCAGCGAAAGAATGTTGTATGTGTAAGGAGGTTACAAAAAACTTATGACTAACTGAGGTCCAGGACATCACTTATATCATAATATGTCACATGTGGACTGTCAACGGTAGACATAAACACGCACAGAAATACACAGCTCATGCATCCACTTAAGGTTTCTGTAGTAAGAATGATCAATGGATTCAATATCATGATAAGTAACCTTGGCTGCTTGTAGAAAGATCTAGTGAAATGGACATCCAAAGTTACCACTTGACATGAGTGGTAAGCTATCTCAAAAACAATGAACAAGAAAAAATGGACATCCAAAGTTGGGCATCAAAGAGAACTTTTTCAACCTGGTGAGAGAAAAGGGTTAGTAGTAGTATTTTTTCAGAATACGCAAGAGCTTTGTGTGTTGATTCATTAACATTGGTAGGAGAAGAACAACAAGTTTGAATATAAAGAGCGTACAAGCTACTCTCCTCATCCACCTATGCTATTACATGACTTGCATCTCGCTCAGGGGTGGAGCCAGAAAATTTAGCCATTGGGTTCACTCGCTGACTAGTTGTGCAAATTTGGTTTGAACCAAGTCCAAATTTACGCCATATCACAACAAGATTATAGCACTCAAAGAAATCATAATAAATAGGAATATGATATTACTTATCACAAGTAGGTGTTACATTAAAATTCAAAAATGAAAGACATGCCGATTTGATGAAATTTTAAAATCACTTGAGTAATTCCCAAATAACCTCTTAGCTTCAGGTACAACTTCTGTCTTCCTAAAATCATTGAAGAAAATAACAAGTTAGGTTGAAAAGCTTAAAATAGAAGTACCATCATGCGAAAGAATCATGTAAAGTCACTCCATTGGCATCCCTTCTGATCTTTCATTCAAACACATCATCATTACTAATGGTAGAAGATGTGTCTTTCTCCACATAGCAAATTAGACAATTACTCATGAACTGACCACTCATTTCATTACCCAACTTTTTCTTGACAACATTCATAGCTTAAAAGCATCTCTCCACAGATGTTGTGACAACTGGCAATATCAACACTAGCTTTAGATTTGATAGACACCAAAGTAAAAAAAAGACGTGCTCATTTGTCTGCACCAATAACTTTAGACTCGCAATTTCTCTTTTATCAGTTGAACCATAAGGCAATTTATCTAAATTAATTTCTCTCTGAATGGAAGACTTTGGGAGACTACTTTGCAGCGACAGTTGATACATTTTACGTCTAACGGATGACCTCGATGAGCCCGCATGAAATTATCGTTCCATAGCCTAGATCAATCAAAGTCCATAGGAAAAACAATTAGAATACTAGGGCAAAAAAAATTCCGTACTAGATTAGATAGAGCATGCACAAGAAGGGGGAGATGTGGCGATGTGATTACTACCTCGAATTTGAACTGCAGTTAGAGCATCTCCAGCCGCGCCCCCAACAGGCCCCCCAGGCGCCTTTTTACGCGCCGGCGCCGAAAAAAACCCCCACTCGCGCCCCCAAGATGCCGAAATCCGCCGGCTTAGCCCGTTTTTCGGCCCGGCGATCGCAGGCCGAACCCAGCGCACTGGGGGGCGCTCGGGGGCTCCGGCGCAAGGGGAAAACACGCCTGGGCCACACTGTCAGGCGAAAAGTCAAGCCAATCGTCCAGATTCGCCTCCCACCCCCGCGCGCTCGGCCACCACCCTGCCGATCCCGGCGCCGCCCATCGCCCAGCACCGCTAGATAGGTCATTCCCCGCCGGAAAAGAGAGAAGGTTTCGCTGCGGCAGCCTCTCCACTACCGTCCGGGCGAGTTTTCCGGCGCTCTGGCCGCGCAGGGCGGTATACCACCGGGTGTGCGCCCGCCACGCCCGCCAGGTGTTCGACATTTTGTTTGCTCGGCGATGGACTCAGACGACGAGGAGGCGCTCGCGTCGCTGCTGCAGGAGGAAGCCGATGCCGACGTCTAGGACGAGGAACACCTCATGGTCCTCGCCGCCCTCGCCGGCTTGTTCGCGAGCAATGAAAAGTCGCGGCGAGGTGGCTCGGCGCCGGGGCGGCTGAAAGCAAAGAACCGACATCGTCTGGAAGGCTATTGCATGCTCTACTCCAACTACTTCGTCGACGCTCCACTGCACGGCGACAAAGTATTTCGGCGCCATTATTGGATGAGCCGAAAGCTTTTCCTGAGGATTGTGAATTCCATCCGGGAGTTCGACAGCTACTTCAACTTCAAGAAGGATTGCAGCGGCAAACTTGGATTCACCTCAATCCAGAAGTGCACGACAGCTATGAGGATGCTTGCACACGGAGCTCCCGGTGATTCACTCGACGACTATGGGCACATGGCCGAGTCCACGACCATTGAGTGTTTCTACAAGTTCTGCAGGGCAGTGGTGGCAGTGTTTGGACCGTAATACTTGCGAACACCCAATGCAGAAGACACTGCTCGGATCCTAGCACAAAATGCAACAAGAGGATTTCCTGGGATGCTTGGAAGCATCGACTGCATGCATTGGAAATGGAAGAACTGCCCATTTGCTTGGCAGGGGATGTACAAAGGCGCCAAAGGCGGTTGCAGTGTGGTACTTGAGGCGGTGGCCACACAGGACCTCTGGATTTGGCACTCCTTCTTTGGTATGCCAGGAACTCATAATGACATCAACATGCTGCAGTGCTCCCCTGTCTTTGCCAAGCTTGTTGAAGGTCATTCTCTTCCGGTGAACTTCGAGGTCAATGGGCGGCACTACAATAAGGGGTACTACCTAGCTGATGGCATCTAACTGAGATGGTCTACATTTGTGAAGACTATCTCAAACGATGTGCCAGGAGGCAAGAAGTTCCACTTTGCGAAGGTTCAGGAGGCTTGCAGGAAGGATGTCGAGTGGTCATTTGGTGTGCTTCAATCTCGATTTGCTGTTGTCCGGTACCCTGCTCAGACCTGGTCGAAAGATCAAATGTGGGAGATCATGACTTGTTGTGTCATCTTGCACAACATGATCATTGAGAGCGAGCAGGAAGAGCCAGTGTTTGACACTGAACCATACTACATGCAGGGTCCTCTTGCCCAAGTTGATCACCAGCTACCGGCAACCTGGACTGCCTACCTCAATATGTGTCAGGAGATCCGAGACCCACAGGTGCATCAACAGCGGCAGCACGATCTGGTGGAGCACCTATGTGAAGGAAATATGCCCTAGAGGCAATAATAAAGTTGTTATTTATATTTCCTTATATCATGATAAATGTTTATTATTCATGCTAGAATTGTATTAACTGGAAACTTAGTACATGTATGAATACATAGGCAAAACAGAGTGTCCCTAGTATGCCTCTACTTGACTAGCTCGTTAATCAAAGATGGTTAAGTTTCCTAACCATAGACATGTGTTGTCATTTGATGAACGGGATCACACCATTAGAGAATGATGTGATGGACAAGACCCATCCGTTAGCTTAGCATAATGATCGTTAAGTTATATTGCTATTGCTTTCTTCATGACTTATACATATTCCTCTGACTATGAGAGTATGCAACTCCTGAATACCGGAGGAACACCTTGTGTGCTATCAAACGTCACAACGTAACTGGGTGATTATAAAGATGCTCTACAGGTGTCTCCGAAGGTGTTTGTTGGGTTCGCATAGATCGAGATTAGGATTTGTCACTCCGAGTATCGGAGAGGTATCTTTGGGGCCTCTTAGTAATGCACATTACTATAAGCCTTGCAAGTGGGATGATGCATTACGGACGAGTAAAGAGACTTGCCAGTAATGAGATTGAACTAGGTATGATGATACCGACGATCGAATCTCGGGCAAGTAACATACCGATGACAAAGGGAATAACGTATGTTGTTATTGCGGTTTGACCGATAAAGATCTTCATAGAATATGTAGGAACCAATATGAGCAACCAGGTTCCGCTATTGGTTATTGACCGGAGATGTGTCTCGGTCATGTCTACATAGTTCTCAAACCCGTAGGGTCCGCAAGCTTAACGTTCAATGACAATTTGTATTATGAGTTCTGTATTTTGGTGACCGAAGTTTGTTCGGAGTCCCGGATAAGATCACAGACATGACGAGGAGTCTCGAAATGGTCGAGAGGTAAAGATTGATATATTGGAAGGTAGTATTCGGACACTCGAAGGGTTACGGAGTGTATCGGGTACATACCGGAGTACCGGAGGGGTTACCGGAACCCCCCGGGGAAAGATATGGGCCATATGGGCCATAGGAGGGAGGTTAACCAGCCCACAAGGGCTGGTGCACCCCCTCACAAGGGAGGAGGCCGAATTGGTTTAGGGAAGGGGGCGCCACCCGCCTTTCCTTCTCCTACTCCCTCTCCTCCCCCCTTTCCACCTCCATGAGAAGGAAAAGAGGGGGGGCCGAATCCTACTAGGACTAGGAGTCCTAGTAGGACTCCCCCCTTATGGCGCGCTCCCTAGGGCCATCCTCCTCCCTCTCCCTCCTTTGTATACATGGGCAGGGCACCCCTTGGAGACACACCAATTGTTCGAAGCCGTGTGCGGCGTCTCCCTCCACAGTTTACTCCTCCGGTCACAGCGTCGTGGTGCTTAGGCGAAGCCCTGCGCGTATCACATCACCATCACCATCACCACACCGCCGTGCTGACGGAACTCTCCCTCGACCTTCTGCTGGATCAAGAGTTCGAGGGATGTCATCGAGCTGAACGTGTGCTGGACTGGGAGGTGCCGTACGTTCAGTACTAGATCGGTTGGATCGTGAAGACGTTCGACTACATCAACCGGGTTAACCTAACGCTTCCGCTTTCGGTCTACGAGGGTACGTGGACACACTCTCCCCCTCTCGTTGCT
Source organism: Triticum aestivum (assembly GCF_018294505.1). Taxonomy (NCBI): domain Eukaryota; kingdom Viridiplantae; phylum Streptophyta; class Magnoliopsida; order Poales; family Poaceae; genus Triticum; species Triticum aestivum. The sequence continues at coordinate 494,774,094 of NC_057796.1, forward strand.
ATGCATCTCCTAGATAGATCTTTCCTGATCGCAGGAAATTTTTTGAAATTGCATGCTACGTTTCCCAACAGTGGCATCCGAGCCAGGTTTATGCGTAGATGATATGCACGAGTAGAACACAAAGAGTTGTGGGCGATAATAGTCATATTGCTTACCACCAATGTCTTACTTTGATTCGGCGGTATTGTTGGATGAAGCGGCCCGGAGCAACATTACATGACCACGTTCATGAGACCGGTTCTACCGACGTGCTTCGCACACAGGTGGTTGGCGGGTGTCTGTTTCTCCAACTTTAGTTGAATCGAGTTTGACTACAGCCGGTCCTTGTTGAAGGTTAAAACAGCACACTTGACGAAAAATCGTTGTGGTTTTGATGCGTAGGTAAGAACGTTCTTGCTAGAAGCCCGTAGCAGCCACGTAAAACTTGTAACAACAAAGTAGAGGACGTCTAACTTGTTTTTGCAGGGCTTGTTGTGATGTGATATGGTCAAGACATGATGTGAAATAAGTTATTGTATGAGATGATCATGTTTTGTAAAAGTTATCGGCAACTGGCAGGAGCCTTATGGTTGTTGCTTTATTGTATGAAATCCAATCGCCATATAACTGCTTTACTTTATCACTAAGCGGTAGCGATAGTCGTAGAAGCAATAGTTGGCGAGACGACAACGATGCTACGATGGAGATCAAGGTGTCAAGCCGGCGACGATGGAGATCATGACGGTGCTTTTGAGATGGAGATCAAAGGCATAAGATGATGATGGCCATATCATGTCACATATTTTGATTGCATGTGATGTTTATCTTTTATGCATCTTATTTTGCTTAGTACGGTGGTAGCACTATAAGATGATCCCTCACTAAATTTCAAGGTATAAGTGTTCTCCCTGAGTATGCACCGTTGCTACAGTTCGTCGTGCCGAGACACCACGTGATGATCGGGTGTGATAAGCTCTACATTCGCATACAGCGGGTGCAAGCCAGTTTTGCACGTGCAGAATACTCGGGTTAAACTTGACGAGCCTAGCATATGCATATATGGCCTTAGAACACTGAGACCGAAAGGTCGAACGTGAATCATATAGTAGATATGATCAACATAGAGATGTTCACCATTGAAAACTACTCCATCTCGCGTGATGATCGGACATGGTTTAGTTGATATGGATCACATGATCATTGATGACTAGAGGGATGTCTATCTAAGTGGGAATTCTTAAGTAATATGATTAATTGAACTTTAATTTATCATGAACTTAGTCTTGATAGTATTTGCATATCTATGTTGTAGATCAATAGCTTGCGATGTAGCTGCCCGTTTATTTTCGATATGTTCCTAGAGAAAAACAAGTTGAAAGATGATAGTAGCAATGATGCGGACTGGGTCCGTGATATGAGGATTATCCTCATTGCTGCACATAAGAATATGTCCTTGATGCACCGCTAGGTGACGGACCTATTGCAAGAGCAGATGCAGACGTTATGAACGTTTGGCAAGCTCGGTATGATGACTACTTGATAGTTTAGTGCGCCATGCTTTACGGCGTAGAACCGAGACTTCAGAAATGTTTTGAATGCCATGGAGCATATAAGATGTTTCAAGAGCTGAAATTGGTATTTCAGACTCATGCCCGAGTCGAGAGGTATGAGACCTGTGACAAGTATTTTGCCTACAAAATGGAGGAGAATAGCTCAACCAGTGAGCATGTGCTCAGAATGTCTGAGTACTACAATCGCTTGAATCAAGTGGGAGTTAATCTTCTAGATAAGATAGTGATTGACAGAGTTCTCTAGTCACTATCACCAAGTTACTGGAACTTCATGATGAACTATAATATGCAAGGGATGACGAAAATGATTCCCGAGCTTTTCGCGATGCTGAAACCGGCGAAGGAAGAAATCAAGAAAAGCATCAAGTGTTGATGGTTTACAAGACCACTAGTTTCAAGTAAAAGGGCAAGGGAAAGAAAGGGAACTTCAAGAAGAATGGCAAGCAAGTTGCCACTCCCATGAAGAATCCCAAAGCTAGACCCAAGCCTGAAACTGAGTGCTTCTATTGCAAAGGAAATGGTCACCGGAAGCGGAACTGCCCCAAATACTTGGCGGATAAGAATGATGGCAAAGTGAACAAAAGTATATATGATATACATGTTATTGATGTGTACTTTACTAGTGTTCATAGTAGCCCTGGGTGTTTGATACCGGTTCAGTTGCTATGATTAGTAACTCGAAATAGGAGTTACAAAATGAACAGAGACTAGTTGAGGGCGAGCTGGCGATGTATGTTGAAAATGATTCCAAGGTTGATAGGATCACCACCGCATACTCCCTCTACCTTCGGGATTAGTATTGGAACTAAATAAATGTTATTTGGTGTTTGCATTGAGCATGAATATGATTGGATCATGTTTATTGTGATATGGTTATTCATTTAAGTCAAGAGAATAATTGTTGTTCTGTTTACATGAATAAAACCTTCTATGGTCTTACATCCAATGTAAATGGTTTACTGAATCACGATCGTAGTGATACACATAATATTGATGCCAAAAGATGCAAAGTTGATAATGATAGTGCAACATATTTGTGGCACTGCCGTTTAGGTCATATTGGTGTAAAGCACATGAAGAAACTCCATGCAGATGGATTATTGGAATCACTCGATTATGAATCATTTGATACTTGCGAACCATGCCTCATGGGCAAGATGACTAAAACTCCGTTCTCTGGAACAATGGAGCGAGCCAATGACTTATTGGAAATAATACATACCGATGTATGCGGTCCAGTGAGTGTTGAGGCTCGCGGCGGGTATCATTATTTTCTGACCTTCACAGATGATTTGAGCAGATATGGGTATATCTACTTAATGAGACACAAGTCTGAAACATTTGAAAAGTTCAAAGAATTTAGAGTGAAGTGGAGAATCATCGTAACAAGAAAATAAAGTTTCTACAATCTGATCGCGGAGGCGAATATTTGTGTTACAAGTTTGGCCTTCATCCAAAACAATGTGGAATAAGTTTCACAACTCACGCCACCTGGAACACCACTGCGTAATGGTGTGTCCGAACGTCGTAAACGTACTTTATTGGATAAATCGAAGAAATGTGTCTTCATAGGACACCCAAAGGAAACTGTTGGGTACACCTTCTATCACAGATCCGAAGGCAAGATATTCGTAGCTAAGAATGGATCCTTTCTAGAGAAAGAGTTTCTCTCGAAAGAAGTGAGTGGGAGGAAAGTAGAACTTGATGAGGTAATTGTACCTTCTCACGAATTGGAAAGTAGTTCATCACAGAATCAGCTCCAGTGTTTCCTACACCAATTAGTGAGGAAGCTAATGATGATGATCATGAAACTTCAGATCAAGTTACTACCAAACCTCGTAGGTCAACCAGAGTACGGTCTGCACCAGAGTGGTACAATAATCCTGTTCTGGAAGTCATGTTACTAGACCATGACGAACGTACGGACTATGAGGAAGCGATGATGAGCCCAGATTCCGCGAAATGGCTAGAGGCCATGAAATCCGAGATGGGATCCATGTATGAGAACAAAGTATGGACTTTGATTGACTTGCCCGATGATCGGTGAGCCATTGAGAATAAATGGATTTTCAAGAGGAAGATGGACGCTGATAGTAGTGTTACTATCTACAAATCTCGAATTGTCACAAAAGGTTTTTCGACAAGTTCAAGGTGTTGACTACGATGAGAGTTTCTCACTCGTATCTATGCTTAAAGCCTGTCCGAATCATGTTAGCAATTGCCACATTTTATGAAATCTGGTAAATGGATGTCAAAACTGCATTCCTTAATGGATTTCTTAAAGAAGAGTTGTATATGATGCAACAAGAAGGTTTTGTCAATCCTAACAAAATGCGCAAGCTCCAACGATCCATCTATGGACTGGTGCAAGCATCTCGGAGTTGGAATATACGCTTTGATGATTTGATCAAAGCATATAATTTTATACAGACTTGCGGTGAAGCCTGTATTTACAAGAAAGTGAGTGGGAGCACTACAACCTTTTTGATAAGTATATGTGAATGACATATTGTTGATCGGAAATGATGTAGAATTTTCTGGAAAGCATAAAAGGATTGTTTGAAAGGAGTTTTTCAAAGAAAGACCTCGGTGAAGCTGCTTACATATTGAGCATCAAGACGCTTGATAAGTTTTTTCAATGCATATATACCTTGACAAGATTTGGAAGTAGTTCAAAATGGAACAGTCAAAGAAGGAGTTCTTGCCTGTGTTGCAAGGTGTGAAGTTGAGTAAAGATTCAAAACCCAACCACGGGAGAAAATAGAAAGAGAATGAAAAGTCATTCCATATGCCTCAGTCATAGGTTCTATAAAGTGTGATATGCTATGTACCAGACCTATTGTGTACCTCACCATGAGTTTGGCAAGAGGGTACAATAGTGATCTAGGAGTGCATCACTGGACAACGGTCAAAATTATCCTTAGTGGAATAAGGATATGTTTCTCGGTTACGAAGGTGACGAAAAGTTCGTCGTAAAGGGTTACGTTGATGCAAGCTTTGACACTGATCTGGATGACTCTAAGTCTCAATCTGGATACATATTGAAAGTGGGAGCAATTAGCTAGAGTAGCTCCGTGCAGAGCATTGTAGACATAGAAATTTGCAAAATACATACGGCTCTGAATGTGACAGACCCGTTGACTAAACTTCTCTCACAAGTAAAACATGATCACACCTTAGTACTCTCTGGGTGTTAATCACATAGCGATGTGAACTAGATTATTGACTCTAGTAAACCTTTCTGGTGTTAGTCACATGGTGATGTGAACTAATCACATAAAGATGTGAACTATTGGTGTTAAATCACATGACGATGCAAACTAGATTATTGACTCTAGTGCAAGTGGGAGACTGAAGGAAATATGTCCTAGAGGCAATAATAAAGTTGTTATTTATATTTCCTTATATCATGCTAAATGTTTACTATTCATGCTAGAATTGTATTAACCGGAAACTTAGTACATGTGTGAATACATAGGCAAAACAGAGTGTCCCTAGTATGCCTCTACTTGACTAGCTCGGTAATCAAAGATGGTTAAGTTTCCTAACCATAGATGATATCCATCCAAGTTTGTTTTATTAGCATATATTGTTTTTGTTAAAGAATAGTTTATCTTTGCCTTAGTCTGCAATATTGTTTATGCAGGACAATTGTTCATTGCAAGTGCGATGATCGTGTCATGGATGTATAGCTCGCGCCACCTTTATCACGCGCTAGCAACTGACCGTGCCATGATGCTCTACGAATATATGTGCAAACTGCTGTTTTTACGGCCCAATTTACATCATCATGACGTGGTTGACTTGCCTGTCCGCATGGTTTACCGTGCTTGCGATTGACGCGCCCGTTCGTGCTGGCTTACAACACCGCGGCCGGCTCAACTGTCTGCTCCCGCAGCTGATTCAGCTGTGATTGATTTCAGAATCACCATAGTGATCATCAGCTCCGCGGTGGATAATTGCTGGCCTGATATATCAGGTGAAATCCATTCAGTACATTTTTGTATTACATATTGCTTTCTTTAAAAAGAACAATTACGCTGGCTTGCAAGGTCTCTAATGCAGGACAAGTTGTTTACTGCAAAAGGGACTATTATATCACTGAGCTGTTGAATGACTCATGCTGGTTTATATCACAGTCAAATATGGAGAATCTCAAGACAACTCCTCGAGTCGCCTTGAGACTCGGGGGCTATGATGACATGACTCAGTAAATGACTGACAGTTTAAAGCAAGTCAAGAACTCCGGGTCAGTGGAGGGAAGATAACCCGGTCCTGGAGGTTGCTGTTACATTGATGAAAATTTAAAGGTCGTCAGAAAATTTCCGGCTCAAAATGAAGATTCCGGTTTACAATCCGGTTTAAGGGAAATCTGTCTCCCGCAAAGCTTTGAAGCTCTCAATATCCGGTTTAAAACTCCGGTTGAAAAAGAAATTCATCTCTCGCAAATTCGAGTTCTCAGGAAAAATTAAAGGTTGCCAAAGAGAACTTGCTGCCATGATGCGTGGTTCAGACATGGGTATCCTGCCGTATTGGCTTATCATATCATTGGTCACTTGGGGGCTTCCTGCTCATTGAGCATAGCTATGACTACCCTCTTGATCCGGCTATCAAGCCAATATTGCCATATCATAAGAGCACAGCTCTGGTTAACTCAGTAATCCGGCTATCAAGCCCATATCATAAGAGCATAGCTTTGGTTACCTCGGTAATCCAGCTATCAAGCCCATATCATAAGAGCACAGCTCTGGTTACCTCGGTAATCCGGCTATCAAGCCCATATCACAAGAGCACATCTCTGGTTACCTCGGTAATCCGGCTATCAAGCCCATATCATAAGAGCACAGCTCTGGTTACCTCGGTAATCCGGCTATCAAGCCCATATCATAAGAGCACAACTCTGGTTACCTCGGTAATCCGGCTATCAAGCCCATATCATAAGAGCACAGCTCTGGTTACCTCGGTAATCCGGCTATCAAGCCCATATCATAAGAGCACAGCTCTGGTTACCTCGATAATCCGGCTATCAAGCCCATACTATAAGAGCACAGCTCTGATTACCTCAGTAATCTAGCTATCAAGCCAATATTATAACTTCATATGAGTACATCTCTGATTACTTTAGTAATCCGGCTATCAAGCCAAAATTCTAACTTCCTATGAGCATAGCTTCGACCTACTTGGAGGCTTAATGCCTGGGTTAAAGGGACCAAAGAGAGTCTGTTGCATAGCACAGCTCAAACATAGGTACCCGGCCTTGATGGTTCAAAATACATCCCTTGGGGGCTCCCTGATTCACAGAACATAGCTTTGATAACCCCTTCTTGGTTTGAAACGCCAGTATATTTTTGATTGCGCCATTGGAATCATGCGCTTATAAATCATTGGATTATTGCCCTCATTGGATATAGCAATGTAAAACCGGCAGTATGAGCCAATTCTACAGATAAGGTATTCAAATCTTTAATAGCCAAACTTGGCTGGATTGTCATGAGGATATTGAATGATTGAGGTTTTCATACCGGATTATATTATTCAAATCTTAAATAGCCAACATGGCTGGATTTTTATTATGGTTATCAATAACCAGTATTATGATTGAGGTTTTCAAAGTCGCTTCAGTGCAATGGCTATTATTTTATCAATGTATAAAATTTATTCTACAATGGAAGTAATAGTCCCGAGTCGCTGCAGGCTTACGACCCGGCACTTGGGGGCTACATTATTCAAGTTGAGATTACATCAAATATGCAAGTCTCATGTCGCTGCAAGCATGCACCATGATACTTGGGGGCTAATGCAAAGTCATTTTTACTGGCCTTATTGAAGACCCGACTCATCACATCATAATGAGCTGGCCCTTGGGGGCTACCAATTGCTCCTGTCAAAAACTTAAGGTACACAAGCTTTAATCCATTATATTGAAAGGTTTATTGCTCAGTTGGTAAAGCACAAAGCTCTTAACCTTGTGGACGTGAGTTCAAGCCCCATGATGGGGGTTACATCATATGATGTTATTTTTAAAGAAATATAGTCCCAGTTCAGTATTATCTTACTAAGACTGGCCCTGGGGGCTACACGTTGCTGCTCAACTATACATGATCATATCTACAAAGTCCCTGCTCATTATTGCATAATGAGCTGGCCCTTGGGGGCTACACTGATTGAAGTTTTTATGAGCATAAGCAATTACAAGTCCTAGGTTGCTGCAAGCATGACAACCCGGCACTTGGGGGCTACATGTGTGGAATATTCAGTTTATATGATTGAGATGAACAAACCGGATTTCTTCAAGGTTGCAACACTTATTGGAGCAAGTCTTAAGTTATCACTATGTTCTCCTCTTAAGACTTGGGGGCTACAGGTATTATGCATATAAAGGAGGAACGTCTTCAAATTATTAGTTTTGAGCAAATCAGGAAGATCAACTACATGACCCGGTGTCAACAACAATTATGACCCGACATCGTCTGTTTTATAACCCGACAATTTTGGTAATGATAAACCGACAAGTTTTACATCTTCAAGCCGGCTGAAAGTCAGATGAGTATTTCAAGACCAATATTTTTTAAGCCGGTGCTTTGGAAACCGATTCAAGTGGATTATTTCTTACAATATTTCTCTACAAGAGACCAATGTCAGCAAATTGACTCTGAAGCTGGCTTATTGACCCGGATTTCTCAAGAAAAGTATCTGGATTTTTTGCCTTCACAAAAGTTTGAACATATCTACTAAAGGAGATTTGCTATGAGTTCGTGGGCATGTATCAAGAAGGAAATGACAAGGACTTAAAGATGATCAGGTGCCGGTTTACAAGAATTTTTAACCCGGGGTACAACTTGTCAAAGTTGTTCTTGTGTTTGTTTTACAGGATCAGTTTAACATGGATAAATCCAAATTAAACTAGGGGCTAATGTCGGGGATATACCCCGCGGTATGAATTGGCCGGAAATATGACCCGGCCGGGCTTGGCGGTTTACTTGAGACCCGGTTGACACTTGGCGATTCACTAGCAACCCGCCCTGGCCAGACGGTTTACAAGCAACCTACATGAACATTATGACTCACTGGTAACCCGGCGGGCGGGACAGACGGATGACAAGGCCCAAGGCCCAGAAGGCCAGTTTATTACAATGGTGGGCCGGTTTAAGAGGAAAGGCGTGAGAAATATTTACCTTACAAGGAGTTAAGACTCAGACTTGTATCCGGTTTGTATTAGAAGGTAGACTAGTCCTAATCCTAATAGGAATCCACATGTAACCCGCCCCTCTAACTTATATAAGGTTGGGTAGGGCACCCCAAGAGGGGGGGGGAAGAGAGGAATAATCTTAAGGCTAGACACAACTAGAAGAGAGCCGGTTTACGGCGACTCCCTCATGAGCATAATGAGACCTAGCCACAAACAGCATGTAGGGTTGTTACCGGATGATGTTTCCCGGGGCCCGAAGTTGTCTAAACCCTTGTCTTGTGTGTTGATCCATCTCGTGTCTCTCGATTCCGACCAACCCCTTCAAGCTACCGCATAGATGCGTTCGCCTCACGACTAAGTCCTCACACTAGGACATCTGCCGTGACAATTCCATGACAATAGACATGTGTTGTCATTTGGTGAACGGGATCACATCATTAGAGAATGATGTGATAGACAAGACCCATCCGTTAGCTTAGCATAATGACCGTTAAGTTTTATTGCTATTGCTTTCTTCATGACTTATACATATTCCTCTGACTATGAGATTATGTACCCCCCGAATACCGGAGGAACACCTTGTGTGCTATCAAACGTCACAACGTAACTGGGTGATTATAAAGATGCTCTACAGGTGTCTCCGAAGGTGTTTGTTGGGTTGGCATAGATCGAGATTAGGATTTGTCACTCCGAGTATCGGAGAGGTATCTTTGGGCCCTCTCGGTAATGCACATTACTATAAGCCTTGCAAGCAATGTGACTAATGAGTTAGTTACGGGATGATGCATTACAGAACGAGTAAAGAGACTTGCCGGTAACGAGATTGAACTAGGTATGATGATACCGACGATCGAATCTCGGGCAAGTAACATACCGATGACAAAGGGAATAACGTATGTTGTTATTGCGTTTGACTGATAAAGATCTCCGTAGAATATGTAGGAACCAATATGAGCATCCAGGTTCCGCTATTGGTTATTGACCAGAGATGTGTCTCGGTCATGTCTACATAGTTCTTGAACCCGTAGGGTCCGCACGCTTAACGTTCGATGACGATTTTTATTACGAGTTATGTGTTTTGGTGACCGAAGTTTGTTCAGAGTCCCAGATAATATCACGGACATGACGAGGAGTCTCGAAATGGTCGAGAGGTAAAGATTGATATATTGGAAGGTAGTATTCGGACACCGGAAGGGTTCCGGAGTGTATCAGGTACATACTGGAGTACCGGAGGGGTTACCGGAACCCCCCAAGGAAAGATATGGGCCATATGGGCCATAGGAGGGAGGCTAACCAGCCCACAAGGGGCTGGTGCGCCCCCCACAAGGGAGGACGCTGAATTGGTTTAGGGAAGGGGGCGCCATCCCCCTTTCCTTCTCCTACTCCCTCTCCTTCCCCCTTTCCACCTCCATGAGAAGGAAAAGAGGGGGGGCCGAATCCTACTAGGACTAGGAGTCCTAGTAGGACTCCCCCCTTATGGCGCGCCCCCTAGGGCCGGCCTCCTCCCTCTCCCTTCTTTATATACGTGGGCAGGGCACCCCTTGGAGACACACCAATTGTTAAGCCGTGTGCGGTGTCTCCCTCCATAGTTTACTCCTTCGGTTATAGCGTCGTAGTGCTTAGGCGAAGCCCTGCGCGTATCACATCACCATCACCGTTACCACACTGTCATGCTGATGGAACTCTCCCTCGACCTTCTTTCTGGATCAAGAGTTCGAGGGACGTCATCGAGCTGAACGTGTGCTGAACTCGGAGGTGCCGTACGTTCGGTACTAGATCGGTTGGATCGTGAAGATGTCCGACTACATCAACCGCGTTAACCTAACGCTTCCGCTTTTGGTCTACGAGGGTACGTGGACACACTCTCCCCTCTCATTGCTATGCATCTCCTAGATAGATCTTGCGTGATCGTAGGAAATTTTTGAAATTGCATGCTACGTTCCCCAATACTATGGAGGCTCAAGGGCAACGCCTAGCTCGACTTGTGATGAAATATGAGTTTTTATTTGTTGAACTATATAATTTGTATTGAACTATTTGTTGAACTATTTGATTTCTATTGATTTTCTATGATGAACTATGTGATAAAAAATTACTTGTGTTGTATTCACACCGAACCACGACGAATATGGGTCGATTCGCGCCGGAATCGGGCCATTTTTCGCCGAAAGTGGGCCGAAAAGCGGGCACATTTGCGCCAAAAATGGGTGATATCGACGCTTGGGGGCGACGGCTGGGTACCCAACCGCCCCCAGAGCAGATTATACCGCCGGCTCGCCCCCAGGCGGCGATTTTTATGCCTCCTAAGGGGGGGCAATGGCAGTCGCGTGTTGATGACTACTCGATAGTTCAATGTGCCATGCTTTACGGCTTAGAACCGGGACTTCAACGACATTTTGAACGTCATGGAGCATATGAGATGGTCCAGGAGTTGAAAATAATATTTCAAGGAAATGCCCGGATTGAGAGATATGAAGTCTCCAATAAGTTCTACAGTTGCAAAATGGTGGAGAATAGTTCTGTCAGTGAGCATATACTCAGAATGTCTGGGTACCACAACCACTTGACTCAACTGGGAGTTAATCTTCCTGATGATAGTGTCATTGACAGAGTTCTTCAATCACTGCCACCAAGCTACAAAAGCTTTGTGATGAAATATGCGAGGGATGGATAAGACAATTCCCGAGCTCTTCGCAATGTTGAAAGCTACGGAGGTAGAAATCAAGAAGGAGCATCAAGTGTTGATGGTTAACAAGACCACTAGTTTCGAGAAAAAGGGCAAAGGGAAGAAGGGGAACTTCAAGAAGAACGGCAAACAAGTTGCTGCTCAAGTGAAGAAGCCCAAGTCTGGCCTAAGCCTGAGACTAAGTGCTTCTACTTCAAAGGGACTGGTCACTGGGAGCGGAACTTCCCCAAGTATTTGGCGGATAAGAAGGATGGCAAAGTGAAAGGTATATTTGATATACATGTTATTGATGTGTACCTTACTAATGCTCGTAGTAGCGCCTGGGTATTTGATACTGGTTCTGTTGCTCACATTTGCAACTCGAAATATGGGCTACGGATTAAACAAATATTGGCTAAGGACAAGGTGAAGATGCGCGTGGGAAATGGTTCCAAAGTCGATATGATCGTCGTCGGCACGCTACCTATACATCTACCTTCGGGATTAGTTTTAGACCTGAATAATTGTTATTTGGTGCCAGCGTTAAGCATGATCATTATATCTGGATCTTGTTTGATGCGAGACGATTATTCATTTAAATCAGAGAATAATGATTGTTCTATTTGTATGAATAATATCTTTTATGGTCATGCACCCTTGATGAGTGGTCTATTTTTGTTGAATCTCGATAGTAGTGATACACATATTCATAGTATTGAAGCCAAAAGATATAAGTTTAATAATGATAGTGCAACTTATTTGTGGCACTGCCGTTTAGGTCATATTGGTGTAAAGCGCATGAAGAAACTCCATGCGGATGGGCTTTTGGAATCACTTGATGCTTGCGAACCATGCCTCATGGGCAAGATGACTAAAACTCCGTTCTATGAAACAATGGAACAAGCAACAGACTTGTTGGAAATAATACATACTAATGTATGCGGTCCAATGACTGTTGAGGCTCGCGGTGGGTATCGTTATTTTCTGACCTTCACAGATGATTTGAGCAGATATGGGTATATCTACTTAATGAAACATAAGTCTGAAACATTTGAAAAGTTCAAAGAATTTCAGAGTGAAGTGGAAAATCATCGTAGCAAGAAAATAGAATTTCTACGATATTTGAGTTACGAGTTTGGTCTTCATTTAAAACAATGCGGAATAGTACCTGCTCCCTTATTGGAAAGTAGAACTTGATGAGGTAATTGTACCTGCTCCCTTATTGGAAAGTAGCTCATCACAGAAATTAGTTCCAGTGATTCCTACACCAATTAGTGAGGAAGCTAATGATGATGATCACGAAACTTCTGATCAAGTTACTACCGAACCTCGTAGGTCAACCAGAGTAAGATCCGCACCAGAGTGGTACCGTAATCCTGTTCTGGAGGTCATGTTAGTTCACCATGACGAACCTACGAACTATGAGGAAGCGATAATGAGCCCAGGTTCCGCGAAATGGCTTGAGGCCATGAAATCTAAGATGGGATCCATGTATGAGAGCAAAGTGGACTTTGGTTGAGTTGCCCGATGATCGGCAAGCCATAGAGAATAAATGGATCTTCAAGAAGAAGACTGACGCTGACGGTAATGTTACTGTCTACAAAGCTCGACTTGTTGCAAAAGGTTTACGACAAGTTCAAGGAGTTGACTACGATGAGACTTTCTCACCCGTAGCGATGCTTAAGTCCATCCGAATCTGTTGGGGAACGTAGCAATAATTCAAAATTTTCCTACATGTCACCAAGATCAATCTAGGAGATGCTAGCAACGAGAGAGAGGGAGTGCATCTTCATACCCTTGAATATCGCTAAGCGGAAGCGTTACAAGAACGCGGTTGACGGAGTCGTACTCGCAGCGATTCAAATCGCGAAAGATCCGATCTAGCGCCGAACGGACGGCGCCTCCGCGTTCAACACACGTATAGCCCGGGGACGTCTCCTCCTTCTTGATCCAGAAAGGGGAGAGGAGAAGTTGAGGGAGAACTCCAGCAGCACGACGGCGTGGTGGCAATGGAGCTCGTGGTTCTCCGGCAGAGCTTCACTAAGCACTACGGAGGAGGAGGAGTATGAGGAGGGAGGGCTGCGCCAGGGAAGAGGTGCGGCTGCCCTCCCACCCCTCCACTATATATAGGGGCAAGGGGAGAGGGGGAGGCACCCTAGGGTTTCCCCTAGGGGGCGGCGGCCAAGCAGATTGGATCTCCCTAGGGAAAGTCCTAGGGAGACTTGCCCCCCAAGCCAAGCAGGTGGAGGCTTGCCTTCCAAGCCAGGTGGAGGCGCCCCACCTCCCCAAGTAACGTGGGAAAGGGTGTGGGGGGCGCACCACCCCTTAGTGGGCTGGTTTGCCCCTTCCCCTTTGGCCCATGAGGCCCTCCAACACTTGCCGGGGCTCCCGAAACACTTTTCGGTCATGCTGGCCATAGCCTGGTACCCCCGGAACACTTCTGGACTCCAATACCCTTCGTCCAATATATCGATCTTCACCGCCGGACCATTCTGGAACTCCTCGTGATGTCCGGTATCTCATCCGGGACTCCGAACAACCTTCAGTCACCACATACTATTTCCCATAACAACTCTAGCGTCACCGAACCTTAAGGGTGTAGACCCTACGGGTTCGGGAACCATGCAGACATGACCGAGACACCTCCCCGGCCAATAACCAATAGCGGGATCTGGATACCCATATTGGCTCCCACATGTTCCATGATGATCTCATCGGATGAACCACGATGTCGGGGATTCAATCAATCCCGTATACAATTCCCTTTGTCTATCGGCATGTTGCTTGCCCGAGATTCGATCGTCGGTATCCCAATACCTTGTTCAATCTTGTTACCGGCAAGTCTCTTTACTCGTTCCGTAACGCATGATCCCGTGGCTAACTCCTTAGTCACATTGAGCTCATTATGATGATGCATTACCGAGTGGGCCCAGAGATACCTCTCCGTCATACGGAGTGACAAATCCCAGTCTCGATTCGTGCCAACCCAACAAACACTTTCGGAGATACCTGTAGTGCACCTTTATAGCCACCAAGTTACGTTGTGACGTTTGGTACACCCAAAGCATTCCTACGGTATCCGGGAGTTGCACAATCTCATGGTCTAAGGAAACGATACTTGACATTAGAAAAGCTCTTAGCAAACGAACTACACGATCTTGTGCTATGCTTAGGATTGGGTCTTGTCCATCACATCATTCTCCTAATGATGTGATCCCGTTATCAATGACATCCAATGTCCATGGTCAGGAAACCATAACCATCTATTGATCAACGAGCTAGTCAACTAGAGGCTTACTAGGGACATGTTGTGGTCTATGTATTCACACATGTATTACGGTTTCCAGTTAATACAATTATAGCATGAACAATAGACAATTATCATGAACAAGGAAATACAATAATAACCATTTTATTATTGCCTCTAGGGCATATTTCCAACAGTCTCCCACTTGCACTAGAGTCAATAATCTAGTTCACATCACTATGTGATTGTAATGAATCCAACACCCATGGGGTTTGTTCATATCTCGCTTGTGAGAGAGGTTACTAGTCAACGGGTCTGAACCTTTCAGATCCGTGTGTGCTTTACAAATCTCTATGTCATCTTGTAGATGCAGCTACCACGCGCTACTTGGAGCTATTCCAAATAACTGCTCTACTATACGAATCCGGTTTACTACTCAGAGTTATCCGGGTAGTGGCAAAGTTTGCATCGACGCAACCCTTTACGACGAACTCTTTCACCACCTCCATAATCGAGAAAATTCCTTAGTCCACTAGTTACTAAGGATAAGTTCGACCGCTATCATGTGATCCATTCCTGGATCACTCTTGTACCCCTTGACTGACTCATGGCAAGGTACACTTCAGGTGCGGTACACAGCATAGCATACTATAGAGCCTACGTCTAAAGCATAGGGGACGACCATCGTCCTTTCTCTCTCTTCTGCCGTGGTCAGGTCTTGAGTCTTACTCAATACTCACACCTTGTAACACAGCCAAGAACTCCTTCTTTGCTGATCTATTTTCAACTCCTTCAAAATCCTGTCACGGTATGCATTCATTTGAAAGTACTATTAAGCATTTTCGATCTATCCTTATAGATCTTGATGCTCAATGTTCAAGTAGCTTAATCCAGGTTTTGCATTGAAAAACACTTTTCAAATGACCCTGTATGTTTTCCAGAAATTCTACATCATTTCTGATCAACAATATGTCAACAACATATACTCATCAGAAATTCTATAGTGCTCCCACTCACTTCTTTGGAAATACAAGTTTCTCATAAACTTTGTATAAACCCAAAATCTTTGATCATCTCATCAAAGCATACATTCCAACTCCGAGATGCTTACTCCAATCCTTAGAAGGATTGCTGGAGCTTTGCATACTTGTTAGCATCTTTCAGGATTGACAAAACCTTCTGGTTGTATCACATACAACCTTTCCTCAAGAAAATCGTCGAGGAAACAATGTTTTGACATCCTATCTGCAAGATTTCATAAATAATGCAGTAGCTGCTAATATAATTCCAACAGACTCTTAGCATCGCTAGGAGTGAGAAAGTCTCATCGCAGTCAACTCCTTGAACTTGCCGGAAAACATCTTAACGACAAGTCGAGCTTTCTTAATGGTGACACTTACCATCATTGTCTGTCTTCCTTTAAAATCCATCTGCACCCAACAGCCTTACGACCATCAAGTAGTTCTTCCAAAGTCTACACTTTGTTTTTATACATGGATCCTCTCTCGGATTTTATGGCCTCGAGCCATTCGTCGGAATCCGGGCCCATCATCGCTTCTCCATAGCTCGTAGGTTCATTGTTGTCTAGCAACATGACTTCCAAGACAGGATTACGTACCACTCTGAAGTAGCATGCATCCTTGTTGTCCTACGAGGTTTGGTAGTGACTTGATCCGAAGTTTCATGATCACTATCATAAGCTTCCACTTCAATTGGTGTAGGTGCCACAGGAACAACTTCCTGTGCCCTGCTACACACTAGTTGAAGTCATGGTTCAATAACCTCATCAAGTCTCCACCATCCTCCCACTCAATTCTTTCGAGAGAAACTTTTCCTCGAGAAAGGACCCGTTTCTAGAAACAATCACTTTTGCTTCCAGATCTGAAATAGGAGGTATACCCAACTGTTTTGTGTATTCTATGAAGATGCATTTATCCGCTTTGGGTTCGAGCTTATTAGCCTGAAACTTTTTCACATAAGTGTCTCAGCCCCAAATGTTTTAAGAAACGACAGCTTGGGTTTCTCTAAACCATAGTTCATACGGTGTCGTCTCAACGGAATTGCGTGGTGCCCTATTTAAAGTGAATGCGGTTGTCTCTAATGCCTAACCCATAAACGATAGTGGTAATTCGATAAGAGACATCATGGTATGCACCATATCCAATAGGGTGCAGTTATGATGTTCGGACACACCATCACACTATAGTGTTCCAGGCGGTATTAGTTGTGAAACAATTTCCACAATGTCTTAATTGTGTGCCAAACTCGTAACTCAGATATCTCTATGATCATATCATAGACATTTTATCCTCTTGTCTCGACGATCTTCAACTTCACTCTGAAATTACTTGAACCTTTCAATAATTCAGACTTGTGTTTCATCAAGTAAATATTCTCAGCATCCACTCAAATCATCTGTGAAGTAAGAACATAACGATATCCACTGCGTGCCTCAGCACTCATTGGACTGTACACATCAAATGTATTACTTCCAACAAGTTGCTCTCTTGTTCCATCTCACTGAAAACGAGGCCTTTCAGTCATCTTGCCCATGTGGTATGATTTGCATGTCTCAAGTGATTCAAAATCAAGTGAGTCCAAACGATCAGTAGAGCACTTTAAGTGGATCCATATCAATAGATTTTTGGCAAGCAAAGATGCAAGCAAATAGAAAGCACATGGAAACACAAACAAAAAACATACGGGAAGAAGGCGAAGAAAAAGGCAAAGGTTTTTGAAAATCGTTTAGAAGTGGGGGAGAGGAAAACGAGAGGCAAATGGCAAATAATGTAATGCGAGGGATAAGAGTTTGTGATGGGTAATTGGTATGTCTTGACTTGTGCGTAGACTCCCCGGCAATGGCGCCAGAAATCCTTCTTGCTACCTCTTGAGCATGCGTTCATTTTCCCTTGAAGAGGAAAGGGTGATGCAGCAAAGTAGCGTAAGTATTTCCCTCAGTTTTTGAGAACCAAGGTATCAATCCAGTAGGAGGATACACGCAAGTCGCCTCGTACCTACACAAACAAGTAAGAACCTTGCAACCAACGCGATAAAGGGGTTGTCAATCCCTTCACGGCCACTTGCGAAAGTGAGATCTGATAGAGATAATAAGATAAATATTTTTGCTATTTTTATGATATAGATTGAAAGTAAAGATTGCAAATTAAAATAGATTGGAAACTTATATGATGGAAAATAGACCCGGGGGCCATAGGTTTCACTAGTGGCTTCTCTCAAGATAGCATAAGTATACGGTGGGTGAACAAATTACTGTCGAGCAATTGATAGAAAAGTGCATAGTTATGAGAATATCTAGGCATGATCATGTATATAGGCATCACGTCCGCGACAAGTAGACCAAAACGATTCTGCATCTACTACAATTACTCCACACATCGACCGCTATCCAGCATGCATCTAGAGTATTAAGTTCATAAGAAAGAGTAACGCATTAAGCAAGATGACATGATGTAGAGGGATAAACTCAAGCAATATGATATAAAGCCCATCTTTTTATCCTCGATGGCAACAATACAATACGAGCCTTGTTGCCCCTGCTGTCACTGGGAAAGGACACCGCAAGATTGAACCCAAAGCTAAACACTTCTCCTATTGCAAGACAGATCAATCTAGTAGGCCAAACCAAACTGATAATTCGAAGGGACTTGCAAAGATAACAAATCATACATAAAAGAATTCAGAGGAGATTCAAATATTGTTCATAGATAATCTTGATCAAAAACCCACAATTCATCGGATCTCGACAAACACACCGCAAAACGAATTACATCGAATAGATCTCCAAGAAGATGAAGGAGAACTTTGTATTGAGATCCAAAGAGAGAGAAGAAGCCATCTAGCTAATAACTATGGACCCGAAGGTCCGAGGTAAACTACTCACACATCATCGGAGAGGCTATGGTGTTGATGTAGAAGCCCTCCATGATCGATTCCCCCTCCGGCGGAGCGCCGGTAAAGGCCCCAAGATGGGATCTCACGGGTACGGAAGGTTGCGGCCGTGAAATAGGGTTTCGTGGTGCTCTCGGATGTTTTCGGGGTATATGAGTATATATAGGAAAAAGAAGTCGATCAGGGGAGCCACGAGGGGCCCATGAGGATGGGGGCGCGCCTACCCCCCTGGGCGCGCCTCCCTGCCTCGTGGCCGCCTTGTTTCTTTCTTGACGTCAACTCCAAGTCTCCTGGATTGCGTTTGTTCCAAAAGTGACTCTCCCGAAGGTTTCATTCCGTTTGGATTCCGTTTGATATTCCTTTTCTGCGAAACACTGAAATAGGCAAAAAAACAGCAATTTGGACTGGGCCTCCGGTTAGTAGGTTAGTCCCAAAAATAATATAAAAGTGTATAATAAAGCTCATTAAACATCCAAAATAGATAATATAATAGCATGGAACAATAAAAAATTATAGATACGTTGGAGAAGTATCATTATGCGATTTCACCGATAAAGATCTTCGTAGAATATGTAGGAGCCAATATGAGCATCCAGGTTCCCTATTGGTTATTGACCGGAGATGTGTCTCGGCCATGGGTACATAGTTTTCGAACCCGTAGGGTTCGCACGCTTACCGTTCAATGACGATTTGTATTATGAGTTTATGTGATTTGATGACCGAAGGTTGTTCGGAGTCCCGGATGACATCACGGACATGACAAGGAGTCTGGAAATGGCCGAGACATAAAGATTGATATATTGGACCATGTTATTCGAACACCGAAAATGTTCCGGATAGTTTCGGGTAAAACCGGAGTGCCGGAGGGGTTACCGGAACCCCCCGGGGGAACTAATGGGCCACCATGGGCCTTGTTGGAGAGAGAGGAGGGCAGCCAGGGCAGGCCGCACGCCCCCCCCCTTGCAGTCCAGGGAAGGGGGGGCCTTTCCTACTCCCTCTCCCTTTCCTTCCTTCCCCTCTCTCCCTTGTGATGGAATCCTACTAGGACTAGTAGTCCTAATAGGACCCCCCTCCTTGGGTGCGCCCCCTAGGGCCGGCCGGCCTCCCCCTCCCTCCTTTATATACGTGGGGAGGGGGGCACCCTAGAACACACAAGTTGATCTTTTAGCCGTGTGCGGTGCCCCCTCCACAGTTACACACCTCGGTCATATCGCCGTAGTGCTTAGGCGAAGCCCTGCGGCGGTAACTTCATCATCACTGTCGCCATGCTGTTGTGCTGACAGAACTCTCCCTCGGCCTCAACTGGATCAAGAGTACGAGGGACGTCATCGAGCTGAACGTGTGCTGAACACGGAGGTGCCGTACGTTCGGTGCTAGGATCGGTCGGATCGTGAAGACGTATGACTACATTAATCGCGTTGATAAAATGCTTCCGCTTTTGGTCTACGAGGGTACGTGGATACATTCTCCCCGCTCGTTGCTATGCTTTTCCTAGATAGATCTTGCGTGATCATAGGATTATTTTTGTCTATTGGGCAAGTCCACATATCAGTGCCATTTGCCTAACAACAAGTGTCATTGATAAGTGGAATTTGCTCAAAGAGTTTGTGCACTGATCAATGGCATTTGCTCTTGGGCAAATGTCTCTGATCAGTGCCATTTTGCAAAGAATTTATGCACTAATACTTGTCATCTTACCTAACAAGATATTGAAGACTGACTGGGATGTGGCGGGAGGAGGAGCTCAGGTGGTGGCCGGAGCTGAGCGTGCCGAGGATTTCATCCCCACGAACAGGTGGCTCAGGACGGTGGACCTGCTTGGCAGGATCGCCTTCATGAGCGTGCCTCGTTCAAGGGGACGATCTCCGAGGCAGGGCCACGAGGAGGGGGACAGGGAGCCGCTGCGCTTCTACCAGCAGATCAAGGACAACGAGGACCTTGCCATGCTCGTCGTCCCTCACAAGTTCATGAAGGTGATGAACACCTGGCTGTTCATCAAGCGGCTCCCACGCGTGGCAGGCTGTCGGTGAACAAGCGGTGCGTGTTCTGGGTACAGGTCCAGAACTTCGAGGGGCACATGGTGCTTGGCCGGGGCTGGAACTACTTCTACCGCCGCCGCCGGATCGTCCCCGGCGACCTCGTCGTTGTGCGCATCTCAGGACTCGGACTGAAGGTTCAGATCTACAACCACGACTCCTCGGTCATGTGCAGGTTTCGTTGCAGCAGGCACAATTGCGTTGGTAACATCGAGCAGGCTATGTAGTTAAGTTAAGTAAGGTGTTAGTGGAGAACTTTTATGATGTGTGGGGAGACTTATGCTGGGAACTTGTTCATATTTTGGCCAGGAGCAGCACCCTGGCATGGAGCAGGGAAGGAGGATGCCCCTGTTGTTAATCTGGACTTATGCTATGTGGTTAAGTACTCCCTCCGTTCGGAACTACTTGTCTCGGAAATGGATGCATCTAGAACTAAAATACGTCTAGATACATCCATTTTTGCGACAACTAATTCCGAACGGAGGGAGTAGTTTGCTGTCGTTTCCTTACTTGTTGTGTTTGATTTCATTTGGTTGCCTGCTATTGTGTTGTTGCTGTTATGCTGATCATGTGGTGGTAAGGCCACCACATTTCAATGGGGTGAGCAGAACACAAAACAACGGATTATTTTTTGGACTTTCTTAAAATGACCTCAACTCTTGCGAATAGGTTGACATGACCATGGTAGGTTTTCATGCCATGTTTGAACGATTTTCGACACCGTATACAAATTGCGACATGTCCGGTCATTTATGAGCATTTTTTGATTTAGAAAACTACAGAAAATGCAAAACTTGTCGAAAAAGTCAAACAACTTGGCATGATGCCTTGAATTAGTGATACAAGGTCATAAAAAAAATTTGGGGTCATTCCAAGGTTGTCGAGAAACTACGTGCTCTCAGACGGTGCCTTCTGGCAGGACACCCTCCATTAAATATGGTCTAATTTTGGACATTCTTGAAATAAGTCTAACTTTTGTAAGTAGGTGTGAATGTCCATTGTAGGCATCTATGCCATGTTTGAACGAATTTCGACACCGTATGGAAGTTGCGACACATCCGGCCATTTATCGGTCTTTTTTGACCGAGGAAACTCTAGAAAATGCAAAATTTGTTGGAAACCCAAACTACATGGCATGGTGCCTTGAATTGGTCATACAAGTCCATGAGCAGAATTCGAGCCATTTCAACGATGTTAAGAAACAACGTGCTCTCAAACGGAGCCTTCTTGCCTACGCGGGCAGCCTCCGTTGAACATAGCCTATTTTTTGGTTATTCATGAAATGACCTCGAATTTTACAGGAAGGTGGGCATGCCCATGGTAGGCATCCATGCCAGATTTGAGCGAGTTTCGACACAGTATGCAAGTCACAACACGTCCGACCATTTATTAACCTTTTTTGTTGCGGCAAATCGTCGGGCAATCGCATACAAAATTGTAGAATGGGCGGGCCCATCAGAGAGTTCGAGCCACCGGTATTATGAATCTTATGGAAGGTTACTTGCCAGTTTTACGAGTACTAGAAAGTTCCAAAACCGTTTTTTTTATTTTTCTCAGTTTTGGTTTCGTTTCTGTTTTCCTTTTTTGTTTTTTGTTTCTTTTTGTTCTGTTTCTTTTGGAAAAATTCATAAATTTCACAAAATATTCAACATATTAAAAAATGGTTCATTTTTTTTGCAAAGATGATCAAAAATTCTAATTTTCCACATGTTTTCAAGAATAGTTCGTGTTTGATAACATGTTCAGAATTTTTAGATTTGTTCATGTTTTCCAAAAAAATGGAGTTTCAAAATTTCCTTTACGGATTTAAACATTGTTTGGAATTTTAAAAAGTGTTTGAATTTAAAAATGTATTTGTGTTTTCAAAAAAACTTGGAGTTTAGAAGTTGCTCGTGTGATTTGTTTTTCTGAATTTCAATTTTTGTTCTCATTTTAAAATTTGTTCCGAATTTCAAAATGTGTTCCAATTTTTTAAAGGTTATTTGTGCTTTCAATAAATTGTTCTCATTTACGTATTTTTCATAGATGCAAATAATGTTTCAATATTAATAAAATCTTGGATTTCAAAAACAATTAGCGTATTACAAAAAATTTGTCGATTTCAAAAAATGATCGTGTTTCCAGTTCTGTTTTCGAATTCCAAAAAATGTTTCTGTTTTAGAAAATTGTTCACATAATTTTATAAATATTCGGTATTTAAAAGATGGTCACAATTTTCAGTGAAACGTTCGAAGTTCTGTAAACAGCGTTTCAATTGTGCCGCTTCTTTGTGTTAGTAAAACGCCCGCGGTAGCTTAAAATCAGAAGCAGGTGATAGGTCGACTGTCTAGCAGCACATGTCAGACGGTCTAAGGTCGCGTGTTTAAATCTTGGCAGCGCCTTTATTCTTTTTGTGACTATATATATGCTCTATTCTGGTTCCTGTTAGTGCGCCGGGCTAGACGTGTGATTTTCCCAGCTCCGTTCTTTCACCACCCGCAACCAAAATGCCACGGTTCACCAAGTAGTGCAAGATGGTGTCGAGCTTGGCCTCCATGGCTCTGCTCCATGCCATGGTGATAAAAATGAACGCAGCTTTTCCAGCGGTTCAGCTTCCGCGACCGATGGACCAGAACGACCACCACGTGCGGCTGTGGAGCCGCGTGCACGAGCACGATACGTACCTGGACGCCGACGAGGACGGCCATGGCGTTTCCCTCCGCTGGCGCCGCGCGTCGTCGAACACGGTGTGGGTAGTGCACATCTACCACGGCGATGACGATGCCCAGTACGTGCTCCTCTACAGTGCCGCCTACAACCGCTACGTCACCGCTGCGGACGTGCGGGCGCCGCGCTGAGCAGCGAGACTACGACCAGCCTGAGGTGGAGGCCATCATGTGCTTGTCCGTCGGGGCTGACTCCAAGAACTACATCATGCTCTGCAACGTCGCCGGCCGCTGTCTCCGCCTTTCCGCGCCAACAGGAGGCACCTCAGCTGGAACAATGGCGTCAGCGTCGACGACATCGACAACCTCAGCGCGAGATGCTGCACTGGGCCGTGGAGCTCATCCCCGCCAGGGGTGGCCGATGGCATGCCTCGCCTTGGACGTCCGGCTGGTGTGAGACGGCCATGCCCGCTTCTTGATTCTTCCCGAATTTTCGCTGGCTGGCTCTGTTGTTGCCAGATTTGCACTTGTTGGTTGCCACCCCTGTTTCTTGACCGCATTTGATCTCCGGCCCGGCATCATGATGGTTCTTTGCGACTCAACTGCAGCTTGCCTTCCCCGGAAGACTCCTGTATTGGATATAAGTAAGTAAAAGTAGTTGTTGCATTGTGCGTGATGGATTAATCAGCCTGCAAATTACAGATGCTACAAGGTTGTATGAAGTTTAGTTGGTTGAAATTCAGAGGGAAAACTCAGGTTCAGTCATGTCAATTCAGATTCACATTCACAGAGATGATGCTGGTTTCTACTCCCCCCTTTCCTAAATATAAGGCTTTTTAGAGATTGCAATACCGACTACATACGGAGCAAAATGAGTGAATATACACTCTAAAATATGTCTATATGTATCCGTATGGATTGAAATCTCTAAAAAGGCTTATATTTAGAAACAGAGGGAGCATATGGTTTAGAAAATTCAGTAGTAAATGAAGGGTTTGGCTACCTGCAAGTCGACTGGTTTATTATGGGGGGGGGGGGGGGGGGGGGTCAGTCACTTCTTTACATAGTAGTTTTGGTCAAAGTCAAGCTTTACAAACTTTGACAAAGTTTATAGACAAAAAATATTAACATATAAAATAACAAATCAATACCATTAGATTCGTTGTTGAATGTACTTCCACATCATATAGATTTGTTATACTAAATATTTATATTCTTTTCTATAAATTTGGTAAAACTTTACAAAGTTTGACTTCAGTCAACTCTAATATGTGGAGTAAATAAAAACGGAGGGAGTATGCAAGAATTACCATATAATACTGGAACAATATTGGTATTACCATTAAATAAGTAAAATGAAATAAAATAAGAATTGAAACGAAAGCAAAATAATGAAGTTTTCTAGGGAATGAAACACTTTAAGAAGAAAGAAAATTTAAAATCAAAAACAAAATAATGAAATTATCTAGGGAAGAATGAAACTAATACAAAACAGTGCAGTTTTCTAGGAAAGAATGAAACACTTTAAGAAGAAAGAAAGTGAAAAAACAAAAACAAAAACAAATTAATTAAGTTTCCTTTGGAAGAATGAAACCCTTTAAGAAGAAAGAAAATAAAAACAAAAACCAAATAATGAAGTTTTCTAGGGAAGAATGAAACCCTTGAAGAAAAAATAAAATAAAAAAACTTTCATACAAGTTTGACCTGAAATTGCACATTTTGTGATATGCAAAAAATAAGCATATACAGTGCAATTTTTGTTTTCTTCTATAATTGACACATATGGTGTATCGTACTTGCGTGTACACTTACTTAAAAACACACAAAAAAACTAGGAAAAAAATGAAGTATAGTAGCAGTGGTACTACCCTTGAAGAAGAAAGAAAGTGAAACAAAAGAATAATGATAAAATTTGAACACAATTTACACATAAATTGCACATTTTAGTATATGTAAGAATAAACATATAATGGTGAAAGTTGCACAAAACAAATAAGTTTTTAAACAGATAATGAATTTGTGGCATCGATATTAACCTTAAAAAGAAAATAAAATAAAATAAAACATAATAAAACAAATAAAGGTTTTCTAAGAGAAAATAAATTAGTGGCATTGGTATTCCTCTTAAGAAGAAAGAAATAAAAACTTGAACACAACTTGGAGTGAAACTGCACGTTGTAACATGCAGAGAATACACATATAATAATGCAACCTCCATAATCTAGTATAATTTACACATATATGGTATAGTACTTGCATGCATGCATACATACACAAAAATAGAATAAATATATTTTCTAAGAAAGACTGAATCTGTACAATATTTGTACAAAAACTTAACATTGGTATTACCCTTAAAGAACAATGAGCACAAAAAATGCACTTTTTATAATACAATATGTAAAATAAACATACAAGGGTGAAGTTCCCGTACTCTAATGTAAGTTATACATGTAGTACTTGGGTGTGTATATTTACACGCAATTAAAAAATACACATAAAGAAAAAACAAAACTGAACTGAAAAATACAAAAGAAAACACAAGGGGAAAAAGCATGCACACACACTAAATTTGGGACGCATCTCATCCATGAATGTGCGTGCAAGAGCCACCAACTGAAGACATGCATGCATGCATATGCATGGAGGCTGCATCGTGCATCCAGCAAGAGCAAGGATAGGCAAAAGATCGACTGAACAAGTAACGGAGTCAGTCGACCGGCTACCCACGTATCACAAAGCACCTTGAATCAATGGCCATAAATTTGACTGGCCGAAATTTAAAAAATCAGTCGCCTGACATGTAGCTAACGCGGTAAATGAAACCTAGTTTAGGCACAGTACACTGCTTTCAGGTTTTGCACATGGACTGTCTTGACGATCCTGTTACTGATCGGCTGCAACTGACCTCATGTCACTCAAAGGGGTCCAGCGTCTTATTGAGGAGATAAGGCCTCATGTCAGAGAGAACCTTTGCACCATCAAATCAAAGAAACTACAAGTATATGCGCGCTACTTTTCTCAGCAAACCTCACAACACATGCAAAAAAACATCCTGCGAGCGTGCAGGAGTATTAAATATGTTACCATTGAAAAACTTTTATTTTCTTCACATCAACAAACATACGACAATTGACGCTTTTTGCATGCTTCTGTTTTAAATATGTCACCATTCTACTTTACCATGAGTGTATTAAAATTGTGCATTAACCTGGACCTCATAGGTGCAGCCTGAGTGACTTAAAGACCGCAAAAAAAAGCATCAAGATCAAGTGGATGTAATTTTTCAATAATTAGTTGTTGATATGCCTCGCGCCAAGAGCCTCAAAGATAGGACAACGTGTCACGCCTGCCAGGTGGACTCCACCTGCAGACAAGCAAGAGGGCATGAGCGGGCCTGCCGCCATCATTGATGGGCCTGAAGGGCGAGGGCCAGGCCAGTGTCGGGCCGAGGAGTGAGTGCGTGTGTGGGTTGAGTATGGCCTGCGTGCCTAACTAGTTAAGGGGTGCGAGACTGAGAGTATGGGTGATCGAATAGCACTTGCTGTAACGAACCGAGAGTGAGGCTGATCCTCCTCCTTCTATCCTCACCAACTCCCTCTGCTTCCCTTGCCTCCTTCCTCCCCAGATCCGATCCAGAAGAGAGAATTGAGTAGATCAGGCCTGTTACATCTGGTATCAGAGGTCCAGTCCGCCGACCTGGAAACTGCTTATCCCAAGCCGCGTTATCAGACAAAGCAAGCGAAGCACGCGGCGGCAATGGAGGAGCAGCTCACGGCCTTAGCCAAGGCCATCAACGACGGCCGGCCGGCCAACGAGGCCCGCCTTGACGTGATCCAGCAGTCCTTGGAACTCTAGAGGCCGGCGGTCACCAACCTGCAACATCAACTCGACGAGCTTCTGTCGCAGGTGGGGCGGATCGCTCTCCACCCCCCGTTGGCAGATCCGCGGACCCCGACCGTGGATCCGGTGGCGCACGACGTGTCGGCCCTGCTCTACGCCGACCCGCAGCACCACGGGCCCGATGGCCACGGCGAGCTACTCGACTCCGGAGGACCGGCACAGGGGGTAGTCACCACCCTCGAGCCGCCTCCGGTCAAGGGTGCGTCCTCTTCCCGATCTATGATTCCTGCACCACCTAGGGGTGAGTTCGGTCAAGGTCAGGGGGTAGGAGGTAGGATTTCCCATGACACACATTACCCATCTCAGCTGTCGCAATGGGCATTGCCCAAGATGGATTTCCCATCATTCGACGGAGAAAATCCACAATTCTGGAAAACTAGGTGTGAAAAATATTTTGATGTGTACGGGGTCGTTCCGGAGCTATGGGTTCGGGTAGCCACTCTCAATTTCACCGGGAACGCAGCTCGATGGCTGCAACTCCACGAATCACAGATTAACTCCTTCACTTGGGAGTCGCTTTGCTCCTCCTTGTGCTCCAAATTTGGTAGAGAGCAATATCAAGCACATCTTCGGCAGTTCAATTCTCTGAGACAAACGGGTACTGTAGGGGATTACATGTTTCGATTCGAAGAATTGATGCATCACATCCTAGCTCATAACCCAGCTTTTGATCTGGTGTATTTTATTACACAATTCCTCGATGGGTTGAAGGGGGAAATCCATTCAGTTGTTATGTTACATCGACCAAAAGATCTGGATTCTGCCTTTTCCTTGGCTACATTGCAGGAGGAACTGATGGAGGCCATGCCGCGTCGCGAGTACAGGCGACAGGACGCCGCCAACCAGCGCGCCCCAGCACCGCACCCCCTCTTGGCGATCGGTGCACGCGCGGCATGCCAAATGCTGCATGGGCCGCCGGCAGCAGCTGAAGACCGCAGAGCCCTCGATGCGGCACACCAACCTGACCGTCGCAATCCAGGGCGAGGAGACGATCGGGTGGCCGCCCTCCGCAACTATCGCAGAGCCAGAGGGCTGTGCTTCAAGTGCGGAGAAAGATGGGGACAAGGGCATCAGTGCGGGCCAACAGTCCAACTCCATGTGGTGGAAGAATTGTTAGAACTACTACAGGCAGAGCATGAGGCCCCAGCAGTTCGAGAACCAGATTCTGATGATGAAGTTCTGATGTGCATCTCCAAGATGGCTACCACAGGTCAAACGACTCCGAAAATTGTCCGGCTTGTAGGGAAAATCAACGGGCAAGAAGTGCTAATACTTGTGGATTCAGGTAGTTCCCACAGTTTCATCGGGGACAACGTGGCAGAGCGATTGCAGCTGCCCATTCGTCAGGTGAGCGCAGTGTCGGTAAAAATGCTAATGGGGGAGTGC
The DNA here is from genome assembly GCF_018294505.1 of Triticum aestivum. NCBI lineage: Eukaryota > Viridiplantae > Streptophyta > Magnoliopsida > Poales > Poaceae > Triticum > Triticum aestivum. Next base: position 494,802,624 of record NC_057796.1, read on the forward strand.
TTACTTGTTCTGGACTGGTGCCTGCGTGTACATGGGGAACCCAAGGGCAGCAATTCACTACAGATCTTAGGATTCTGACGCTCGGATGCTATGATATGATCGTTGGCATGGATTGGCTTGAGTCCTGTGGTCCCATGTTGATTGATTGGACAGCGAAGAGTCTGCAGTTCACTTATCAAGGCCAGCTAGTTCAACTCACGGGAGTGCAGAGCAAGATGCAACATGTGCCAACCATATCCAGCCGCTCAGTTGTGTGCATTGGAGGCAAGTAATGCAGTGGCACACATCGTGTGTTTGCATGCAGTAGGTCCAGATGTGGTTGTAGAGCATATTCCGGTGGAGATACAAGCAGTTTTGGAGGAGTTTCAGGCAGTGTTTGAGGAGCCGACAGGGCTGCCCCCTCATCGAGCATGGGATCACTCCATTCCCATCCTCCTACGAGCCAAACCAGTGAATATCAGGCCCTACAGATATACACCAGAACATAAAAATGAGATCGAGGCCCAAGTGAAAGAAATGCTCAAGGCAGGGCTGATTGTGCCTAGCGCAAGCCCGTATTCTTCGCCTCTTTTGCTCATCAAAAAGAAGGATATGACTTGGCGTCTATGCATGGACTATCGTCACCTGAACGCCATCACAGTCAAGAGCACTTATCCAATGCCAGTGATCGATGAGCTCCTAGATGAACCGTCCGGTTCGTGTTGGTTCTCAAAATTAGACCTCCGGGCAGGATATCACCAGATCCGTCTACGCGAGGAAGATGAGCCGAAGACGGCCTTCAAAACACATCAAGGGCATTATCAATTCAGAGTGTTGCCGTATGGTGTTACGGGGGGACCGGCGACATTTCAAGGGGGAATGAATACAATGCTGGACCCACTCTTGCGCCATGGAGTGCTTGTGTTTATGGATGACATACTCATGCATTCATCCACACTGGATGAGCATGTGAGACTGCTCAGGCAAGTGCTGCAACTACTAGAAGCAAATGACTTGAAGGTGAAGCTATCCAAGTGCTCTTTCGCTCAACGACAAATCGACTACCTGGGCCATAAGATTAGCGAAGCTGGTGTGGCTACTGATGACGAGAAGATCCGAGCAGTGCGTGACTGGCCCAGACTAGACTCTGTCCGTAGGCTGCGGGAGTTCCTAGCCAACGGAATAGATAAGCCTTCTGGGTTTACTTTTGCCCGCGAAGCTACAGGTAATGTAGATCCGAACATTTCGTCAAATTCCGAACGTGATCATTGTTTTGAAAAAGTGTTTCTCTTAAAAAAGCGAACAATTTTCCAATTTGAGAAGGAAAGTAAAAATCTTGAAACATTTTTTGAATATGTGAACAAATTTTTGATAAACAGAACACTTTTTTGAAAATCACGAACATGTTTTACTATGTGAACAAATTTTTGTTAAAGTGAACATTTTTTGAAACTCTGAACACAAATTTGGAAACACGAACTTTTTTGGAATCCATGAACAATTTTTGAACCAAGAACATTTTTTCAAACTCAGAACAAAATATGAAAATGAAAAAAATTTAAAATTTTTGAACAGAAAAACACGAACGGTTTTTATGAAATCAAGAACATTTTTTAAGACTGTGAAATATTCTTAAAAACTGAAAAAGGAACAGAAGAAAATAAGCAGAAAAACGAGAAAAGAAGATGAACATTTTTCAAATTCCAAATTATTTTTGGATACGTGAGCATTTTTTCAAAATTGGAAAAATGGAAACTCCTGAACAAAATTGGAAAATGTAAACATTTCAAAAAAATTGCGAACATTTTTTGAAACTCCCAAATAAAATTAGAAACAGATACATTTTTGAAATTCCGAACAATTTTTGAAATGAAAACTTCTTTGAAACTACCGAACAAAATTGGAAAACAAGAACATTTTCTCAAAATTGCGAATGAATTTTGAAAGAGAAATTGTTTTCCAAACTGCTGAACCAAATTTGAATACGGGAACATTTTTATAGAAAATGGAAAATATTTGAAAGGTGAACTTTTTTTTTCTAAATATGCGAACATTTTTATAAGAAATGGAGAATTTCTTTTTGAATTTTTGAACAAAAGATAATAACAGGAACATTTTTTTAACTTCTGAACATCTTTTTGAATTTTTGAACCAAATTTGAAATTCTCAAGAACAAGAAAGAGAAGAAAAAGGAATTACAACGAAAAAGAAAAAAAATGAAGTAAAGAAACAAAAATACTGAAGAAGAAAAGGTTTTTTTTAACCCGAACATTTTCTGAAACTACCAAAGAAATTTGAAAACGTGAACAATATTTGGAAACACAAACATTTTTTGAAACTCCCAAATATTTGTAAATGCAAACTTTTTATAAATATGTGAAGGATTTTCAAGAAACATGAATATTTTTTGAAATAAAAACGAAGAAAAAAAGAAAGAAGAAGAAACAGAAAAAGGAGAGAAAATAAAGAAAGAAACAGGAAAAAAAAGTGAGACAGCAAAAACCGGTTCAGGAACCTTCTAGAAAGTTCCCAAAACCGGAGGAAACCGGTTCAGGAAGCTTCCAGGTTCCCAAAACCGGGATGGCAGAAGCGGTGGGTGGGCCGTCCCAAATCATCCCTCCCTGGCGAACTTCTGTGCGAAAGCTGGACAACTTGACGCAAGGTGCGTCAAGTAGCATCATCCCGATGAGATCGGCCTCCGACTCTTTCCTGGCATGCATGTTAGAGAGGCAACACACATGCATGAGACCGGATAGTCTGCAGCTTAACTAGGAATTGGTGAACCACCCATTGGTGCAATGCAAGTTTCAATTAGTTAATGTCATGTCCATACAGAATAATGACGCTTTTTAAGGAGAATGTGCTCCGATCCGTTGAAGGAAATTAGACATAACTACTACTAGTACTAATTACTGTACTTAGTAGTGTTAATGCAGAAAAAAATGTGATGAATAAACACGGAAGCATTCATGCATATATACGTACCTTCGTGAGAAGGGCAGTAGCTTGTGGAGTATTGGAATTGATCTCACCACATTGGCGAGGTCAGTATGATGACGTGCCACGGCGTGTCCAGCCTACATAGATCGATCGACCACGTACGGCAATCTTTGAGGGACGAAACTTTTGCCAAAACATGCAGAAACAACACATACATGATACATTGTTGGATTGCCCGGAGTAGTACGTAGCTAGGAAAACTTACCTCGTGGGCGATAACCACGGCAATCTACTCGTCGGTCTCGAGATGGTCGAGCAGTCCGGTGTATAATACGATCTGGCCGCCGGGCAGGCTGTAGGAGTTGATAGCGTCCTGCCTCATCACGGTGACATGCCAGTTGATGTCGCCGATGTGCTCCGTCGTCTGCGGCCGCCTCGTAGTCGTAGTCGGACCGGAGGGAGGGAAAGCACGGGGCAGCCCGCGGATGATGTCGGCGGCCACGCGGCGCACGCGCATGCTGCGGGGGTCGGCCGGCCCGAGGATCATGTCGCCCCGCTTCCTCTTCAGACCGCCCAGCAGGGCTCACTCGACGGCGACAAGAGCACCCAGTGGGCGCGGTTGGTGTAGGGCACCACCTCGCGCCGGCTCAGCGCGGCGAGCACCGCGGCGCCGGGGAGGAGAACCGCCGCGCAAGCAACCTTCCACATGAACCAACCCCGGCCGCGCGCCTGCGACTGCGCGAGGTGGCTCCGTGAGGCGGCAGCGGCAGCCGGGGCGAGGCGGAAGAAGAGCCCTCGGCTGGAAGGTCCGCGCGGAGTAGCAGCGGCGGATCACCTGGAGCCCGCCGGGCAAGAAGGAGCCCGGTCGAGGACACACCGCGGGATTGCGGCCGCGGCGGATCATCTCTCGCCCGCCGGGCAAGAAGGAGCCCGGTCGAGGACACCCCGCTGGATTGCGACCGCGGCGGATCATCTCGCGCCCGCCGGTCAAGAAGGAGCCCGGTCGAGGACACGCCGCGGGATTGCCGTGCTCGGCTTCGTCGCCCTCTGCTCCGCCGCCGACCACCGCGAGCGCGCTCCGACTCACCGGTCACCACGCTGGCCCCGACCTGCAGGGCGCGCTCGCGGAATTGGTCGCCGGCTCTTTCTCCGCGTCAGCGTCCGGCCGGCCACGCCTCCGATCCGAACCTTCACTTCCCTCGCTCCTCAAGCTCTGTGCGGACGGCCGCGCGGAGCCCCGGGGCGGAGGCCCTCGCAGCCATGGCGCTGGCGAACTTGTACGCCAAGTGCTGCCGTCCGGCGACGCGCGCAGGGTGTTCGACCTTATGCCTGTCCGGGACTGTCTCGCCTCCAACTTGGCATGTGCATGAGCTAGTTGTGAGGATTGGATTGGAGTCGAATGTTTCCGGTGCCATCTACTCCAAGTGCAAGAGGACCAATCTTGCTGCCCAGGTTTTCGATGAGTTGCGCTACAAGATACGGCGGATCTCCTGGAATGCCATGATCCTCGGGTGCACGCAGAATGGAATGCCGGATCACCCGGTGAGGCTCTTTACTAGGATGCAGCTGTTAAATGTTCGTTCACTCTTGTCAGTGTCATCGCTGCAATTGCCGACATTTCAGATCCACTGCAGTTCTGCAAGATGGATACATGGATACTCTGCCAGGATGCACCTTATTCACATGTACGCAAAATGTGGCCGTGTCAGTATAGCCAGGAGTCTCTTCGAGTCAGCAATGGAGGGACATGTTATCACATGGAATGCTATGGTCCATGGGTACGGCTCACATGGTTTTGGCAAGGGAGCAGTTGAGCTGTTTGAAGAGATAAAATTTCTGGCAGGGTACCCAACGAGACAACATTCCTCTTGGTCCTCTCAGCATGCAGTCATGCTGGTTTGGTTGATGAAGGACATAGAAATTTTACAAGCATGAAGGAGGGCTAGGGGCTTGAACCTGGGATGGAGCACTATGGTACCATGGTGGATCTTTTTAGCTCAGCTGGGAAGCTAGATGAAGCATGGTCTTTTATCCAAAAGATGCTTACGGACCCTGGCATTTGTGTTTATGGTGCAATGCTACTCGCTTGCAACTTGCACAAGAATGTGGAATTGGCAGAAGAATCGGCGCAGAGGATCTTTGAGCTATGGCCAAAAGAGGGTGTGTTTCATGTCCTCCTAGCTAAGATTTATGCAAAAACTTCAATGTGGAAGGATGTTGCAAGGGTGAGAACTTAGAACTGCTATGGAGAAGAAAGGCCTCTAAAGGGTGAGAACTGATCCGATGCATGATGTAGAAGATGATGTCAAGGCACAGTTGCCCAACACGCACACCGAGAAGCTTGCAATTACACATGTGATCATTCATACAACTCATGGTACAACAATTCAAATAAAGAAGAACCTCCGAGTTTAAATGACTGTCACAATGCAACTAAGTTTATATCTCTAGTGACAGGACGAGAAATAATCATGGAAGATATTCATCGAATACAATATAGTAAGTTCATCACACCCTTTATTCGAGTGGCGGTGAGAGGAAGCCCTCAGCCCTCAGCCTGACCTCTATCTAAAACAAAATAAGCACTCCTAACATAGGAACTCCATGCATGCACTGATCAGCCACGTTTGACCTTGTTCTTGTAAGCAATTTTTTTTTAAGGTCACCAGGGAGGGGGGGGGGGGGGGGGGGGGCAAAAGCCCCCCACCTGAATTTTCGTTTTGTATTGAACAACAGCCGAGAGGGCGAGAGTTTGTACACGGTTTTTACAGAATAACCCGGCGGGGGAAAAAGGGACTCTGCGCGCAGCTCTCCTTCTCCTTCTGCTTCTCCTTTTCCGTTGCAGCGGCAGCGACAACGCCGGTGAGGACGGCCAGCAAGTGAAAGGGCAGCTGACACCTGCCACAAAAAACAAAGAGAACAGCGAGGGAAGGGATTACTAACTCGAACCGAGTTCACATCTGAAGCAACAACAAGTGAGAACTCAAATTTCCACGTACCTTCTGATGAATGCCGCCATCGCCTTGTCTCCTTTCTTGTTTCTTCTCCGCGACTGCCTTGCGCTCTGCTCTACTCTCCGCGACTGCCTCCTTTCTGCTCAGCCTTGCGCTCTGCTCCTATGTATACAGGGAACGGACGGTGGACGAGAGGCGATATCAAATCGGTTTCGTTTTCAGGCGAGGATCCAGTTCTCCAGCTAAGTGACTCATCCGTTTCCGCTTGAAACAGGATGATCGGCAACAACTTACACCCTTGTGAGCCGAGAGCGACAACTCTCCCCCCCCCCCTCCCCCCCCTCCCCAACCGGGATACTCTGTAAAAACCGCATGTACGAAACTCGCGCCCTCTTGGCTGTTGTTCAATACAAAAACGAAAATTCAGGTGGGGGCTTGCCCCCCCCCCCCCCCCCCCCCCCGCGCGCCGGTGACCTTCAAAAAAAACAAAGGAGGATTATTTGCAGTTCCAAGGAACTGAGACGAGCAAGGTGTGCAGGTTTTAATTACAGAGACTTGATTATTTTGATTGATTCAAGTGTGAAAAAATATGGGTACCAAAATGTTATGTGCGCTTACCAACTTAACTACCACTAGCCTCCTTGTGCACTAGAAATGGCAAAAACACGTTCCAGTTTGACCTCCCTGTGCGTTACAAATACAAATACAGTTACTCTGTATTTATCTTGGAAAGGACAAAAGCCTTCATTTTTTTTTCGTTTTCGTTTTTGGTTTCAAATGCCTTTTTTCTGTTAGTTGAAAATTGTGGGGTTACCCTTGCTGATTTTTTTTTAGAAAAGGAGGATGACCCCCGGCCTCTGCATCTGGGAGATGCATACGGCCACTTTATTGATTATTCTCGAGGACCTTACAAAGTATTACAACAATGTGCCTGAATCCACCATCTTGGCAACACATGCCGCTACTCCTATTCAAAATGATGAAGGGGTGCTAGCTGGGCCACTACCCAAACCACTCACCTAAGCCTAACATCAAAAGCCGGAAGCCGAAACATATTCGGAAGCCCCAGCCGAGCCACATACCGGGTCTGGGGCACAATCCGCGCCATCTTCCACAGGTCCGTCTTCAGGTCATATTGAGGCTTCTACCTTGTCTGGCCACTCTGCCATCGACGTCACCATGACGCCAGACAGCAACCTCCTCCTGCGCGAGTCCATCTCCGCGCATCAGACGCCGAGTCTCAACAGCACCACGCCGCCGAGATCCGCCACCATCAATGTGTAAGATGAAGCACCGCTCCACCAAAGTCGCCGTCCTCTAGTCCCTCGAGCCCGTGTGCACCTCCAAGAATGACGCCCCCATGGGGGAAAACGACACCAGAGAGCCGCCGTCATCCGATCTACTGATCTAGGGTTTCCCCCGGAGGTAGCAGAGAGTGGCCTTGAACTTCTCCACGACGATGCCTTCAGGAAGGGAACGACGCAGACAGCGTCGCCATCGCCGGCCTTGGCAGTAGCCAAAAGCAGGTTTTCACCCAGATCTGATCGAAAACCTCCATCTCTCGTGCACGGGTCGCCGCCATCCTTGCCGGGATCTGGATGATCCCGCCTGCCAGATCTCAGCAAGGGGAAGCCCCCCCCCCCCCCCATCGAGACCTGCCGGCCGCCGCCCCTGGAAGCCAGATCCATATGCGACTCAGCCGACCGCGGCCAACTGAGCGCCCGGGAGTAGCACCAGCAGCCGACGCCCCCGAGCCACCCACGGCATCGAAGAGGCAGCCGCCTTCGCACGCCCCCGAGGACGGACCCCCAGATCCAACACGACGGCTCCGCCCCTTCTCTAGCGAAGCGGCCGCGAGATGCAGCTGAGGCGCCCCGCCGCCACCTTCCTCGGAGCGCGCGCGGCGTTCGCCGGCGCCCTCCTCGGGTGGCGGCGAGACTGGGAGGGCGAGGGGGTGGGGAGCGGCGGCGCTAGATCGGGGTTCCCCCGAGTCGCCAGAGGAGGGGCGACGCGGGGGTGGGTACAACACCAAGTTTAATACGCAAAAATGATCGGGGTTACCCTTGCTGATGAGGACATAAGATTGCTTAGAATAATTTCAAGTAGGTAATTCAGCATGATCACAATGACAGGCGTCATAACTCAGACAGACCCGATGAAAACCGTTCACAGTGCATTCGACGAAGGCGGAGCGACGAGGCTGGCTCGGCGAGGTGAAGCCGTCGTAATCGATTTATCTGCATAATACACAAAGTATTAGTACTAGCAGGGGAAAAAATATGATAAGAATGAATATGCATGAGCAGCCCCCGCAAAAAATAAATAAATGCATGAGCAGGATAATGAGAGCCAGACACGACCAAGACGCCGGAGCCCTTAAGCCGGTCACGGCGAGGTCGTACTTGATGTTTGGAGTTGGCATGGGGGCGACACGGTCCATGTTCACCTTTTTCCGCTCTCTCCTTTTTCACATGTCCGACGAGGACTCGTCCGGCAGCAGCTTGGCCCCCTTCCTCCGTCCGGCAACGGCCACGAGAGCCTCCACTCTGGAGCTCGCGCCCCGGCCTGCCCTTGCTCGCCCGCCCCGCATCCAGAGAGGGAGAAGTTGCTCTGGCTCTGGCTGGCTGCAGGGCCTGCTTCGCTCGCGCCCCCGGACGGCACTCGATCTGGCTGCAGGGCTGATCCGGCTTTGCTCGTCTGCCGATCTGCGTGTGCGTGATGTGCGTCATCTAGCTAGTCCACACAAGTAGGAGTATGTTGCATGTTGTGCTTGATGTGCGGTGAAGCCTGGCTGGCCGCCGAGCTCCGGCATGCATGCCTCAGTTGGCCACCGAGCGCGCGCCTCCGTCCGCTGTTGCCAAGGCCTCCAAGCGTGCTCCTCCGCAACCTGTTTGCAGGACAACATTTTTAGGGAGTGCGGATGTGTGACCAAAAAAAAAAGGTGGTCAAAATGGACACGCCCGAGCATTGAACTGGCGTGTCACAGGACACGTTTGAGGGGTGAGATTTGCAAAGTGCGGTTTGTACATGCTTTTAGCATGGTTACGATGTACTGATGCCTGAGTACGTGGGGGCAACGAGGTCAACTCCACGGAGAGGCGGCAACGACGCGATTGGAGCTGATTTTTATCTTCACACACGAAGTGGTTTGGACGCAAGTAAAAAAATAGATGAGAATTAATATATGTGGTTAATAATAATTATGTAGACAGGACACGGTGTTGGATGTCGTGAACTGGAGCCCCGAGCCAGATGCGCGACACGGTCAGCTCGGTGCTGCGCTCATACTAGACACAATGGATAGTAATATAGAGTAGTAACATGCCCATGTTACTAGTTTATGTTACTACATCTATAGTGGGGAGTAACATATGTGTGGTAACATGCAACACTTCATTTATTAGGCTATAGACACATCTTGCCTTGATATGTGCGATGTTACTCATACTAGTAGTAACTAGCTATGTTACCACTTTGATCTCTTTCTTCATTTATTGCATGCCACATCATCTATTTAACCTAGATATGTGTGATGTTACTACCTATGTTACTCACATTGTGGGTAGTCTGAGTGGTGGAATCTGCATAAATTGGTGCTAGCAGAAGTAAAAAAAAGTATTATAAGATTAATTTACGCAGGAGCACCCTGTGCCAGCAGCACCCGGAGACTGCCCTACACCTATTTGCCCAATGCCAGTTCTCCAGGTCGGTGTGGCAGCAGATCATCCAACGCTTCAACGCCCAAATCACGCCTCCATCGGCCATGGAGCCCTCCCTTGAAGACTGGTGGTACCGCTCTGTCAAATCCATATCCCTGGCTGGCAGGAGGAAGATCAACAGCCTCGTTATTTGCGCCTGATGATGCATCTGGAAGGAGAGAAATGCTCGAATTTTTAAGCACCGATGGACAACGGTCGATGCGGTTTGCTCGCTCATCAACGAGGAACTTCGGCTCTGATGCACGGCCGGCCTTGTCGGGGCAATGTGGATGCCACCTGACTAGAGACTGCGCACTAGTCTACTAACCTGGCCACCGGCCTTTATTTTCGTTTTCTTTTCATTCGTAGCTGTCCATTAGTAGCTACTAACCAACCTGACACTGCAGATCATAAACATGTTAAATCCACCTGCAAGGTTAATACAATGCGGCAAAAACTGAAAATAGATTAGTATGATATTACCATAGGCTCATATGGTCACGCTATTCCCAATCATAAATCATATGGGTCTAGATAAACAATTTTTATGTTATATGTCTTCAAGAAGTATATTTACATCGGGCAGAGTAACAATACCATACTTACCCGTAATTTCTCTCTCAAAGAAATCATGGGAAAAGTTAGATCCATTATTCGTTTCCAGGGCCTGCCTGAAATTTCAGAGGCCCGGGCAAAACTAAAATCCTAGAGGCCCAAAAGGTGAGTGGTCAAATAATACATTCATATCAAATACTACCTCTATCCAATAATTTGAAGTGCAAAAACGTCGTATATTATGGGACGGGGGGAGTAATTTATAAGTATCACCTTATTTTCTCATATTACCTTAAATAATGTGGCCACCTAGTGGACGAACATGTGAAATCTTGAAGTCAGGTGGCGCCGCACATAGGCACAGTAATCCTGAAGCTTGGAGATCAGGCGTCACACATTGGTCTGGTCGTGGTCGTAGGGTTTGAGTGAGCCATCTGTTTTCTGTAAAGATTTGTCACACTAAATATATCAAGATTTTATTGGAAATGGCAATAATGATTCTGTCGCAAGTGTACTTCGCATTTCTGTATCAGAAATAAATAGTCCAACAATAGCGCACACTTTCTTCATACCTGCATAATGGTACAAGGGTTCAGTCAACTGTGCCTAAATACTTTTAAAGCAAACTAAGTTCAAACAAGATATAAGTGCCTCCTGCAGTCTTGCCTCGCCCTTTTTATTGGTTTTGCTGTCACTCTGCCTAATCCTTAGCTGAAATTGAGCAAACAAGATGTTGTCAAGCTTTTCCATTTTCATCACATACCGATTATGGATTACATGGGCAACACATAACCGATTAGATTAAGATGCATTAATGACAAACTGGGCCTGGCGCCGATGAGATGAGAATTTGGGAAGGAAGGATGAGATCGAAGTATATAGTATTGGGGCCGGAGCAGAAGGGCTTGCATGAACCTGTCGACGAGCTTTTTTTTTGAGTTGATCTGTCGACGAACTCGTCCCATGAACACCATCGCTGCGGCGACGCTCGTCCGAAGCTAGGGCCCGGTAGGATAGTATAGATGGGCCCCTTGGAATTGGGGGTCGGGGTGGCCGCCCCGATCGCCCTCCAGGACCGGGCCTGTTCGTGTCCGTGGCCACCAGGACAGGAGGTGCTTGTGACCTTTGCCTTGCCTCGCACAACCGTGAGGCACGAGCTAGGGGTTTCCCCGTTGGGGATTCAAGCAAATCACACGACGAGGAGAGAAGAGGATGCGCTGCAGCAATGAGGAAGATAAGAGGCGACGAGGACATACTTGAAAAGTGAGGGGAGGAACGGGGATGGCGGCGGCGCTATAGGTTCATCGCCCGATTCGAGAGGGGCGGCGGCGTTACAGGTTCGTCTTCTGAGTCGAGAGGGGCGGCCGCTCAGGGACGAAGGGGAATCGACCCACGAACCGTCAGCACAGGAACCACACAAAGGCTCTACTACTTCCTGTTGGGCCGGTTCGTTTGGCCCAATCAACCAAGAACCAGCGATTTTTCTTCCGGAGTAGCGCTCCCCAGGACAGTCGGCCCAGGAAACGGCAGACGTGGCGCCACCCTCAGATCTGACGGCCAGGAACGCCTAAATCGCGAAAACGGACGGCCGAAAACCCAAATCGCTGTGAGGGCAGGGCTTAGGTGCGGTTATACTGTTCTTAATGTGTGTGGCGGTCATGTAGAGTAGGGAGAGGATTGTGCTCGTCATTATCATGTGCAGTGCGGGCACGTTCCGTTAGGTGTTGCGGCACTAGGCTCTTGCTCGCTGGGTGGTTGGTCTTCTTTGTTGGACGACTGACACAGGTGCAGTGCAGGCGCATCATCCACCGCTCGATGAAATGACTACAAGAGATAATAGAGATAGAGATACCGAACTCGAAGAAAAGAGATATATAGGAGAGAGAAATGCCACGTGGACAAGGACCCTGCCAAAACCATTGGTTGGTTGGATCGATGGACGCAACATGTGCAGAGTTGAACAAGGTGCAAGTTGTGCGGTTTTCAGGTTGCCATGTCACGTGGATGAACAAAACAGACAACACATTTATGCACCGGAATGCAGATATATACTACTATATCATAGTCATGCATACTCATGCGATGTGTATATTTTTTATTAGGGTTTTGGTGGAACAATCACACCTGCTGCATGCAGCAAAGGGAGGGATAGGCAACTTGCAATCAATCTTGCACCGGAATCCCGTCCAAGTTCCAACTATCGTTCCACCAACGCTGAATAAGGCCCTGTTCGGAATCACTCCAGCTCCTAAAAATACGAGGAGCTGCGGAGCATCCGTTTCCCAGCTCCGTGTTTTTTAACTCCAGCTTCGGAAGTGGTGTGGTGGAGTGGTGGGTCTCCGAACAGGGCCTGACTCTTGTGGAAACACAAGAAGGTTCTGAAATCCTTTGGTACGTGTAATATCATCAGTTAACTGAAAACAACACTTCCTCAAGTTGAGGTTTAACATGGTGCGGGCCCCCCTAGAGATACTCTGGACCTGCTGGCATCGCATTGCACGTAAAGATCTGATAAATTACAGTCAACGCTGACGCCAAGGATTAACAAGCACTCCTCAACCGGATCTAGAAAAATACCCACACGTCACGAGATGATGACCATCACATTCACATTCACATTCACATCTAGATACTGGACAACAAAATCAAAATCTAATCTATAATACCTAAATAGTTCATCCCCACTATGTTATTTCTCTTGACATGCAGCCTATCCACATCAGCAACAGTGCCACATCAGTGTTTTATTAGAGACTTGCAAGAGGGACCCACCACCTTACAAAGCAACCACGTTGCTTTCAGTTACCACTGGTAGAGTCCACGAGAAGCTACCCACGGACGTCTTCTTCCTCTTCCGCCTTTGGTAACCGAGGAGTGCCAAACATGCATTCTCCTCAACTGAATAAGACATCAACCTGTGTTCAACTCACAACCTTGCAGTCAACCTCTTCTAGTAACATATTCACAAGCATGTACTGTACTGTACATCACATGGATCCTCCCCTATTTATCTCTTCAACTCCTCCTTGCTCAAGAGGAAAATGGTGCTTACTTCTCCGGGGTCAGCAAAATGTCATCCAAGCGACCACGCTGGCCACGTTGCCACACACACACACACACCCTCAACAGGCGGCCGCCTGGAGTAGCTGGTGGTCATCGCGGGTGCCCGTGTAGTGCACACCAACCATGCTTGGCCTCATCAAGAACATAACAGAACAGATGGGGTCAAAAAAATCACAATTGGGGACCCTAATTCAGAAAGGAAAACGTCTCCAATCGGTGAGCCGGCCGAATATTCGGCCGGACGCGTCGCGCTGGTTGTGGGCCAGTGGCCCTCGTACAATACGACCCCACTAGTTCCCCTTTCCTTCCCTTATCTCTACATGCTCTCGACCACCCGTTGTCTTCCTCCCCAATCGTGTCTCTCCTGCAGCTACAACGGCCACCATAGCCGCCCCGCCGCCGGCACCTCAACAAAATCCCGTCGGTGCTATAACATGTTTAGCATGTACTAGTATATGAAACTCATTTCGGTGAACCAGTTCATTAGTAAGGTGGACAGGATTAAACTACCAAGTCTTCTATTGCCAAGTACTAGTACATAATAAAAGCATCAAACAAACATATATCTATTTCCTATGGTCACTGCATTGTCTTGCCAAATCAAAATAGAGACACGGTTCAAATCATATCAGTTCAAGACAAAGCAGTAGTGAAAGAATACAAAGCGTGGGAAACTACACGGCACAACAAGATTTCAGATGGGTACCATGGGTCTACATGTACAACAACACTATTTGCTCTGTTGTGATGCTAGTAATGTGCATGATATGAGAATTCAACTGTATACACAATTGAAATTGAAATCAACAGAGCTATTGATAAGAGCAAGCCTGTTAAAGAAACATGCGTGAACATACCTGTTGTGTCATTAGAGTTTCGATTGGATCCTTCAATTTAAAAATAAGTTTGTATGAGTAAATACAGTGATACAAGAGCAAATTAGTATGCACGATAGCAATCATAGTTAAAAAAGGCGCGCCTAAGCGAGCGCTTAAGTGCGCCTAGGCTCTAGGCGTTGGCGAAACGCATTGCGCATAACTACGCTTAATCTGTGCATAACTGCGCATAAGCATGCGCTTTGGTCAGTAAAGCGCAAGGCGGTGGCAAAACGCACAATTAACGCCTAGCGCTTTTTGGAACTATGATAGCAATGGAATCTTAAATTAGAACAGTTTTTCTTTAGGTTTAGGCACTTGTTCTACATGAACAGAGTACAGTAAGACGCAAGAATATAGTACTTAAAAATAGAAAATGTGCTCATAGACCTTACCACATTGTTGGTTCGGGATCAGTACAGAACAAGGCGGTCCCAGTCATCGTCCAGTAAATGTGTCTCAGGAGAACGTAAGGGAATTTGATGAGTTTCTTTGCCGGTGAAGTACGTTTTCTTCAGGTAATTCCGATACTGCCACCAAGCGTTCTTGAAGATAGCAGAGGTATTAGCACAGGTTACCTCATCCTGAGTTTCCAAAACAGTCCTTCTCTATAGAGAAAAATGGGAACATTTGCTGTATTATAACCATCATGGAGGTAGGATGTATGGGACAAAGCAAAGTAATTGCCATGAATAACATTACTTACACATAACTCCTGGACAAACACCTGCAACTGGCATTTTCCTTCATCTTCAGTATAATATTTCCAATGGAAGATACGCACATACGATTTAGCAACATCAAATGCGATAGATGCTAAACTACGACTAGCTGGTTGTGCTTCCTCCACAGGAATAGGCGTACTAACTGGTGGAGTTGGGGTTCGCCGTGGTAGTACTGGCCCTTTGGGCACTGGAGCTGCCTTACTAACTGCTCTTGTTTGGGAGCTCTGTGGTGGAGATGGTGTTGTGTTAACAGGAACTGGGTTACTATCTGCTGGGGTTGGGGTTAGATTGGGTGAAGCTGGTTCTCTGTCCATCGCAGTAGGGGTACAATCTGCGAGAGTTTGGGTTATGTGTGGTAGGGTTGGTTCTCGTGCATGTACAACCGGGGTGCTATCTCCACCAAGAGGCAGCACTGTTTTATTTGAAGACTGTGTTTTTAGTCCGCTACATGTTGGCATCACTCGCTCCAATTCAAATGGCTGATAAACAGGAAACATAGTTGAATGTACAGACATTGTATGATGTAATAGATAGTGTGGAAAAAAGAAGACATGAAATAGTTGACATGTATATTGTTTAACTAAAACGGATAGCATGACATAATTTCACATATATGATGTCTATCTAAACTGGATAGCATAGCATAACATAATTCAAAGATATGATGAATAACTAAAACGCCGTGCCAAGTTAGAGCATACACCTTGGTGGGGGAATAGGACTGGTCATCTGTCTCTGAATCCATCTCTGAGGAGCTATCGGGACCCAACAAGAGATCTGCTTCGACAGGTAGCACTGTCTGCTCTGAAGGCCTTGTTTTCACTCCAGATTTTTCAATCTCCCACCCAAATGGCTGATTCACAGGAAGAGTAGTTTAATGTACAAACATTGTCGACAAATGGAAATGTAATGAAGAAAAGGATGGGCAAGATATCATTCAAATATATGATGCCTGGTTAAACAGGATGACATTGCACATTTCACATATATTATGGCTGGCTAAAAGACATGAGACTGCATAATTCCCATATATGATATAGAAACTAAACAGGTGGCGACAGAACATGTCTAAACTAAGCAGATGACATATATGATGTCAAAAGTAGGCACTGCAAGGCAACATATGCATGATATGACTAACATCATCATGCCAAGGTAGAGCAAACACCTTGGGGGGGGGGGTAAATAGGAGTGGTCAGCGGCGTCTGAATCCGCCTCAGAACAGATATCTTCCTCTGGATTACAATCTGGAGAGGGGTGGGGAGGGTTTTCCATTGAACCCACCATGGAGCGATGTCTGCATGACATTGTATTGCCGCGCAAAACTCTTCTCTTTTTCTCTACATGTTCAGCATAACTGTGTACAATATCTGACATGCATACGAAAAAAATATGGTGAGATTATGTAAGGAGAGCATGCAGAAATTTAGAGTGATGGTAACAACCAGTGGATGGATCCAAAAATAATGATAGCAGGCTGATGATTGCTTTAATTTAATAAAAAGACAGATGATGATTGCTTTACTATTTGTTTCCCACCCAAGATGAACAACATAGGCATACCCTAGGTGAACCAGATATTAGATAGAGATACTATTCATTGCTTCCTCAATATGTGCCCCACAACTAATTTAGAACTCAAGTTTGAACATTAATTTGGACCTAACTTGGAGTCCAAGAGGTGAACAGGACGATAAAGTAGCAGGTAATTTTAAGCAATGCATAACATAAGTAGAATCAAAAAAGTGCGACCTCTCTTGTGGACCCGTGTACTCCTCAGGTTCATCTGCTGAGTCGATGATGGTGATGCCGTTGTGGTGGCTGCTGGTGGCAGGGAAGGAGATCTGAGGCGGCGAAAGACAGTCAGGAGTCGTGATGTATGGTTTGGTGGATGTTTCTGTCGATGGAGCAGCTCAGGTGAGGTGGACGACGTCGTGGCAGGAGCAGGACAAACCACACAAAGTTCCCTTCGACACCTACCTGTAACTGAAGTAATTCTGTAAGGGCTCATTTGGCTTGCATGATTCTAAAAACGCATGGATAGGAAAAACACCGGAATAGGATAGGAATGCACATGGTAAACAGAGCATTTGTAAACACATGATTTCTGTCAACTTGGGTGTTCGGTTTACAGGAATTGGAAGAGCAGAGGAATGCAAAGAAACATGGCCAAAATAAAGTGAAACCATATGAAAGCATGTACAGTTAGAATGTTATTCTGCCACTAATGCACTTGGTCTTGTTTTCATGCATAGGATTTTGAAAAGTAGGTCCAGGTGGATGTTTTGCTTCATTCCTTTCAACAAAATGCATGAATAATTGAATAGTAGAGTGCCATTGGAAAATTCCCTATTGCTATGTTTTTCCGTTGAACCAAAATAGCCCTAATGGATCGACATGAATGTATAGTAATAAGTGATGCAATAAGTGTACAACCTCTTTGCCGTAGCCGTGTAGACCTCAACATCATTGGGTTGGTCGCTGAAGCAGTTGAGGCAGAGGTGGCTGTCGGAGGTGTGGAGGAAGATCTGGGGAATCTGTAGACGGCGTCCAGGGCACTACTCTGTTGTGATGGATTGTTCTATCGTTGGAGCAGCCCCGGTGAGCCGTAAGACGTCAAGGCTGAAGTAGCACAAGACAGACATCGTCAATCTCAAGTGGGATTCTAATATCTTTGGAGCAGCCCCGGCCAGCCCTATAGGCCCCCCCGCCCCCACCCTTAACCCTAAGATAGATAGTGGGGTACCTTTCCGACGAGCCCCCGTCCCCGCTGCGGGTGGTTCTTCCTTAACTCCGGCGAGCCCCCCCCCCCACCCCTGAAAATCGACTGACCCAAAAGTCGATTTAGTCGACTGAAGTGTAGCTAAATCGAAGCAGAGCAGTAGCACGAGCGAGGGGGAGAGCAGCAGCAGCAGAGCGAGCGAGCGAGCGAGAGCCGGAGTAGCAGCAGTTGGGCGAGCAAGCGATCGAGCGAGAGCTGGAGCAGCAGCAGCAGCGCGAGCGAGTGAGCGAGAGCCGGAGCAGTAGCAGCAGCGCGAGCGAGCGAGAGCCAGAGCAGCAGCAGCAGATCCGGCTGGTATGGACGCCGCCACCAAAGGGGCCTCCCACTGGGGGAGAGCCGCCGTGGAGATGTCACCCGCGGAGCCGGCTTCAAGGTAGCCGCTCCACGGGGGTGCGGGATGGAGCACCGTCGGCGCCGGGAGGTCGAGCTAAGGAGAAGGTGCAATGCGATGAGTGTACAACCTCTTTGGTGGCGCCGAGTAGGCCTCAGCTTCGTCCGAGGAGTCGGTGAGGATGCTGCGGTTCCGGTGGAGCAGGTTAAGGCGGCGCTGTGGGGATGGAGCAGCCGCGATAGATGAGGCGATCGTCGGAGCAGCTCCTTGGAGGTGGAGGACGGGGTGGCTGAACCGGCGGGACGATGAGATGGACGACGGATCCTCAACTGGGGAGGTGGACGAGGGACATCGAGCTGTTGCGGTGGACGACATCGTCTGGGAAGAGGCTCCGGCTGGGCAGCGGTGAGGTGGCGGACGGAGGAGGATGGGGTTTCGCGGCTCGAGCGGAGAGGTTATGGCGGCCTGGGATTTCGAATGGCAAAAAGGAGGCGATGGGAGGGGGTGAACCATGACTTAGGGACGCGCTTGTCCAAAATGTAGGGTGTGTTACAAAAGTACCCCCCATCGATTTGAACTAGCGGCCCTTTCGGCTCAGGGTTAGAAGGGGCATTTCGCGTGTCGGGATTTGGCAGCTGGAGGGAGTTTTCGCGCGCGTTGTAATTTCGGGATAGCAAGGCGCGGGTTGTGAAGGCGTCAGTTTTGGGAGCACGATATCTGAATTTTCGGGATAAAACAAGGCGCGGGCTGAATTTTAGGGACAAGCCTAACATGTAATATTGTACTTGTATGTACCAAATCAATTCGCACTTCCCTCAACCAAAAAGAAAACAAAAAAAATAAAACTATTCACACCACACAAAGAGAGAGTCTTGCCCCGTTTTACTATAAAAATGCTATTCAAAGCTACTCCATCCTTCCATCTATATAGGGCCTAATGCATTTTTCGGTGCTAACTTTGACCAAATATTAGAGCAATAATATATGACATGCAACTTACACAAAGCACACCGTTAAATTCGTCTGTGAAAGGTTCTTTCAATGATATAATTTTCACATTGTGCATGTCATGTACTATTAATCTTGTCAATAGTCAAAGGCGGTCTTAAAAACGCATTACGCCCTATATAGATGGAAGGAGGGAGTATGAATCCATGTTATGTCTAATTAAATTTTTTCGCTTGCTGTATAATGCATGTAACTTACTCATACCAACATTTTAGTGCATTCCAAATGTCTATACTACCGCTGCAATTCGAACTGAATTTGAATTCGTTTCTCTATTTCAATAAGAATCTACAATCATGATTGTTGCCAACTTCAACCATCATTCGTGTATTACCTTAATAACACACCACATGATTACTATAGAGATAGATATGAACTATGTGTACTACATGAACTCGAATTCTATTTTTTGAATACACTTGATGTTGATTCCAAATAATAGTACATTTGATGTATTAACTATATATTCATAATCTAAACCATGTTCCATACGTGTACACCGTGTTTATCACACATAGTATAGTGCCCCGCCCCCTACATTATGACAAGTATTTAGACCTGAGCTGCAAAAGCCACACATTAGCCCAAATTATGATCAATGTTCTATGTATTATATGTAGTACTAGCAAGATGCCCATGCGTTCCACAGAACATCAACATGGTCAAGGGGAGGCCTAATTTGCAAATATGGAGAGGGGTGTGGGTAGTTTTTTTCAAAATTGCCATAGTTTCCTTCCTATCCGTCAGATATAAATCGGACGGCCTATATTGCAGGATGGCATGCACACCATCATCAACAACTCCGTTTTTTTATAAGAGTAGTGATAAAATATATTATATGTAGTATAACATGTTCATAACCACACCATGTGTATCACCGTTATATATATTCATACATGCGTCGGTTTAAAACACTATGATAAATTCTTCAGATATCCGAATTAGCTTTTTATAATGAAGTATGATCTCTATTCGTCTTTTACACCCACACAATCCTCTTATCTTTTTAGCTAGCTAGCGCTAACTTTCTCTCGTGCATGCACACGCCTGCATCCCTCTCACCCTCCCTCAGCATTCTCTAGCTCCATCGCGCAAGTTCGTCTTTTCACTTTAGGTCGTTCACCCACGGTGTGTGTAGGCCCCCCAGCTCCTTCTTTACGGCACACATCAATCGATATGCCTCTCTAGCCAGGTGTGCCTAGCACAAAACACAAGCTTCCCCTCTTCTCTTATCACCGTCCATGCCTCACTCCCACCACTCTTTTCATCAATCTCGTACTCGCACACTCCTCCCCCCTCTATATAGTATGACTCTCGCACCACCTCCTAGATGCATCTCTCTCTCTCTATCCTTCTCCCCGTGCCTCATTTGCTTCTAACACACACATGCATGTATACCGATCTTTCTCCCAACATATACCTAGGTCGACTTTAACTATCCCCCCCCCATCGATCGACATACCTCACAAGTTATGTCTCTCCTTTCTCTGACAAAGGACGATTGATCTTCCTATGTAGTTATGTCTGCTTACCATAGCCATATCGCCCCCTCATCATTCGTGCATGCCTCCTGACCTGTCTCTCACACGCACGTGCACAGATAGGCAGCCATCCCCTCTCTTATTGATATTGCAGGCGTGCCCTCCGGTTGTCTAGCAAGCCTATCCCACCATTTGTTAGAAGCAACTCCACTACCACCCCCTCCAACACTCTAGCTCTGTCTCTCTCCCAACCTTATTCCTCTCCTACACATATGCATGGATGCTGATCGATCTCCCTTAATACATGAGGTAGATCGATCTCCCTTAATACATGAGGTAGGCCTCTCTCCTCCTCCACAGATATACCAGCCATTGTACCTCTATAGTTAATTAGGTGTCCCTCCCCCCACCACACACCGATAGTCGAGCGCTGTAGGTAGGTATCCATGCCACAAAGACAAACTGCACATGTCCCCTCTCACGTTCCAGTAGGCCAGCCACTCTATATCTTTGACGTGGGCACACACAAATTCGATGGCACTCTTTATCAATCGCGCGCACAAACACACACATCATCCCTCTCTTCGATTCTATGGACACCTCAAGCCGATGGTACCTCCACTCTCTTCTCGTGGATCGCCCTCTCTATATATATGATATATCCAGGACTCTATTTCACACACATTGCATATGTTACATTTTTTATTGACCCCACCCCCCCAAAAAAAACTCTCATGAACCCACACACTATATCTCGCTACGTTTGTATCTCTCTCACACAACCTCACGTAGGTGGTGTACGTATACAAGAAGAGAATAGGTGCACCGTGCACGTACTCACGCTTCGTGCCCAGCCACACCCGCGCGGGTGCACGGTGGAGCTCATTTCTTTACGAAATGGCAGCCCACGTGCTAATTTGAACGCGTGTAGCGGTTGTTTACCTACGGAGGTCGTGTACCACGCGTGCACGAAACAAAGTTCGACTTGATGCGTTGGCGCGTTATTTTTAAATAAAGTTATATCGCTCAATGCCACGTACACAGAATATAAAACGATTTTTATGGAGAAAAAGGTAGTCCGCTCCACTATATACAATGGAGCCTGCCTGCCTGGTTTGTCTCTCTTCAGAGTATCTCACACAAGGCTGCGGTGGCCTCTCTCTCTCACCGTTGGTCACTGATCCGGCCGCATCCCGTCCGCCGGCGGAAAGGGAGGACGTGCATCGTTTCTCCGTTCGACGGTGCCGAGGCAGCACGTCCCGATCTGCGGTACACGCCGTTCTCTCTGACCAAGCTCCGGCGTGGTAGGGCCTACGCCACCTGCTCGCTGCCGCAGTATGGGCAGATTCCGCCCGCCGCCGCTCACCTAGTTACATCCCGACGACCTCTAGGTATCCCCTCCGGCCTTGCTCCACTGCCCGTCTTCCCACGTCGCTGCATGTGGATCTTCCATAGTTCTTTGCCAAAACGGAGCTCGTCCGGCGTACTTTCCATATTGCAATCTCGTCCTCACACCGTTTTAGACATACACAACCGTGTTGTTATCTTCCCTTAGGACAAGGAATATGCTTCCTTTTTGTCGTCGCATGTGTCATCAATTGTTATTGGCCAGTAATTGTTTCCTTTTTACCTCTTTTTTTGCAAACATGGCTATCCATTTCACCTCGTTGCTATTGCGACCTTTTGGTGAACTGCACAAATCACTTTTTTCTTAAGAGTGTTTTGTGCAGTTCTACCAAAATGTCACACGGGCAACGTCTCTACATTTCAGTGCGACTGCACAAAGGGAGATTGGTTTTTCTCTATCCTCCTCATCCAACTCCGAGCCTAATCTTCTCCAACTAGTTAGTCTTTAGAGAGACTGCAAAGGTGACAGGCTTCTATTTGTGTGTTTATTGTTTCATCAGCGGTCCTCTATTATCGTAATCACACTTAATATCTTTGGAACAGGGACGCTCAGCTCTATTTTAGTGGAACTGCACAAAATGATTGGAATGTTGCATGCTCCAGACAGCTACTTTTTTCCCAACATGCCTTGTTGATTTAGACAGAGCTGGGGGGACGTTGCTGCCAATGAAAGCATGGATCAATTTTAATTTAACACCTTCTCACAACTTTGTCTTCAGTTGTGATGTAAATATTAGCTCTCATTAGCAATGAAGTTAGTTTTTAATTGTTTCTGAAAGAGCATCGATGGCAAGACACACGAAACAAAAGCTGAAAGCTCACACCATTGTACAATTTCATGTCGCTGGAAAATTATTTTTATAGTACGTCAATTATGTAAACAAATGCTGGAAGCTTGATAGCATTGCCAGAAGCCTCTTCGGCATCCGGGTCCATGTGCCATGCACAAAATTATACTCCTTCGTTCCTAAATATTTGTCTTTTTACAAATTTCAAATGGGCATATTTTAGAGTGTAGATTCACTCATTTTGCTTCGTATGTGTACTCCCTCCGTTCCTAAATATTTGTCTTTCTAGAGATTTCAACAAGTGACTACATACGGAGCAAAATGAGTGAATCTACACTCTAAAATATGTCTATATACATCCGTATGTAGTAGTCCATTTGAATCTCTAAAAAGACAAATATTTGAGTAGTCACTCGTTGGAATCTCTAGAAAGACAAATACTACGGAGTACTATATTTAAGAACCGAGGGGGTAGTGCACAGCCGCATGGGAGACTCAGACCGGTCGTTGCGCCGCATTAATAGTGAGTAATGAGCAGTCAAATCATAAGCCCCACCTTTTCCATTGTAAGTTGCTCGGAAGTAGCAACCATCACTACGCTCTTCTTCGAATCTGCTCATACTACTGCATCCGTCACTGTTTATAGAGCGCGCTTTAGAAAAAGAGAAAATCTCTGGGACCAAGGCGACTAGCGATCGGCCTAAAACATAGCATTGGTAGTTATAGCACGGCGTCTATTACTAGAGGAAATAATGCGTACACACATGCATGCAGTGGTTCCACCCCGGGTACACACATGCATGCACTTACTCCACTCCGTAGTACTACATCGAGAGAAAATTGCGGTTACCACGTCCTAATTAATTGAGCATTAAACCAAACACGTCTAAAGTATTTCTGGTGGTGGAAATGCATTGAGAGAAATGCATCATAATGAAGCGTGCCCTGTAAACTGTGACGGAGGGAGGAGTAGTATGAAGGTGCAAAACCAAGTACGCGTATGGTCAGTCGGTCAACGCACCTCCTCTTGGCATATCACTGACATGTGGGACCGGAGTGTGAGCAAACCGATCTCAATTGACGGCAAAATGGCCAACCCACTATTCCTTGAGAGAGATGAGGAGCGAGAACACACAGACGGGCTCACACGGAGGCCAAGATATATTCGAGCATGGTTGATCGATATCATCATTACATGTTGGGTTGCCGCTTTCCGCCCTTCTCCGGAATAAATGTGTACTTTATCAGAGATTAAAAAAAATATGAGTACAGAGGCTCCACCATGCGGTTCTAGTAGTAATACTACTCGTACTACTAAACCTTGCGCTTGGCTCTTCGCCTCTTCGTGAAGTCGAACAATGATGGTACTCCGCATGTTCGGTACTACAGTGTATGCCTCTGGCAATCTGACACCGAATGAACTGATGCATGTCCACCGCCTGGGCGAGGGTACGTTGCATTAGTCAAAAAGCGTAAGCGAGCTTCACCTTGTCCTGCAAGCTTCTCCTCGTTCTGCGAGTTGACGGGACACACCAACAAGTAGTGCTAGTCCATACTCCCTCCTTTCCGGTTAATGTGGCTTAATCTTTTTTGCGGGTAAATGAGAGAGCTTTATTCATATATAAGCATTCTTAGGACGATCAGCCAAGACACTGGTCACTAGGAAGCGAGGTACCCTGCAAAAAAAGAAGTAGGAAGCGAGGTGTTTCATCAAGCCAGCTCTCGGCCACATTCAAAGTGCAGCAAGCACGGTTCGCACAAAGATGCGCCGCAAGGTTTTCTGACCTGTTTACATGCTGAATAACAAAAAAAAGAGGAAATATTACCGAGGGCTCCTATTTGTAACAGGATATGAGCCAGAATTAAGCGAGAATTGTGGCGAGTGTTCCATGCAATCAGCTTCCATGTTCACATGCGAGAACCCTCGAAGAGAACCAAATGTGTTGAAGATTGCTTTATCACATTTTAAAATATAATAAGAGTGCAGACGCTCCTCCATCCGGTTCCTAGTACTAGTATAGTACATACCTCTATAGACTATAGTAGTAGTACTAGTGCTAGTAAACTTTGCGCTTGGCTGTTCGCCTCTTCGGGAAGTGCAACAATAATGGTACTAGTATACTGTATGCTTCTGGCAATCTGACACCGAATTAACTGTTGCACGTCCACCGCCTGAGCGAACGTGTCCTCCCTCCTCCACGGCTCGACCCCACAGGGTCGCTCGTCATGCCACTCACCGCAAACCGAGTATACGATAACTTTCCCGCCTGCTTGTCGACGGATTGCACCATGGAGTACTAGTACTACTGGAAGAGATTGATGAGTTGGAGGAGGACAGCTAGCTGTAGCACGGACTCCCAAGAACTTTTTACACGCATGTTGTGGCCGGCTATTGTGACCTTTGAACGCGGAGCAGTCGCGTGCACCAGGAAGCGGCGCGGGTGATGCACTCTCGGCCGGCGCACCGCTTCAATGCCGGCGCCAGTCAGAGGTCGCGTCCGCTCTGGCCGGGCATGAATGCGGCACTTACCGTTTCGGGCGGGAAGCACGTGCGGGTGATGAAGAGGGTTCGGGTTGGTCAGGAGCGGCCGTGGCAGCGGTCCGGACGCCCGCAAACAAGAGATGATGTATGTTAATATTGCCGCGTATATAACTAACAACGTAAATAATGTGCCAGTTGGACAAATATGATTGGAGATGGAGATGGAAATGGAATTTTACGTAAACACGGATATGCATGTCTATATCTATGTGTGTGTGCGCGACGACTCTCGCGACCTGGAAGCGGAGGCGTGTTTTTGATCGAGTTTTCTTTCTTGGTACGTTAAAAAATTGTCCGCCAGTTTTCGTTTCTTTTTTCCGGGAACGCGCGTATTCTATTTAAAACCACTGCTATGGAGAGATTGTTTTACTCCATTATAGCCTCTTGTTTGATAGAGTTTCTCGCGTCTCGCTCTCTCACCCTCTCCATATCAAAACAAGATGACAGTGTCCACACAATCTCTCTCCTCGCCGGTGGTCACAGATCCGGCTGAACCCCGTCCGCTGCGGGAGGTGAGGAGGTGCAGCGTTGACGTTGTCGCCGTCGGCGATGGAGGAAGCCGATGCGCACCATCCTCTCGGAGCCGGCGCCGGCACGGACGAAGGTCGTCCGCGCCCTTGTTCGCTGCCGTCGTGTGGGCAGATCCCGCGAGACTCGTCCAAGTGACAGATAGTGTATTTATCTCATTTGAAATTAAGCCATATTAACCGGAGAGGAGGCGGTATGGACTAGCATTACTTTGCTGTGTCCCATCAACTTGTCGAACGAGGAGAAGCTTGCAGGACGGGAGAAGCTTGCGCGCGGTGGCTCGCAGGACAAGGAGAAACTTTTGACTAATGCAAGCTCTCCTTCGCTCAGGCGGTGGACGTGCAACAGTTAATTCGGTGTCAGATTGCCAGAAGCATACACCATACTAGTACTATTATTGTTGCACTTCCCGAAGAGGCGAACAACCAAGCGCAAAGTTTACTAGCACTAGTACTACTACTATAGTCTATAGAGGTATGTAGTATACTAGTACTAGGAACCGGATGGAGGAGCGTCTGCACTCTTATTATATTTTTAAAATGTGATAAAGCAATCTTCAACACATTTGGTTCTCTTCGAGGGTTCTCGCATGTGAACATGGAAGTTGATTGCATGGAACACTCGCCACAATTCTCGCTTAATTCTGGTTCATATCCTATTACAAATAGGAGCGCTCGGTAATATTTCCTCTTTTTTTGTTATTCAGCATGTAAACAGGTCAGCAAACCTTGCGGCGCATCTTTGTGCGAACCGTGCTTGTTGCACTTTGAATGTGGCCAAGAGCTGGCTTGATGAAATACCTCGCTTCCTACTTCTTTTTTTGCGGGGTACCTCGCTTCCTAGTGACCAGTGTCTTGGCTGATCGTCCTAAGAATGCTTATATATGAATAAAGCTCTCTCATTTACCCGCAAAAAAGATTAAGCCATATTAACCGGAAAGGAGGGAGTATGGACTAGCACTACTTGTTGGTGTGTCCCGTCAACTCGCAGAACGAGGAGAAGCTTGCAGGACAAGGTGAAGCTCGCTTACGCCTTTTGTCTAATGCAACGTACCCTCGCCCAGGCGGTGGACATGCATCAGTTCATTCGGTGTCAGATTGCCAGAGGCATACACTGTAGTACCGAACATGCGGAGTACCATCATTGTTCGACTTCACGAAGAGGCGAAGAGCCAAGCATAAGGTTTAGTAGTACGAGTACTACTACTACTAGAACCGCATGGTGGAGCCTCTGTACTCATATTTTTTTTAATCTCTGATAAAGTACACATTTATTCCGGAGAAGGGCGGAAAGCGGCAGCCCAACATGTAATGATGATATCGATCAACCATGCTCGAATATATCTTGGCCTCCGTGCGAGCCCGTCTGTGTGTTCTCGCTCCTCGTCTCTCTCAAGGAACAGCGGGTTGGCCATTTTGCCGTCAATTGAGATCGGTTTGCTCACACTCCGGTCCCACATGTCAGTGATATGCCAAGAGGAGGTGCGTTGACTGACTGGCCATACGCATACTTGGTTTTGCACCTTCATACTACTCCTCCCTCCGTCACAGTTTACAGGGCACACTTCATTATGATGCATTTCTCTCAATGCATTTCCACCACCAGAAATACTTTAGACGTGTTTGGTTTAATGCTCAATTAATTAGGACGTGGTAACCGCAATTTTCTCTCGATGTAGTACTACGGAGTGGAGTAAGTGCATGCATGTGTGTACCCGGGGTGGAAGCACTCCATGCATGTGTGTACGCATTATTTCCTCTAGTAATAGACGCCGTGCTATAACTACCAATGATATGTTTTAGGCCGATCGCTAGTCGCCTTGCTCCCAGAGATTTTCTCTTCCATCAGTGCTCTTTGCTTGTTACCCACAAAGATGATATCCTTCGTCAGTTCACCTTGGTTGCGTTGGAGACGCAGTCGTCTTTCACGTTGGTGCAATTTTATCACACAATTGGCTATGAACCAAATGTTTCCTCGAACAAGGATCGACGTTGGTACTAAGAGCATAAGTTTTGTATTGATTTCTAAGCCTTCTCACAACTTTGTCTCTAGCTCCCCTATAATTTTATTTGTCCAGCTATTAACTTTGATTAAAAAAATGGTGTGGACTAAAAACCCGGATGGATGTAGTAGCCCTCCAGTTTTATTTACTCCGCATATTAGATTTGACTGAAGTCAAACTTTGTAAAGTTTGACCAAGTTTAGGCCGAACACAACAAACATAATTATTAGAGAGGGCAAACTGTACATACTCTCAAACCTTTCCGATAATTGAAATTAAAATTCTTTATTTGTACGCAATCTCACACGTTTCCGATAATTTGGCGCATGTGTGGTTGTTCACTTAAGGGAGGGTAGTGTACCACACGTGAAGGATTGGAAGTGCGACCAGGACGCGTGGATCATTAGTTCATCGGATGTATTAGTAGTTTTCTTCACTGGTACGTTAAATAAATAGTTTCATTTCGTACTTACACAATTTAAAATGATTGCTATGGAGAGAATAAGAAAACCACTCCACTATATATTAGTCGTATACACGAGTACTATATGGACGCAGCTTCATTGACTTTTAGTGCACCTGCCTTTGGGTTTCTGACAGGTGGGCCCAAAATGTGGCTGGCCCACCTGTCATACAGCCAAAAGCAGGTGCAGTTAAGGCACCGGAGCTCAGTTCATACTACAGTATATATATATATATATATATATATATATATATATATAAGCTGGAGCCTCAGCGCTTGTTTGCTAGGGTTTGCACTCTCCACACTCACGCCGCACTACATATATATACACGCTGGAGGCTCAGCGTTCCTTTGCTAGGGTTTGCTATATTCACTGTCTCTCACCCTCTTCACCAGATCTAAACAAGACTGTGTTGTGGCCTCTGTCTCTCTCACCCCCCTCACAGCTGGCGAAGGAGGCGTCCGGATCCCGTCGCACCGGGAAGGGGAGGAGGTGCAGCGTTCACTCTATCGCCTTCGGCGAGGGAGGCAATCCACTGCCGGCTGCGCTTTTCTCTTTCACCCAGCGCCTGTGCGGGAGGGCCACCGACCCCTTCTTCCTTGCTGCCGTACATAGTGTGGGCAGATCCGACCTCCCGCCGCACGCCTTGCCACATCCCGATGACCCTAAGGTATAAGTTTCTTTGAAACCGTCATTGGTCTAGCTGCATGCTGATCTTTTTCGATTCTGTAGTCGAATCTAGGTCTTGGTTCAAAGAGGAAAGAAGGGTGCGGTGGGGTGGAGCATGAATCTAGGACGTGGTTCGGTGAGGAAAGGAGGGAGGGAAAGTAGTATAGACTAGCTATCCAGCCGCTTTGTTGGTCGAAAAGGGAAAAAGGGGGTAACCTAGTACACACATCTGTAAGGAACCAAACTCTTTGTTGAAAAGGGAAAGAAACTGGGGGTCGGGTAGTTTGTGCAGGACTAGATTTGCTGCCCTCACATCGGAAAAAGTTTCAAAGAGAACAAATATGGGACCAACGCAGATATGCTGCTTGGCTACATACTCTGCATCACCCATTTATACGTGTGGACACACATGGTGCTGGCATGTCCCATGTCCCACCCAGATGATCGTGTAGTGTGTTTTGAGATGTTGTGCTACTTGTATTGGTACTGTTTTAAATAAATGTTGAATTGAAGCTATTGTATTTTAAGCAATGCCACTCTCAGAATTAACTACTGAACTATTTTAAGAGAATTTCTCTGTTAATATGAATCAATGCAACCGTTTTAGAAATGCTACTGTCCTATACTTTGTTTTCCATCAAGATAAGGTAGATGCTTCTTTTTGTGGCCGCATGTTTCATCCTCCTTTATTGGCAGTAATTGTTTCCTTTTTTGCCTCTGTTAAATCAGGGATATCTATTCAACTTGTTGCTATAGCAAACTTAAATGTCACACCGGCGACTTTACTTGATTTCAGAATAACTACACAAAACGAGATTGGATTTCCTATTCGTGTTGGCAGATTCGTATGTGATCTTGTGTGCGTCATGACAGGTTGGTACTTGCCTTCATCCACATGATCATGCATTGTGTTTTGAGATGCTATGCTACTTGTATTGGTACTGTTTTAAATAAATGTTGAATTGAAGCTATTGTACTGCTGTCTTTTCCCATTAAATAGTGAACAAAAACGGGACCAACCCAAACATTATGCTTGTTGCTTTGTTACAACAAACTCTGCATCACCCCCTTTATAAGTAGATGGAAGCACATGTTGTTGTTGCGCCCACTCTCCCCTGGAACTGTTTATGCTTTTTGTTAATCTAATGCCGCTGGTAAAATTAAGCAATGCCACTCTCAGAATTAACTACTGAATCTTATTTCAAAACTGCAACACTTGTTAGGGATTGGCGGGATTACCATTTTTGTGGCCGCATGTTTCATCCTCCTTTGTTGGCCAGTAATTGATTCCTTTTTTGCCTCTGTTAAAACAGGGATATCTATTCAACTTGTTGCTAGGGAGGGGAACAACAACTGGAAACGGTTGCTAATACCCCGTAGGCTGAGGAGCAAAAGGAGAAATCCGCCCAAGGAGGGGCTCGCGTCTGATTAGCTAGTTGGTGAGGTAATAGCTTACCAAGGCGATGATCAGTAGCTCGTCCGAGAGGATGATCAGCCACCTATTCAACTTGTTGCTATTGCGACATTTTGCTTCGCTTAATTTTGGTGGAACTGCACAAAATGAGACCGGATTTCCATATATGTGTTGAGATCTCTCTCAGGTCTTCCTCACGAGTTGTTTCAAATCTTGGTCTTGAAAGGTCAGTACCAACTTTCCTCAGAATTAACTACTGAATCTTAGTTCAAAACTGCAACACTTGTTAGGGATCGGCGGGAGTACCATTTCTGTTAGGGATCGCCGGAGTACATGTTTAAGAAATGTATTGTTCAGATAATGTCTTTGTTATTATATATCAGTTACAGTGTTTTACAAATGGTACTATCCTGCTTTGTAGTTCTTTCTACATGTTTAACCAAGGTATTGTTAAGATAATGTCTCTGTTAAAATGAATCAGTCCCATTGTTTTAGGAATGATACTTTTCTGCTTTGTCGTTCTTTATACATGTTGAAATAAGGCATTGTTAAGATAATGTCTCAGTTAATATGAATGAATCACACTGATTGAGAATTGCTACTCTCCTGCTTTGTTTCCCATTAAGATAAGGTAGATCAGTAGATGTTTTTCTTCTGGGAGTACAAGTCATCAACCGTTAGTTCTCACTAATTGTTTCCCTTATACCTTTTGTTGCTTACAGGGATATCAAAATTAAAGCTCGGTTTTATTCTGACTTTGATTTTAGTTGAACTGCACAAAAGGAGCCAATGTGTCTAAGGCAAACTGCTGCATTAGTGGGTCCAATTGGTCTTACCACTTTGCAGAAAGAAGCAGCCACTGTTTGCGCTACATTACACAAGGAATGTGTTGGAAATATGCCCTAGAGGCAATAATAAAATGGTTATTATTGTATTTCCTTGTTCATAATAATTGTCTATTGTTCATGCTATAATTGTATTAACTGGAAGCCTTAATACATGTGTGAATACATAGACCACAACATGTCCCTAGTGAGCCTCTAGTTGACTAGCTCGTTGATCAATATATGGTTATGGTTTCTTGACCATGGACATTGGATGTCATTGATAACGGGATCACATCATTAGGAGAATGATGTGATGGACAAAACCCAATCCTAAGCATAGCACTAGATCGTGTAGTTCGTTTGCTAAAGCTTTTCTAATGTCAAGTATCATTTCCTTAGACCATGAGATCGTGCAACTCCCGGATACCGTAGGAATGCTTTGGGTGTACCAAACGTCACAACGTAACTGGGTGGCTATAAAGGTGCACTACAGGTATTTCCGAAAGTGTCTGTCGGGTTGGCACGGATGGAGATTGGGATTTGTCACTCCGTATGACGGAGAGGTATCTCTGGGCCCACTCGGTAATGCATCATCATAATGAGCTCAAAGTGACTAAGTAGTTAGTCACAGGATCATGCATTACGGTACGAGTAAAGTGACTTGCCGGTAACGAGATTGAACGAGGTATTGGGATACCGACGATCGAATCTCGGGCAAGTAACATACCGATTGACAAAGGGAATTGTATACAGGATTGCGTGAATCCTCGACATCGTGGTTCATCCGATGAGATTATCGTGGAGCATGTGGGATCCAACATGGGTATCCAGATCCCGCTGTTGGTTATTGACCAGAGAGTTGTCTCGGTCATGTCTACGTGTCTCCCGAACCCGTAGGGTCTACACACTTAAGGTTCGGTGACGCTAGAGTTATAGAGATATTAGTATGCGGTTAACCGAAAGTTGTTCGGAGTCCCGGGTGAGATCCCGGACGTCACGAGGAGTTCCGGAATGGTCCGGAGGTAAAGATTTATATATAGGAAGTCCAGTTTCGGCCACCGGAAGGGTCCCGGGGGTCCACCGGGTGGGGCCACCTATCCCGGAGGGCCCCATGGGCTGAAGTGGCGTGGGAACCAGCCCCTGGTGGGCTGGTGCGCCCCACCCAAGGGCCCAAGGCGCCTAGGGTTGGAAACCCTAGGGGGCCGTTGCCCCCCGAGGGGGCATGCGCCCCCTGGTTGGAAACCCTAAGGGGGCCGTTGCCCCCCGAGGGGCCGCCGCCCCCCCTTCTAGATGGGATCTCCAAGGGGGGCATGCGCCCCCTAGCCCCTATATATAGTTGAGGGGAGGGAGGGCAGCCGCACCCTAAGCCCTGGCGCCTCCCTCTCCCTCCCGTGACACCTCTTCCTCCAGTAGCGCTTGGCGAAGCCCTGCTGGAATCCCGCTGCTTCCACCACCACGCCGTCGTGCTGCTGGATCTCCATCAACTTCTCCTTCCCCCTTGCTGGATCAAGAAGGAGGAGACGTCTCTGCTCCGTACGTGTGTTGAACGCGGAGGTGCCGTCCGTTCGGCGCTAGGATCATCGGTGATTTGGATCACGACGAGTACGACTCCATCAACCCCGTTCTCTTGAACGCTTCCGCTCGCTATCTACAAGGGTATGTAGATGCACTCCTCTCTCTCTCTCGTTGCTAGATGACTCCATAGATTGATCTTGGTGATGCATAGAAAATTTTAAATCTTTGTTACGATCCCCAACAGTGGTATCAGAGCTAGGTCTATGCATAGTTTCTATGCACGAGTAGAACACAAGTTGTTGTGGTGTCGATTTTGTCAATTTACTTGCCGTTACTAGTCTTATCTTGATTCGGCGGCATCGTGGGATGAAGCGGCCCAGACCGACCTTACACGTACGCTTACGTGAGACAGGTTCCACCGACTGACATGCACTAGTTGCATAAGGTGGCTAGCGGGTGTCTGTCTCTCCCACTTTAGTCGGATCGGATTCGATGAAAAGGGTCCTTATGAAGGGTAAATAGAAATTGGCATATCACGTTGTGGTTTTGGCGTAGGTAAGAAAAGTTCTTGCTAGAAACCTATAGCAGCCACGTAAAAATTTGCAACAACAATTAGAGGACGTCTAACTTGTTTTGCAGCATGTGTCATGTGATGTGATATGGCCATAAGGATGTGATGAATGATATATGTGTTGTATGAGATTGATCATGTTCTTGTAATAGGAATCACGACTTGCATGTCGATGAGTATGACAACCGGCAGGAGCCATAGGATTTGTCTTAATTTATTTATGACCTGCGTGTCAACTGGAACGTCATGTAATTACTTTACTTTATTGCTAACCGTTAGCCATAATAGTAGAAGTAATAGTTGGCGAGACAACTTAATGAAGACACGATGATGGAGATCATGATGATGGAGATCATGGTGTCATGCCGGTGACGATGATGATCATGGCGCCGGAAGATGGAGATCAAAAGGAGCAAGATGATATTGGCCATATCATGGCACTATTTGATTACATGTGATGTTTATCATGTTTTACATCTTATTTGCTTAGAACGACGGTAGCATAAATAAGATGATCCCTCGCTAAAATTTCAAGAATTGTGTTCCCCTAAACTGTGCACCGTTGCTAAGGTCTGTTGTTCCGAAGCACCACGTGATGATCGGGTGTGATAGGTTCTAACGTTCGCATACAACGGGTGTAAGCCAGATTTACACACGCAATACACTTAGGTTGACTTGACGAGCCTAGCATGTACATACATGGCCTCGGAACACGGAAGACCGAAAGGTCGAACATGAGTCGTATAGTAGATACGATCAACATGGAGATGTTCACCGATGATGACTAGTCCGTCTCACGTGATGATCGGACACGACCTAGTTGACTCGGATCATGTATCACTTAGATGACTAGAGGGATGTCTATTTGAGTGGGAGTTCATTAAATAATTTGATTAGATGAACTTTATTATCATGAACATAGTCAAAAGTTCTTTGCAAATTATGTCATAGCTTGCGCTTTAGTTCTACTATTTTAGATATGTTCCTACAGAAAATTTAGTTGAAAGTTGATAGTACCAATTATGCGGACTGGCTCCGTAAACTGAGGATTGTCCTCATTGCTGCACAGAAGGCTTATGTCCTTAATGCACCGCTCGGTGTGCTGAACCTCGAGCGTCGTTTGTGGGTGTTGCGAACATCTGACATACACGTTTTGATGACTACGTGATAGTTCAGTGCGTAATGTTAAACGGTTTAGAATTGAGGCACCGAAGACATTTTTGAAATGTCGCGGAACATATGAGATGTTCCAAGAACTGAAATTGGTATTTCAGGCTAGTGCCCACGTCAAGAGGTATGAGACCTCTGACAAGTTTCTTAAGCCTGCAAACTAAGGGAGAAAAGCTCAATCGTTGAGCATGTGCTGAGATTATCTGAGTACTACAATCACTTGAATCGAGTGGGAGTTAATCTTCCATATGAGATAGGGATGGTTCTCCAAAGTCACTGCCACCAAGCTACTAGAGCTTCGTGATGAACTATAACATATCAGGGATAGATATGATGATCCTTGAGCTATTCGCGATGTTTGACACCGCGAAGGTAGAAATCAAGTAGGAGCATCAATTGTTGATGGTTAGTAAAACCACTAGTTTCAAGAAGGGAAAGGGCAAGAAGGGGTACTTCATGAAACGGCAAATCAGTTGCTGCTCTAGTGAAGAAACCCAAGGTTGAACCCAAACCTGAGACTAAGTGCTTCTGAAATGAGGGGAACAGTCACTGAAGCAGAATTACCCTAGATACTTGGTAGATGAGAAGGCTGGCAAGGTTGACAGAAGTATATTGGATATACATTATATTAATGTTTACTTTACTAGTACTCCTAGTAGCACCAGGGTATTAGATACCGGTTCGGTTGCTAAGTGTAAGTAACTCGAAATAAAAGCTGCGGAATAAACGGAGACTAGCTAAAGGTGAGATGACGATATATGTTGGAAGTGTTTCCAAGGTTGATGTGATCAAGCATCGTATGCTGCCTCTACCATCGAGATTGGTGTTAAACCTAAATAATTGTTATTTGGTGTTTACATTGAGCATAGACATGATTGGATTATGTTTATCACAATACGGTTATTCATTTAAGGAGAATAATGGTTACTCTGTTTATTTGAATATTACCTTCAATGGTCTTGCACCTAAAATAAATGGTTTGTTGAATCTCGATCGTAGTGATACACATGTTCATGCCAAAAGATATAAGATAGTAATGATAGTACCACATACTTGTGGCACTGCCATTTGAGTCATTGGTATAAAAACGCATGAAGAAGCTCCATGTTGATGGATCTTTGGACTCACTCATTTTTGAAAAGTTTGAGACATGCGACCATATTTATTGGTATATACACATGAAGAAACTCCATGCAGATGGATCGTTTGGACTCACTTGATTTCGAATCACTTGAGACATGCAAATCATACCACATGGGCAAGATGACTGAAAGGCCTCGGTTTCAGTGAGATGGAACAAGAAAGCAACTTGTTGGAAGTAATACATTTTGATGTGTGCAGTCCAATGAGTGCTGAGGCACGCAGTGGATATCGTTATGTTCTTACTTCACAAATGATTTGAGTAGATGTTGAGTATATTTACTTGATAAAACACAAGTCTGAATTATTGAAAGGTTCAAGTAATTTCAGAGTGAAGTAGAAGATCGTCGTGACAAGAGGATAAGATGTCTATGATATGATCATAGAGATGAATATCTGAGTTACGAGTTTGGTACACAATTAAGACATTGTGGAAATTGTTTCACAACTAATACCGCCTGGAACACCATAGTGTGATGGTGTGTCTGAACATCATAAA
The DNA here is from genome assembly GCF_018294505.1 of Triticum aestivum. Taxonomy (NCBI): domain Eukaryota; kingdom Viridiplantae; phylum Streptophyta; class Magnoliopsida; order Poales; family Poaceae; genus Triticum; species Triticum aestivum. The sequence goes on from NC_057796.1 coordinate 494,838,551, forward strand.
TGCACCCTATTGGATATGGTGCATACCATGATGTCTCTTATCGAATTACCACTATCGTTTATGGGTTAGGCATTAGAGACAACCGCATTCACTTTAATAGGGCACCACGTAATTCCGTTGAGATGACACCGTATGAACTATGGTTTAGAGAAACCTAAGTTGTCGTTTCTTAAAAGTTTGGGGTTGTGACACTTATATGAAAAGTTTTGCCTGATAAGCTCAAACCCAAAGCGGATAAATGCATCTTCATAGGACACCCAATACAGTTGGGTATACCTCCTATTTCAGATCCGGAAGCAAAAGTGATTGTTTCTAGAGACGGGTCCTTTCTCGAGGAAAAGTTTCTCTCGAAAGAATTCAGTGGGATGATGGTGGAGACTTGATGAGGTTATTGAACCGTCACTTCAACTAGTGTGTAGCAGGGCATAGGAAGTTGTTCCTGTGGCGCCTACACCAATTGAAGTGGAAGCTAATGATAGTGATCATGAAACTTCAGATCAAGTCACTACAAAACCTCGTAGGTCGACAAGGATGCGTACTACTTCATGGTGGTACGGTAATTCTGTCTTGGAAGTCATGTTGCTAGACAACAATGAACCTACGAGCTATGGAGAAGCGATGGTGGGCCCGGATTCCGACGAATGGCTCGAGGCCATAAAATCCGAGAGGATCCATGTATGAGAACAAAGTATAGACTATGGAAGAACTACTTGATGGTCGTAAGGCTGTTGGGTACAGATGGATTTTAAAAGGGAAGACGGACAATGATGGTAAGTATCACCATTAAGAAAGCTCGACTTGTCGTTAAGATGTTTTCCGACAAGTTCAAGGAGTTGACTACGATGGGACTTTCTCACTCGTAGCGATGCTAAGAGTCTGTTGGAATTGTATTAGCAGCTACTGCATTATTTATGAAATCTTGCAGATAGGATGTCAAAACATTGTTTCCTCGACAATTTTCTTGAGGGAAGGTTGTATATGATACAACCAGAAGGTTTTGTCAATCCTGAAAGATGCTAACAAGTATGCAAAGCTCCAGCAATCCTTCTAAGGACTGGAGTAAGCATCTCGGAGTTGGAATATACGCTTTGATGAGATGATCAAAGATTTCGGGTTTATACAAAGTTTATGAGAAACTTATATTTCCAAAGAAGTGAGTGGGAGCACTATAGAATTTCTGATGAGTATATGTTGTTAACATATTGTTGATCAGAAATGATGTAGAATTTCTGGAAAGCATATAGGGTTATTTGAAAAGTGTTTTTCAATGGAAAACCTGGATTAAGCTACTTGAACATTGAGCATCAAGATCTATAAGGATAAATCAAAAAACGCTTAATAGTACTTTCAAATGAATACATACTGTGACAAGATTTTGAAGGAGTTCAAATAAGATCAGCAAAGAAGGAGTTCTTTGCTGTGTTATAAGGTGTGAGCATTGAGTGAGACACAAGATCTGACCACGGCAGAAGAGAGAGAAAGGACGAAGGTCGTCCCCTATGCTTTAGACGTAGGCTCTATAGTATGCTATGATGTGTACCGCACCTGAAGTGTGCCTTGCCATGAGTCAATCAAGGGGTACAAGAGTGATCCAGGAATGGATCACATGACAGCGGTCAAACTTATCCTTAGTAACTAGTGGACTAAGGAATTTTCTCGATTATGGAGGTGGTAAAAGAGTTCGTCGTAAAGGGTTATGTCGATGCAAACTTTGACACTAATCTGGATGACTCAGAGTAGTAAACCGGATTCATATAGTAGAGCAGTTATTTGGAATAGCTTCAAATAGCGCGTGGTAGCTGCATTTGCAAGATGACATAGAGATTTGTAAAGCACACACGGATCTGAAAGGTTCAGACCCGTTGACTAATAACTTCTCTCACAAGCGAGATATGATCAAACACCATGGGTGTTGGATTCATTACAATCACATAGTGATGTGAACTAGATTATTGACTCTAGTGCAAGTGGGAGACAGTTGGAAATATGCCCTAGAGGCAATAATAAAATGGTTATTATTGTATTTCCTTGTTCATAATAATTGTCTATTGTTCATGCTATAATTGTATTAACTGGAAGCCTTAATACATGTGTGAATACATAGACCACAACATGTCCCTAGTGAGCCTCTAGTTGACTTGCTCGTTGATCAATAGATGGTTATGGTTTCCTGACCATGGACATTGGATGTCATTGATAACGGGATCACATCATTAGGAGAATGATGTGATGGACAAGACCCAATCCTAAGCATAGCACTAGATCGTGTAGTTCGTTTGCTAAAGCTTTTCTAATGTCAAGTATCATTTCCTTAGACCATGAGATCGTGCAACTCCCGGATACCGTAGGAATGCTTTGGGTGTACCAAACTTCACAACATAACTGGGTGGCTATAAAGGTGCACTATAGGTATTTCCGAAAGTGTCTGTTGGGTTAGCACGGATCGAGACTAGGATTTGTCACTCCGTATGACGGAGAGGTATCTCTAGGCCCACTCGGTAATGCATCATCATAATGAGCTCAAAGTGACTAAGTAGTTAGTCACAGGGTCATGCATTACGGTACGAGTAAAGTGACTTGCCGGTAACGAGATTGAACGAGGTATTGGGATACCGACGATCGAATCTCGGGCAAGTAACGTACGGATTGACAAAGGGAATTGTATACAGGATTGCGTGAATCCTCGACATCGTGGTTCATCCGATGAGATTATCGTGGAGCATGTGGGAGCCAACATGGGTATCCAGATCCCGCTGTTGGTTATTGACCGGAGAGTTGTCTCGGTCATGTCTACGTGTCTCCCGAACCCGTAGGGTCTACACACTTAAGGTTCGGTGACGCTAGAGTTGTAGAGATATTAGTATGCGGTTAACTAAAAGTTGTTCGGAGTCCCGGATGAGATCCCGGACATCACGAGGAGTTCCGGAATGGTCCGGAGGTAAAGATTTATATATAGGAAGTCCAGTTTTGGCCACCGGAAGGGTCCCGGGGGTCCACCGGGTGGGGCCACCTATCCCGGAGGGCCCCATGGGCTGAAGTGGCGTGGGAACCAGCCCCTGGTGGGCTGGTGCGCCCCACCCAAGGGCCCAAGGAGCCTAGGGTTGGAAACCCTAGGGGGGCGTTGCCCCCCGAGGGGCCGCTGCCCCCCTTCTAGATGGGATCTCCAAGGGGGGCCTGCGCCCCCCTAGCCCCTATATATAGTGGAGGGGAGGGAGGGCAGCCGCACCCTAAGCCCTGGCGCCTCCCTCTCCCTCCTGTGACACCTCTTCCTCCTCCAGTAGCGCTTGGCGAAGCCCTGCTGGAATCCTGCTGCTTCCACCACCACGCCGTCATGCTGCTGGATCTCCATCAACTTCTCCTCCCCCCTTGCTGGATCAAGAAGGAGGAGACGTCTCCGCTCCGTACGTGTGTTGAACGCGGAGGTGCCGTCCGTTCGGCGCTAGGATCATCGGTGATTTGGATCACGACGAGTACGACTCCATCAACCCAGTTCTCTTGAACGCTTCCGCTCGCGATCTACAAGGGTATGTAGATGCACTCCTCTCTCTCTCGTTGCTAGATGACTCCATAGATTGATCTTGGTGATGCGTAGAAAATTTTAAATTTCTGTTACGATCCCCAACAGAATGATCGAGAAGCTTTACAGAGTATTAGTAGACACTGGTGACATGACTAGTCTGCAGAGAGCATAGGAAACTCTACAACACGTGGAGTGCACTGGGCAAAAAGTGCCCAAACATGTACAGGAAGCCTGGACAGGACTCCAAATCTGTCAATGTCATTCTAAGCAACAATGATGGGGCATCTGGGTATGGTAATCTGTTTACCGTACTTTCAGTTTGTTAGTCCACCGATTGGTGGGTTGACACTGGGGCCAATATTCATGTCTGTGCTGCTGTGTCTTTGTTTTCTTGCAGCATATAAATACGATATCCACAGGGATGCTCAGCTTGATTTTAGTGGAACTGCACAAAATGTCCAGATGGTTTGTGTCCTCCATAATACTTCATCATGCACAATACATCGAATGGTTCTCTAATCATTCGTCGTCATCTTGAGCCACCAGACTATATGTTTGAATGGTGCTGCCAGCGTCGGCCATTAAGAATGGTAAGAAGAAAGACAAAAGAGAGATGGCTGCTTTACTTGTGGTTCAGAGGAACACTGGGCAAACAAGTGCCCAAACAAGTACCAGGAAGCCAGGACGGGGCTCCAAGTCTGTCAATGTCACTCTAAGCAACAATGATGGGGCATCTGGGTATGGTAATCTGTTTACCGTACTTTCAGTTTGTTAGTCCACCGATTGGTGGGTTGACACTGGGGCCAATATTCATGTGTGTGTTGATGTGTCTTTGTTTTCTGGCAGCATATAAATACGGAATCCACAGGGATGCTCAGCTTGATTTTAGTGGAACTGCACAAAATGTTCAGATGGTTCGTGTCCTCCATAATACTTCATCATGCACAATACATCGAATGGTTCCCTAATCATTCGTCGTCACCTTGAGCCACCGGACTATCAGATGACAAACTGATGACAAACCCTGCCCGTTCCACAATCATAAGCATTACATATTTTGAATGGGAAAAGCTTGTCAAAGTTGACATTAGTTTAATATATTGGAATTGGAAAACCTTGTCAATTTTTGCTCATTGATGTTAGCCAGAAGACATGCATTTGATATTTTTGAGTGGGACGCCCTTTGCTGTGAGCAACGTCGATCGTTTTTTCCTATTCATGTCTTCAGTTCAGAAGTAAATATTTACTCTGCTGAGATGCATAGTCACATGAATGTTGACTTATGTAAGATATTTTAAGAGTTTGTTCTGAATATTGTCTATGTAATGCCAGGCCTTGTGTTTGATTGCAAAGTTGAGCTTGGAATGTTGTGGCATGCGGCATCACGAGCTGTTCACCGTGCCTCCTGAGAATAATGCTTCGTATTGTTTTGCATGTCGATCTAATGCCAGTGATTTGCTTGTTAGGAAGATCGTCCTCTTTTGTTGTTTTCGTGCTTAAGAAGTTCATCGTCTTATGTTTCATTCATAGCCTATACGACAAGTCGGGTAGGTTAGACGTGAAACCATATGATCTTCCGACCAACTCATCATCTTAGGCCGTGATTGGATCGTCGTTTTCCAACCAAAACCGCTTGTAAAACTGACGCTTGTAAATAAAAGCAGATGGTCTCGGGCGAAGCGCTTGGTTGGTCGATTTCGACTAGTAAAATATACACCGGTCTCTCAAATTACACGCGTAACCCGCCGGTTTTACTTACAGACCTCGGGCCCTCGGTTTCATTACGCCTGTATTTTACGCGTTGTTTCCGATGACGAGTAAATTACACTTGTATCTTAATACAGGTGTGAAATAAACCAGAACTCCCAAGCGCGGCCTTACCGTTTCATGCCGTCTCGGTCTCTAGAAGGTGCTCATAGGTGTCTGATGATCCTGGCTTCCTGAATGAGCAGCGGGCGCTGTATCAGACCATCCGTAGGGCCCGTGAGGCCCTCTCCATCGTCCTTCGAGTTGTTGCACTCGCCATGGCGCCGAGCATTGTTAACATGGTCAATGAACATGAGGATTCAGGAGATGAATTTATTTTCACTGGATGATAGTAGGGACCCACTAGGGCCATAGTCGTACGTACGCAAGTGCCTCCTTATTATGTACAACTATATTTGTTTTGCTTCCTCCTGGTTTCCTGACATCACGGTCCCACACCATTGTCAACCTATGTAGTCAATATAAACGAGAGAATTGCACAAGGTTTGCCCGACAGCTGGGACCAAGCAGCTTGAGCAGTATTTGTGTTTTCGAGGCGTGAGCACTGTAGAGTTTTTCTTGGCGATGTTTTCGTTGTTGTTCAAAGGAGAGCAGGGTATTAACTGGGTCGGCTGTGGCCCGTCTAGCCCAGGACAGATATCCGGCCCAGATATTAATATTTTTCAAGATGAAAATGGCTAGCCCAGCTATATGTTTTTTTTGAGGAATACCCAGGCAAGGTCATCTTGTTATTCTCCGCCCCACTGGGCTGCAAATCTTTCCTAGGAGGGATGCATTGGGCATAACGGGAAATGGGCTTTAAAAAATAATAAATGGGATGTAATTATAAAAACTGGGCAGTAACTATAAAAAAGTGCACCAAGCACGAAATTAGTTTATAAAATATTATTTATGGATTTTTAAAATCTTAATTTTTAATTGTTGCGCGCGCAATGTTTCGTTAGATTTTTACGTAATACAAATTTATATTTAATCTGACTAGAAATTTCGGGATAAAAATATTTTGGATCCCATCAAATGTGGGAAATTTTATTGAATTCTGTCTTGAACGGTTGGTTGAAATTATTAATCATTGTCCTAGCTAGAAAATGGGCTGTACTTTTAACAAACTATAAATGGGCGGTAGTAAATTGCATTAGAATTCAAAAATGGGCTATACATTCTTACAAATCGCAAATGGGCTATAAGTTCCCTGCCACACACTTGTGGGCCTACTAAGTTGACGCGTCCCCTAAGAAAAAAGAAGTTGACGCGTATGCAAGGCTTTGTCAACTTATTATAGTCAACACACGGTTCTAGCAGCAGTGGCCGTTGGATGTCCATCCAACAGATGCCGTACTTCTTCTTCAATCTCGGATATTCTAGCTTCACCAGCCCAAAAAATGATTCCTCCCCCTGACATCTGGGGCGCCCCGTTTCGGAAGCTGACCTATGGGCCTACTAAGTTGACACGTACCAAGGGCTTTGTCAACTTAGTCAATATGAACGATTCTAGCTGCAGTGACCGTACGATGTCCATCCAATTGCCGTAGTGCTTCTTCAACCTCTGGTCTTCTTGCTCCAGCCGCCCAAAGCAGCACCGGTCGTGCCGCCTGCTCCTGCCTCCCGTGGCCGGCTGTGCTGCCGCAGAGGCCTCACCGCCCCCTACTACTCCCACCGCTGGCTAGGCCATCCCTCTACTCACCCACACCCCCTGTTATTCTGCGGCAATGGCAGCCTCACACCGCAGCCGAACCAGTGAACCTCGTACTCCTCTCCACGCGGGCTTCCACTGCCGCGTCTTCCCCGACTCCGTGTCGTCCCCTTCCTAGGCCTCGCCGTCGTCCACCGCCCTGGTGCTCTCGGCGCGGCATGGTCAACATGGTCAAGGAACGGCTTCCATCGGACGTGGACTGTACGTGGAGAGGCTGACAGCTGGGTCCACGGCCGCATCAAGGAAGTGCCTCCTTATTACGCACAAAATAATTATTCCTCCACCTGACAGCGGGGAGCCACCGGACGGGCCACCGTATTGCGCGAAAAACACGTTTCCCCCTGACTGCTGGGACCCACCAGCTACGTCTTCGCATGCAAGGAAGTGCGTCCGGGCAAAAAAATGATTCGCCCCCCTGACTGTTGGGACCCACCAGCTACATCTTCGCAGGCAAGGAAGTGCCTGACAGTCGGGACCCACCTGGTCGAAGCGTACGTAGCGTTGTCATTCTGGTCGCGAACGTGTACATACATGCTGGTCGATGTAGAGGCGCGCACGTGTCGTAGTAGAGGCGCGCACGTAGCATGTACACGTACGTATAGCGGCCAGTGTGCAAGAAAGAAAACACGGCCACGTACGTACATACGGGCAGGGTCTCGAACGCCTACTCGCGCATACGTATGGCCAGGGCTCGTGTACATGGCTGGGTCGGAATGGACAAACAGCGTCGTCATCGTGTTCATGGGGAGCCAACCGGCTGGGTCGGAAAGGAATGCGTCGTCATGTTCATCGGGAGGGCTTGGATGGAACAGCCGATGGAAACGAGGCCTGGCGTACGGCAGAAAGGAGGAAACGGCCTTGTGTTCGACCGGCCATGGTCGAAACGGGATCCTGTTCATCGGGAGGGGTCTGCTGTACCGCAAAACGGAGGAAACAGACCTCCTACGATCGAAACGGGGGTCCTGTTGATCGGGGGGGGGGGGGTGTGGCGTACCGCAAAACGGAGGAAACGGACTTGTGTTGGAGCGCTACGGTCGAACGGGGGTCCTGTTCATTGGGAGGGTGTGACACCCAAAATTTTATTTGGATTTTTCAAAAAAATTCATTTTGACTTGAGGGAGGTGATTTAAATTTTTTCTTCAAAAGAACCCTCGCTTTCAAAATATTTTTTTATGGCAAGAGTTTTATTTGGATTCACCCAAGACTTGTTTTTGGTCTTGGAGGTTCTTGCTTTTTATTTGGACTCAAACCAAAAATGCTTTTCACTTGAGAAAAATGTCCTTTGAAGATTTCTTTGAAAATACTCTATAACTTTTGGAATAATCCTTTACCACTTTCAACAAATCTCTCTTGCCATGGCCTTAGTGCAAATTCACTCTCCTAAACCTCCCCTCATCTTTGGATCATGATTTGCATCAAAGCCAGCAAGTTGGACCTCCCCATATGATTATTTTCCATTTAAATCTTATCAAAACAATTTCTGTCTTCTATTCTAGCCCTTGGAGATTTACAAAGGAGCTACCATTTCTGTTTTGATTTTTGCCCCCAAACCAATTTCCCTTCCTAGTCCTTTGAACCCTCAACCAAGATCCATGAAGATCCACTGGTCTTCAGTTCAAATATTTCAAACTATACTTGCTGCAAGTTTGGACCAGATTTGTCAAATTTGATGAAATTCATTCAAATCCTTCTCCAAAAATTTTGAGAAAAATCAGGCAGCCTCTGGGTGCATTGAGAGGTCACCTCACCAAGTCCCAGCCCCAGGAAATTTTTTCTCCTTGCCAAATCATTCTGTCGAACACCTGCAGGGCGTTGTCAAAATTAGGTTCAGTCAAATTCAGAGAACAGTTCAGTGTTGCTGTCGTTTTCTTCAGAACTTGTTGTCGATCTCGCCAGTGCCCCGATGTCGCCTTGCTCCCCGTCCCCTCCCCCTTGTTCCTGCGCCGCACGATCCCCTGGAACCTTGCGGGCGTCGGCGATGAGCTGGAGGAGGTGCGCCGCCCCGTGACCGACGCCAGCGGCGGCTTTGCGGCCGCCAGAGAGGGGCGCAGCGTAGACGGCGCCACCCAGCGCTGCCCAAGCCACCGGAGGCCGCCGCGTGGCCACCCACTCCCCCGTGCGCGCTGCCCCCTCGTCGTGAACCGCTGGGCGCGGAGCGCGCTCTCTGCCGCCGTCGTGCCCGTGCGGACACCCCACCGTGGACCGGCGCCATTATGCCAAGACCGACCAGGATTAGCGGGGGAACGGCACCAGTACATCTCACTGATGTTGCCTGGCCACCTAAACTCCCTGCCAAGCCACTGCCTCGCCGTAATCGCTCGCCGGAGCAACCCCGTTCACGGCCACCCCCTCGATCCTCCTATAAATAGAGGCCCCGAGCTTCAACTCGAACCCACACCACCTCTGCACTCCACCTAGACCACACCAAGCCACTGGAAGAGCCCCGAGGGAGCTTTCTTCCCCGACTCCGGCCGCCGCGACCCGCCACGGGATCCAGCTCGATTCGCTCCCGTGCGTGCACCTCTGCCTCCCATCTCTTGCCAGTAGCCTCCCTATACATCCACCCTCCTGACCCGCGCTTCAATTCGGAGTTTGCAGCACCCACCGGAGTTCTCCACCATCACCCGAGCCGCCGTCCGCCGGAGAAAGTGTCGCCGTCGACGTGGTGCTCTCCGTCGGTCGAGTCCACCACCCACCGACGCGGAAGGACACGCTGAAGCTCTTGGTACACTCCGATCTCCCTGTCTCGCCGCGGTTCGACGCCGGCGACCATCACAATCTTCGGGCGCCGGCGAACTTTTTAAACCTGACATGTGGACCCCCCTGTCAGCCTCTATTCTCTTCTCCCTCGAAACGTTTTCTGTTGGCGCCTTCGGGCAAATACGTTTTCCCTTTTGAGCTGGCGCGTTTCTTTCCGAAGCGTTTTCTGTTTTCTCAGTTAAACCCCTGGAACTTTTCTGTTTCATTACAGATGAGTCCCTGGACAGAAACCCTTATAACTTTTTTAATAAAAAGTGATTTTTGAATGATTCTTTTTCTGCCAATCTTATAATTTTGTCTAGTTTTTTATGGGATTTATTTGGAAAAAATTTGGAACAACTTTTATGCACGCGTTGGTTTTCACGTTAGTATGCTTTTTCGCTATACCGTAGGTTCCGGAAGAGGTGACGGAGCTGCGAACTTCGCCGAGCTAGACTCCGACTTCTCCGAACCAGGCAAGCATGTTTGAACCTTTGATATGATAGGTGTTTTGCATGTTTGCGTGAGAGGTTGTGCGTGACATATGAGTATCGGTGAGTACCTCGTTGCTTGTAAGGCAACTACCCGCATGTTCCAAAGTTGCGACGATCTCTGATGAGAGATGGCCTAATCATGTGGTGACATGAAGGGCAGCAAGGTGGTACTGTTGTAGCATGCCAGCCTTGCGTCATCCGACAAATTCCGACGTTAACGTGGACGGAGTCACGTTATCGTTCTTTCCCCTTCCGTGCTACCACTTGTTTTCTGCCAGAATGCGGTTTAGTAAGTTGGTAACCTCTTTCCGTGTACACACCAAACAGAGGGGCCGGGATGATGGTTCCATGGCCCTGGATTAAAGCCAGTCATCCGGTCAGGGGGCATGGGTGTTTCCGGTTGGGACCGAGATGGGGGCACCCCTTAGAGCGCGCGTATAGAAATTTGATCCCATGCTACGCGAGGTTGTAGCCTCCCTGTCTCAAGGTTTTTCTTGAACGTCGCCGAGGGTGATTCCTGGCTTCGGATTGTTGAATGGGTGTGTACTGGTTAGATGTGTTTCTTCCAAAACACCGTAAACGGAACTAGTCCCCGTGACTACCGAAATCCGTTGGCTGTGGTTAAAGTACAAACTCTGCAGAGTCAAATCCTTCCGAGTCATCGTATCCATGGTCAAGTAACGTGATCAGTGGATCCACGTCTATGTTAAACCCTCGCGTTATATTCCCTTCCGGTAAGCATGCGTGAGTAGTAAACTTGGCTGAACGTTATTCCTGTGGATGGACTAACCCTGTTGTTTACCTCATGTCTGATTATTCTCTTGATATGATTTAAATTCATGAGCTATTAAGTTATGAATATAAGCCCTTTATGCGATGTCGCTCAGATGTCCGACTGTGGCATGTTTGTCTTTTACTTTCAATATAAGCCCTTTATGTGATGTCGCTCAGACGTCCGACTGAGGCACGCATTGTCTTTTATTTCCTATTATAAGCCCTTTATGTGGTGTCGCCCCGACGCCCGACTGCGGCAATATTATTCTTGCAGTTTCCTCTCGAGGAGTCATTCAGACCCTCGTTTGGCACCCGCGGCATTATTATTCTTGCAGTTTCCTCTCGAGGAGTCATTCAGACCCTCGTTTGGCACCCAGTATTTATTTTTGGGATTTCGGGAGGACTACCGCCCGACTTCTCGGTTATTTTCCCATGCATTATGATCTCTATGTCTGAACGCACTTGTTGATCTGTTCATATGCTTCATGTTTACATTTGTTATATCTTATGTCCGAACTGTCTTGCGAGTACTTTCATAGTACTCACCTGGCTTGTTGATTTGGCCAGATGTTGACGAAGGCGATCTCATGGATGAAGAGTTTGATAGTGAGTCCGACGCCTAGAGGAGTCCCAGTCAGTTCCGTGCGATCCTGGATTTTGGTCACTTGTTTTATATACGCTTCCGCCACCCGCATAAGTCTCCTCGAGCCTCACTCCGACGCTCGAAGAGCTATAGTTTTCAGGAGTCATATCACCCACTCCGCTGTGATATTTCCACCACCGTTGTTATCGTGAGTTAGTAGTTATGCCACCCTATCCGCCGTTATGTTTTATCGGCGTTTTTGTAATAAATTGTTGAGCAGTCTCCGCTCAACCTTGTATTATATTCAGTACTCCTGGTATTTTTCTTCTGTGACCAAGATATTGTCTACCAGTGAGAAGGAATTCTTCTTTACTGGTCCATAAAAGGGATTGGTCTCTCAATAAATGTTTTATTGAAAAACTGGTCGTGACAGAGGGGTGTGGCGTACCGCAAAACGGGACTCCACGGGATACTGTTCATCTCCACCGTCGACCCCCTCTAGCCTCCACGGGCTACTGTTCATCCACCGTCGACCTCCTCCAGCTTCCACCTGTGACTGTTCATCCACGGGCTCCTGTTCATCCAGCCTCCACCGCGCGCTACTCCACCGGCTACTATTCAACCAGCCCTCTCCACGGGCTCCTGTTCAACCACCCCTCCATGGGCTCCTATTCAACCACCCCTCCACGGGCTACTGTTCATCCAACCCTCCACCGTCTACTGTTCATCCAGCCCTCCACGGGGTGGTCCTGTTCATCCAGCCCTCCACGGGGTCCTGTTCATCCAGCCCCAACCGGCTCGATCGATCGGGGTCCTGTTCATCCAGAGGCAACACCACGGGGTCCTGTTCATCCACCCCCACCGGGAACTGTTCATCCAAACCCCCCCAGCAACGCTCACTGTTCATCCAGAGGCAGCATCGATCGGCTTCAGTTAGCAGCAGTAGCGAAGGAATCGCTCTATCGGGTTCAGTTAACAGCCATCGATCGATCGCTCGGGTTCAGTAATGCATAGCCTGCAGTGCAATTGCTCAGGTTCAGTTAGAGCCCAACGCCTCGCTCGGGTTCAGTTAGAGCCCAACGCCTCGGACCCATGCACGTGCGTGTACGAGAGAAACGCACATCGCTCGGCCCCGACCACCCACTGTAACTGGGAACACCCCGATATTTTCCTCGCCCTCGCTTCTACCATGGGTTTTTCTGTCATGGACGGCCCAAAGAATGTCATGCAGCTGCGTCTCCGGCCCGCCCAGGATGAAAAGCCCATTTTCTGTCATGATTTTTTGTCATAAAAGTAGGACCCCACCACATCTATGATGATACCGGGTTTTGTTACAATTATCGTCATAGAAGTGTCATAAGTATGACAGAAACAAATTTCGTTCAGCCCAAAATGTCACGGATGTGTCTTTTTTTGTAGTGCCTGCCGGGTTGTGCTCAGCCAGATCGCGCCCGCCGGCTCCGCAAGCCGCCTGTTGCTGCTCCCCCCCCGCGCTGTACTTGGCCTCGCTCCGAGCCATCCTCGCTGGCTCGCCTTCGTTGACGGGTCGCCAGCGCGTCGCTCCGCCGTCAGGCGTCGAGCCGCCTTTGCACTAAACTTGAGCCGCCAGACTCACCTTGCATTGAGCCTCTACTGTGGGCTCGGCCGACCACCTCCGAGCACTGCCTTCGCCTCTGAGCAACCCTGTTGGGTTGTGCTCTGCTAGATCACGCCCGCCGGCTCCGCAAGCCGCCTGTTGCTGCTCCCCGCGCGTTGCACTTGGCCTCGCTCCGAGCCGCCGTCGGTGGCTCGCCTCTGCTGACGGGCCGCCAGCACGTCACTCCACCGTCGGGCGTCGGGCCGCCTTTGCACTAAACTTGAGCCGCCGGACTCGCCTTGTGTTGAGCCTCTGTTGTGGCCTCGGCCGACCACCTCTGAGCGCTGCCTTCGCATCTAAGCTACCATACCGGGTTGTATTCCACCAGAATGCGCCCGCCGGCTCCGCAAGACGCCTGTTGCTTCTCCCACATGATACATCTCCAACGTATCTATAATTTTTTATTTGTTCCATGCTATTATATTATCTGTTTTGGATGGTTTATATGCATTAATATGCTATTTTATATGAATTTTGGGACTAACCTATTAACCTAGAGCCCAGTGCCAGTTTCTGTTTTTTTCCTTGTTTTAGAGTTTCGCACAAAAGGAATACCAAACAGAATAAAACTTTCGCCATGATTTTTCTTGGACTAGAAGACACCCAGGAGACTTGGAGTCCAAGTCAGAGGAGCCTCGAGGCGGCCACAAGGGTGGAGGGTGCGCCAAGGGGGGTGGGGCGCACCCCCCGACCTTGTGGCCCCCTTGTAGCTCCCCTGACCTAATTCTTCCTCCTATATATACTCTTATACCCCAAAAACATCCAGGGGAGCCACGAAACCACTTTTCCACCGCCGCAACCTTCTGTACCCGTGGGATCCCGTCTTGGGGCCTTTTCCGGCATCCTGCCGGAGGGGGAATCGATCATGGAGGGCTTCTACATCAACACCATTTCCTCTCCGATGAAGTGTGAGTAGTTTACTTCAGACCTACGGGTCCATAGCTAGTAGCTAGATGGATTCTTCTCTCTCTTTGATTCTCAATACAAAGTTCTCCTCGATGTTCTTGGAGATCTATTCGATGTAATACTCTTTTGCGGTGTGTTTGCTGAGATCCGATGAATTGTGGATTTATGATCAGCTTATCTATGAATATTATTTGAATCTCATCTGAATTCTTATATGCATGATTTGATATCTGTGCAAGTCTCTTCGAACTATCGATTTGGTTTGGCCAACTAGATTGGTTTTTATTGCAATGGGAGAAGTGCTTAGCTTTGGGTTCAATCTTGTTGTGTCCTTTCCCAGTGACAGTAGGGGCAGCAAGGCACGTATTGTATTGTTGCCATCGAGGATAAAAGATGGGGTTTTCATCATATTGCTTGAGTTAATCCTGCTACATCATGTCATCTTACTTAATGCGTTACTCTGTTCTTATGAACTTAATACTCTAAATGCAGGCAGGAGTCGGTCGATGGAGTATTAGTAGTAGATGCAGAATTGTTTCAGTCTACTTGACACGGACGTGATGCATATATTCATGATAATTGCCTTAGATACCGTCATAACTTTGCGCTTTTCTATCAACTGCTCGGCTGTAATTTGTTCACCCACCAGAATAATTTCTACCTTGAGAGAAGCCTCTAGTGAAACCTATGCCCCCCGGGCTATTTTCCATCATACAAGTTTCTGATCTACAATTCTAGTTTCCTATTTACTTTCTTTTGCAATATTTACTTTCCGTTCCATAAACCAAAAATACCAAAAATAGTACTTTACCATTTATCCATCTCTAGCAGATCTCACTTTGCGAATAACCGTGAAGGGATTGACAACCCCTTTGTCGCATTGGTTGCAAGTTGGTGTTTCTTTGTGCAGGTATTCGGTGGCTTGTTGCGTAGTATCCTACTGGATTGATACCTTGGTTCTCAAAACTGAGGGAAAGACTTACGCTTCTTTGCTAAATCACCCTTTCCTCTTCAAGGGAAAAACCAAAGCAAGCTCAAGAGGTAGCAAGAAGGATTTCTGGCGCCGTTGCCGGGGAGATGTACACCAAGCCAAGACATACCAAGTACCCATCATAAACTCTCATCTCTCGCATTACATTATTCGTCATTCGCCTCTCGTTTTCCTCTCCCCCACTTGTAAAACGATTTTAGAAAAGATTCGATCTTCGCCCCTCTTCCGTTCGTCTCTTCGCTTGCTTTTTGTGTGCTTGTGTGTTGGATTGCTTGCTTTGTCACAGTGGCTCAAGATAATACCAAATTGTGTGTCTTTTCCAATACCAACAACAATGATTTTATTAGTACTCCGTTTGCTCTCGATGCTAATGCGGAATCTTGTGAAATTAATACTGCTTTGTTGAATCTTGTTATGTAAGATCAATTTTCCGGCCTTCCCAGTGAAGATGCCGCATCCCATCTTAATAATTTCGTCGATTTATCTGATATGCAAAAGAAAAAAATATTTGGATAATGATATTCTTAAGTTGAAGTTACTTTCATCTTTGCCTAAAAATAGTATTGATTCATGGAATAAGTGTAAAGATGCTTTTATTTCCAAGTATTTTCCTCCTGCTAAGATCATCTCCGTTAGGAACGATATTATGAATTTTAAGCAACTTGATCATGAACATGTTGGACAATCTTGGGAGAGGATGAAATTGATGATTAGATATTGCCCTACTCATGGTTTGAATTTGTGGATGATTATACAAAAAAGTTATGCAGGATTGAATTTTGCTTCTAGAAATCTTTTAGATTCGGCCGTGGGAGACACTTTTATGGAAATTACATTAGTAGAATCTACTAAACTCCTACATAATATTATGGTTAATTATTCTCAATGGCGTACCGAAAGATCTTCCACTAGTAAAAAAGTGCATGCAATTGAAGAAATAAATGTTTTGAGTGGAAAGATGGATGAGCTTATGAAATTGTTTGCTAATAAGAGTGCTCCTATTGATCCTAATGATATGCCTTTGTCTACTTTGATTGAAAACAATAATGAATATATGGATGTGAATTTTGTTGGTAGGAACAATTTTGGTAATAACGCGTATAGAGGTAATTTTAATCCTAGGCCGTTTCCTAGTAATTCCTCTAATAATTATGGTAATTCCTACAACAATTCTTATGGAAATTATAATAAGATGCCCTCTGAATTTGAGAATAGTGTTAAAGAATTTATTAGTTCGCAAAAGAATTTCAATGCTTTGATTGAAGAAAATTTTGCTTAAGATTTATGATTTGGCTAGGAACATGGATAGAATTTCTCTGATGTTGATTCTTTGAAACTTAGATCTATTACACCTAAGAATGATATCAATGAGTCTCTCAAAGCCATGAGAATTTCCATTGATGAATGCAAAGAAAGAACCGCTAGGATGTGTGGTAAGAAAGATTGGTTTATAAAAGCGTGTTCTTCTTGTTTCCGTGAAAATAATGATGAAGATCAAAAAGTGATTGATGTGACTCCTATTGAATCTTTGTTTTCCAATGTATATCTTTATAAATATGGGACTGGCGATGTGTCAACTTTAGTTAGAAGGTGTCCCAATGATTCGGAGTTTTTAGATCTTAATGCGAAAAATGATAAAAGTTGGATTGAAGAGGTCAAAACTTTAGATAGCAATGAACCCACTATTTTGGATTTTAAGGACTTTAATTATGATAATTGCTCTTTAATAGATTGTATTTCCTTGTTCCAATCCATGTTGAATTCTCCTCATTCTTATAATCAAAACAAAGCTTTTACTAAACATGTCGTTGATGCTATGATGCAATCTTATGAAGAAAAGCTTAATTTGGAAGTTTCTATTCCTAGAAAACTTTATGATGAGTGGGAACCCACTATTAATATTAAGATTAAAGATTATGAATGCTATGCTTTGTGTGATTTGGGTGCTAGTGTTTCCGCGATTCCGAAAACTTTATGTGATGTGTTAGGTTTCCGTGAATTTGATGATTGTTCATTAAATTTGCATCTTGCGGATTCCACTATTAAGAAACCTATGGGAAGAATTAATGATGTTCTTATTGTTGCAAATAGGAATTTTGTGCCGTAGATTTGATTGTTCTTGATATAGATTGGAATCCTACATGTCCTATTATTCTTGGTAGACCTTTCCTTAGAACGATTGGTGCGATTATTGATATGAAAGAAGGAAACATTAGATTTCAATTTCCATTAATGAAAGGCATGGAACACTTTCCAAGAAAGAAAATTAAATTGCCTTATGAATCTATTATGAGAGCCACTTATGGATTGCATGGCAAAGATGATAATACTTAGATCTATTTGTGTTTTTATGCCTAGCTAGGGGCGTTAAACAATAGCGCTTGTTGGGAGGCAACCCAATTTTATTTTTGTTCTTGCTTTTTAGGTCCTGTTTTTCTTTGAATAAATCATCTAGCCTCTGTTTAGATGTGGTTTTGTGTTTTAATTAGTGTTTGTGCCAAGTAAGACCTATATGATAGCCTACGGTGATAGTTAATTTGATCTTGTTGAAAAAACAGAAACTTTTGCGTCCAGAGTTAGAATTTTAAAAAATAAAAGAAGCGACAAAAAACTATGAATTGTTTACAGTAGATTGATATACAAATTGCCTAGGACGTCCTATTTTTTCAGGATTCTTGGAGTTACATAAGTATTGGAACTATTCAGATTGCTACAGACTGTTCTGTTTTTGACAGATTATGTTTTCCGCGTGTTGTTTGCTTATTTTGATGCATCTATGGCTAGTATCGGGGGGTATGAACCATGGAAAAGTTGGAATACAATAGATATTACACCAATATAAATAAATAATGAGTTCACAACAGTAGCAAAAGTGGTGATTTATTTTCTTATACTAACGGAGCTTACGAGATTTTCTGTTGGAGTTTTGTGTTGTGAAGTTTTCAAGTTTTGGGTAAGGATTTGATGGACTATGGAATAAGAAGTGGCAAGAGCCTAAGCTTGGGGATGCCCAAGGCACCCCAAGGTAATATTCAAGGATGTCAAAAAGCCTAAGCTTGGGGATGCCCCGGGAAGGCATCCCCTCTTTCGTCTTCGTCTATCGGTAAGTTTACTTGAGGCTATATTTTTATTCACCACTGTTTATGTGTTTTGCTTGGAGCGTCTTGTATGATTTGAGTCTTTGCTTTTTAGTTTGCCACAATCATCCTCATTGTACACACCTTTTGAGAGAGACACGCATGAATATTGATTTATTAGAATGCTCTATGTACTTCACTTATATCTTTTGAGCTAGGCAAAATGTGCTCTAGTGCTTCACTTATATCTTTTTAGAGCACGGCGGTGATTTAATTTTATAGAAATTGATGAACTCTCGTACTTCACTTATATTATTTAGAGAGTCTCTAAACAGCATGGTAATTTTCTTTGGTTATAAAATTAGTCCTAATATTATAGGCATCCAAGATGGATATAATAAAAACTTTCATATAAAGTGCATTGAATACTATGAGAAGTTTGATTCCTTATGATTGTTTTGAGATATGAAGATGGTGATATTAGAGTCATACTAGTAAGTAGTTGTGAATTTGAGAAATACTTGTGTCAAAGTTTGTGAGTCCCGTAGCATGCACGTTTGGTGAACCATTATGTGATGAAGTCGGAGCATGATTTTTTTTATTGTCTTCCTTATGAGTGGCGGTCGGGGACGAGCGATGGTCTTTTCCTACCAATCTATCCCACCTAGGAGCATGCGTGTAGTACTTTGTTTCGATGACTAATAGATTTTTGCAATAAGTATGTGAGTTCTTTATGACTAATGTTGAGTCCATGGATTATACGCACTCTCACCTTCCCGCCATTGCTAGCCTCTCTAGTACCGCGCAACTTTCTCCGGTACCATAAACCCACCACATATACTTCCTCAAAATAGCCACCATACCTACCTATTATGGCACTTCCATAGACATTCCGAGATATATTGCCATGCAACTTTCCACAGTTCCATTTATTATGATACGCTCCATCATTGTCATATTGCTTTGCATGATCATGTAGTTGACATCGTATTTGTGGCAAAGCCACCGTTCATCATTTTTTATACATGTCACTCTTGATTCATTGCACATCCCGGTACACCGCCGAAGGCATTCACATAGAATCATATTTTGTTCTAAGTATCGAGTTCTAATTCTTGACTTGTAAGTAAATAAAAGTGTGATGATCATTATTAGAGCATTGTCCCATGTGAGGAAAGGATGATGGAGACTATGATTCCCCCACAAGTCGGGATGAGACTCCAGATGAAAAAAAAGAGGCCAAAAAAATGAGAGAAGGCCCAAATAAAAAATGAGAGAAAAGAGAGAAGGGACAATGCTACTATCCTTCATGATAGAGAGTCTCCTATGATATTACTTTCATAAACTAGTGGGAATTTTTCATTATAGAACTTGGCTTGTATATTCCAATGTTGGACTTCCTCAAATTGCTCTAGGTCTTCGTGAGCAAGCAAGTTGGATGCACACCCACTTAGTTTCTTTTTGAGCTTTCATAAACTTATATCTCTAGTGCATTTGTTGCATGGCAATCCCTACTCAGTCACATTGATATCTATTAATGGGCATCTCCCTAGCCCGTTGATACGCCTATGCCTCAACCATAGGTTCTATCACGTATTCTATGCTGTGTACCAGACCTGATGTGTGCCTTGCCATAGGTTTGGGAGGGAGGTACCAAAGTAATCCAGGAGTGGATCACTAGACAGCGGTCAAGAACATCCTGAAATACCTGAAAAGGACTAAGGATATGTTTCTCATTATGGAGGTGATGAAGAGCTCGTCGTAAATGGTTACATCGATGCAAGCTTCGACACTGATCCGGATGACTCTAGGTCACAAATCGAATATGTATTTATATTGAATGGTGGAGCCGTCAGTTGGTACAGTTCCAAGCAGAGTGTCGTGGCGGGATCTACGTGTGAAGCGGAGTACATAGCTACATCGGAAGCAGCACATGAAGGAGTCTGGATGAAGGAGTTCATATCCCATTTGAGTGTAATACCCAGTGCATCGGGTCCAATGAAAATCTTTTGTGACAACACTGTAGCAATTGCCTTGGAGAAGGAATCCAGGTTTCACAAGAGAACAAAACACATCAAGAGACGCTTCAACTCCATACGTGAAAAGTTCAAGGATGGAGACATAGAGATTTGCAAAATACATACGGATCTGAATGTGGCAGACCCCTTGACTAAGCCTCTTCCGCGAGCAAAACATGATCAGCACCAAGACTCCATGGGTGTTAGATTCATTACAATGTAATCTAGATTATTGACTCTAGTGCAAGTGGGAGACTGAAGGAAATATGCCCTAGAGGCAATAATAAAGTTATTATTTTATATTTCTTTATTCATGATAAAGGTTTATTATTCATGCTAGAATTGTATTGATCGGAAACTTAAATACATGTGTGAATACATAAACAAATACCGTGTCCATAGTAACCCTCTACTAGACTAGCTCATTGATCAAAGAGGGTTAAGGTTTCCTAACCATAGACATGTGTTGTCATTTGATAATAGCATCACATCATTAGGAGAATGATGTGATGGACAAGACCCATCCATTAGCTTAGCATAATGGTCGTTCAGTTTATTGCTATTTGTCGGTGTACAAAAGTAGGGGCTCTCCTTTTGACCCCTTTACTTGTGCACGGGCAGTCAGAGCCACGCGCCGCAACCACACTTGGCAGGGCAGGGGAGGTGAACCAAGGTAAGCCCAGAAACAAGACAAAGCAAGGCAACGCCAAGACCAAGACCACAGAGAGCAGAGGGACGAAGCAGGTTCCCCCGGCAAGGTCCTTGCCGGGGCGGCCTCCGCGGCCCCGGCAAGACTCTTGTCAGGGCAGCTCGCCCCAACACCAACGAAGTGAGCCACCCTCGAGCCTACGGCTTCCAACATCACCAACTACGTGGGGCCAGGGCTCGGGAGGCTCCTCCATGGTGGCATGCAGATCTTTTTGAAGACAAGGAACAATACTCTTAAACAGAAGAGTAGAAGACGACGAGCCTCGACAAGATTCTTGCCGAGGAAGCCCACAAGACCCCGGGGAAGGTCCTTGCCGGGGACGATCGCAGCGCCACGGCAAGACCCTTGCCGGGGCCCCGGCAAGGCCCTTGCCGAGGGCATCCGCGAGGCCGCAGCCAGGCCCGCATCCGACAAGCTTTTTCCACCAACCCCATGCAGCTGCCAGCCCACCAGCTGGGCAGGCACCTACGTGTCGATGAAGGGCTCCTTCGCCAACTCATCACGCGCTTACATTGTGGCATGCAGATCTTCGTGAAGGCTCCACCACCGCGCCACCTCAGCTGCTTGCCTGCCCACATGGCACCGCATGCATCGTTGGCCGAGGCGTGTGTCGAGGCGAGGAGGAGCGGCGACGGACGGGACGGGCCTCGCCCCCGTCTCCAATAAAGCTAGGGGACACCTAAGCCACGCATTAAATGCGCTTTGTCCCATAATGGCTAGCGGTAAGCTTCGCCACAGTACTTCGATGCCACCTCCTGGTGCCACTGTGGCGATCCCTTGGCCTATAAAAGGAGACCCAGGGCATCCAGGAGAAGGATTCGGACTCTTGGACAAGTTACGCTCTCTGTAGCTAGTTCGAGCTCCTCAAGAACACAGATATACAACCACCAAAGCAGGACTAGGGTATTACGCATCTCTGCGGCCCGAACCTAGGTAAACGACCCGAGTGTTGGTACTGGCTGTTGATCCTGCTCTCCTCACCACTCCCGCGCCCCGCAGCCGTAGAAGGGATCCCCTTGATCCCATAGGTATCGTTTTGCACCGACATCTTTGGCGCGCCAGGTAGGGGCACGCTAGGTAGTGAGCATCTAGTTCTACAGCCAGTAGCACAATTCTTCATCACCATGACTCCAAAGAGGAAAGGGGCGGCCAAGGGCAAAGACGCCACTTGCCCACACGAAGGACGCCGCCCGCCAGTGCGAAAGACGCCAGCGCGACAGCAGAAAAGCTAAGTTGTTCAGGGCCTTAAACATTTCCTTTTCTTTTACATATGAGGTTATTATCCTCAGAGGTCCTGCCCTATGTATGAAAGCCTGTACGCGAGGGGGACCCTCCGCGATTGGCAACGCCTTTGTTCTGTTTCGAGTCCGCTCAACAGCTCAAACGGCCGCGTCGAGAGTTGTAGGGTAGCCTTCTGCAATCGGCAACGCTCTCGACTCTGACTCGAGTCAAGCTCGACAGATCGAGCGGCTGCGTCGAGAGCGGCGAGGTGGTTCGCCCGGCAGCACGCACACCCGGCAGGCCATTGGGGACCCGTCCCCAAGGTGCCGCCCTGGGTTTACGCGCCGGCAAACCTACCCAATCAACTTAGGGTGGACATACAAAGGGAAGATCAAACAGGAAAATAACATGCATAATATCAAGAGTACTGAAGAGTTATATTACATCAAATTGTTGCTGCGGTTCTAACTAAAGATATGAATTGTCTTGGTCATGAACTCGCAGCGGCAACAGAAAACAGAGCACCTAGTCCCGGCGTTGGCCTTCCACCCTCTCAATTCCGCCGATGCGGCTGGTGACGGGCTCGATGCGCTCCTCGATCCTAGAGAGGTCCGCGTCGTCCGGCAAGCTGTCCACCGCGTCGTTGAAGTCGAGGTCAGGGTACCGGAAGGCCAGCTTGGTGAGGACCTTGGTCATAGCGCCCATGCACATTCGCCGGGACTCATCGGCCAAGGTACTTGCCCGGTTGGACTGGAGCTGCTCCAAGGCACTAAGAACAACTTCGAAGAACAGAGTCAGATTGGCGTTGGTGGACCCGCTGCGCTCTGGGGCGTACCTCGCATTTGGCATCCCCATGGTAGCCAGCTGAGCGGTGATCCTGCCGGCGACGTCCTCGAGGCGACCGATCCAGCGGTTCTCACCATCCACGAAATCCTTGTGGGTGGCGGCCTCGTCCCTCCGCAGCTGCCTCTCGGTCTCCAACTCCTTGGCCAGGGTCCCCTCCCGGGCCTTGGCCTCCGAGAGCACCCCCTCAAGGGCCTCCAGCTTCAGCGTCAGGTCCTTGATGGAGTCGTTGACCTCGGAAAGCTGCTCAGCCCTTGTCGTGGATTTGTCACGGCAGATGTCCTTAGTATTAGGACTTAGTCGCGAGGCCAACACATCTATGTGGTAGCTTGAGAGAGGTTGATCTGGACGAAAGACGCAACATACAAGACAAGGATTTAGACAGCTTCGGGCCCCGGGAAACATCATCCGGTAATAACCCTACATGCTGTTTGAGGCTAGGTCTCATTATCATCAGGAAGGAGTCGCTGGTAAACCGGCTCTTTGTGTCTAGCCATAGAGATTGTTTCTTGTTGCTTGTCCCTCTTTTGGGAGCCCTGCCCCTCCTTATATAAGTTGAAGGGGCGGGTTACATGTGGAGTCCTATTAGGATTAGGACTAGTCTACCTTCTAATACAAACCGGATACAAGTCCGGGTCTTAACTCCTTGTAAGGTAATTATTCTTCACGCCTTTCCTCTTAAAACCGGCCCACCATTAAAATAAACCGGCCTACTGGGCCTTGGGCCTTGTCATCCGTCCTCCGCCCGCCGGGTTACCAGTGAGTCATAATGTTCAGATAGGTTGCTTGTAAACCGCCTGGTCAGGGCGGGTCGCGAGTGAATCGCTAAGTATAAACCATCTCAAGTAAACCGCCAAGTCCGGCCGGGTCATATTTCCGGCCGGTTCATACCGCGGGGTATATCCCCGACATTAGCCCCCAGTTTAGCTTGGATTTATCCATGGTAAACTTATGCTGCAAAATAAACACAAGAACAAAATTGACAGGTTGTGCTCCGGATTAAGAGTTCTTGTAAACCGGCACCTGATCATCCTTAATTCCAATTACCATTCCTCCTTCTAGGAAATCCGGGTCAATAGACCAGCTTCATAATCAATTTGCTTGTAGAATAAATATTGTAAATAAAGAATCCATTTGAATCAGCCTCCAATGCTCTAATTTGACAAAAATATTGGTCTTCAAATATTCAACTTATATTCAGCCGGTTTGAAAATGTAGAACTTGCCGGTTTATCATTGCCAAAATTGCCGGGTTATAAAAACTGATGATCCCGGTTTATGATTGTTGCCAATGCCGGTTTATGATTGTTGCCAACTCCAGTTCATGATTGTTCCCAACGCCGGTTCATGATTATTGATGACGCCGGGTTGCAGACACAAGGTCATAATGATTGGTGACGCTGGGTCAATCTGGTTTGCTCAAAACAGAGAATTTGAAAATATTTCTTCGATAATAATATAATACCTATAGCCCCCAAGTCTTTAGCAGAACAAAGTGATGGCTTAAGACTTGCTTCAATATAAATACTGCCACTTTTGAAGAAATCCATGTTGTTCATCTCAATCACTAGTAGACACTGAATACTCCATATATGTAGCCCCCAAGTACCGGGTTGTCATGCTTGCAGCAACCTGGGACTTGTAATTTGCCTTATACTCATAAAAACTTTCAACCAGTGTAGCCCCCAAGGGACGGGTCATTATGCAATTATGAGCAGGGACTTTATAAATATGATCATGTAGATTCAAACAGCAACATGTAGCCCCCAAGGGCCGGCTTAATAAGATAATACTGACCTGGGACTTTTCATTGAAAACATATGATGTAACCCCCATCATGGGGCTTGAATCCACGTCCACAAGGTTAAGAGCTTTGTGCTTTACCAAATGAGCAGTGGACCCTTCAATATAATGGATAAAAAGCTTTGTACCTTGAATTATTGATAGGAGCAATTGGCAGCCCCCAAGGGCCGGCTCATGACGATGTGATGAGTCGGGTTTTTAATAAGGTGAGCAAACAATGACTTTGCATTAGCCCCCAAGTGCCATGGTGCATGCTGGCAGTGACATGGGACTTGCATATTTGATGTAATCTCAACTTAAATAATGTAGCCCCCAAGTGTCGGGTCGTAAGCCTGCAGCGACTCGGGACTATTCCTTCAATTGTAGAATAAATAATATCCATTGATAATATAATAGCCATTGCGCTAAAGCAACTTAGAAAACCTTAATAATAATACTGGTTAGTGATAACCATAATAAAATCCAGCCATGTTGGCTACTTGAAGATTTGAATAATATAATCCAATGATTTATGAGCGCATGATTCAAATGGCGCAGTCCAAATATATAATGGCGACTTATAGTCCAAAGCCAGGCCGGGTTAATAAACGCCGGTGATTTATAAGTATGTCTTATTCAACCTGTTTCTGCATATAATAAGTTTAAAGTGTCCTGGCGGTTTACCGCCGGACGGGTCATAATGCCCAACATATAACCCGGGTTTATAACCAAGGCTGCATTTAAGAATAATCAAATATGAAATATGTCATACCTGTGACATTGAATCAAATCGTTGGTTTACCAACTTTTTGTAGTAAGGGTGATAACCCATAATCATGAGTGCTGATAACTCTTTCCATATTGTGCCGGTTTATAATAAAACCATACTGTGTTGTGATAAACACCAGATTATCCATATATAACACTGGCGACTTATAATCGAAACCAGACCGGATTAATAAGCGCCGGATTGATCATGTATCAACAACTTATAGTTGAAAACCGAACCAGGTTAATGAACGCCGGTTTATCAGAAGCATTATAAATCTCATCAAAAGAGAAAGAACTTGACAAATAAAAGCATATGAAAATTTGTAGTCGAGGCTTTTCAAGGGCTGCCAGGCCCAAATACGAGGCTTTTCATAGGCTGCCAGGCCACTGAGTTAAACCATTTTACAAAGCCTTTTAAGATGGTCCTCAGTCTTTAACCAATCGCCGGTCTATCATTGACAAGTTCAGGGTCATATACGATTGACTTGTCAAGTTGGCGGGTCATACCAGGTTTACCTGGGCAGAGTGACTTACTTAATGAAGGCAGGTTAACCAGGGGTTTTAGGTGTATACACCAGGCTTCCAAGCCACGGCTTGATAGCCCATTGCAAGTGTAGATTTCTTTGTTTATTGTGATAGCAAAGAATCCCCAAGCAATGTTTTGAGCTGTGCTCAGTGGGTGCCTATGTTTGAGTTGTTCTTGACAACACTCTTTGGCCCCCAAATAATGGCATTGCGCCAGCCAAAAGGTGTAGCTATGGTTAAACACAACCAAGCCCCCAAGTGACTTACTGTCGTGGCTTTTGAGCCAGCCAAGAGGTGTAGCTATGGTTCGAACACGACCAAGCCCCCAAGTGACTTACTGTCGTGGCTTTTGAGCCAGCCAAGAGGTGTAGCTATGGTTCGAGTACGACCAAGCCCCCAACTGACTTATATTTCGTGGCTTTGAGCCAGCCAAGAGGTGTAGCTATGGTTCGAATACGACCAAGCCCCCAAGTGACCAATAAGATAAGCCCATAAGGCAGGATACCCATGTTTGAACTGTGCATCATGGCAACAGGTCCTCTTCGGCAACCATTAACTTTTTGCAAGAGATAAATTCTTCTTGAACCGGGATTTTGAATCGGATATCAAGAGCTTCAGAGCCTTGTGGGAGACAGATTTTCCCTTAAGCCGGATTTTAAACCAGAATCCTTCTTATTAAGCCGGCAATTTTCTGACGGCCTTTAAATTTGCACCAATATGGCGGTTTAGGGTCCTGCATTAGATAACTTTGCAAGCCGGAGTAATTGCTCTTTTAAAGAAAGCAATATATGATATAAAAATATACTGGATGGATTTCACCTGATACGCTAGGCCAGTAGTTATCCACCGCGGAGTTGATGATCACCGCGGTGAAGCTGAAATCAATCATGGACAAGTCGGCCATACGAGCAGACAGATGAACCGGCCGCGGCGTTGTAACCCGGTGCGGACGAGCAAGTTGTCCTTCGCATTGTAAACCGGCGCGGACGCATGAACCGGTGGCCAGGGCGGACGGGCGAGTCATCCGTGGTGTTGTAAGGCGGTGCGGACGGGCGAGTCGGCCGGCACGTTGATGTAAACCGGACCGTGATACGCGTGTCCGTGAATGGCATAAAAATTGTCCTGTGTAAAAATATTACAGGACAGAGTAATTGTTCTTTGACAAGAAACAACAAGTGTTTAATACATAAATTTAGATGAATACCACCTGATGTTTGGGCGGACAGTAAAACCATCGCACCATCAGAAGCGGCTTCGGAGTGATGAGTCGGTCGCCGCGTTATAAGCCGGCACAGACGAGCCAGTTGTCCTCCGCGTTATAAACCGGTGCGGACGTGTGAACCAGCGGCGAGGGCGGACGGGCGAGTCGTCCGTGGCATTGTAAGGCGGCGTGGACGGGCGAGTCGGCCACGACATTGTAAGCCGGTGCGGGAGTCCGTTGAGTAAGGACGACCACCTGTGCCGAATAATGTTGGCACGCCTTCATCTCCATGGTATAATGCCACTTTGTAATGAATAATTCTCCTGCATATAAGACACAGCAGGGCAAAGTAGTTTTGCTCGGCCGAATTAATATGTGCTTAAAAATAAAAAGGGTAAATAGCACCTGGTATTTTTCGGATGTTGATAGCGAGGCCAGCGAGGTGACACGGCGACCCTCTTTGGTGTCTGAGTGCCGCTGGAGCTTGGAGTGGACACGTCACACGTCCACGCCGCGGGCCTGTAGTCCCCGGAATTTGTGTTTACCTCGTATAACCACCACCAGATGCATGCACTCTAGCCCTCATCCTCGGCGGAGCGAGGCCTCTCCAGTGGGTCGACGAGGTGCGGCCGGCGCGAGGCTCGCTGCGGTGGCAGAAACGGCGCAGAAGTAGACCGCAATGGTGGAACAGCGCACGGCAAGGCGGGACAGTAGCTCGACCGTGGTCAAAAACCAGGCGGTGACTCGCAGACGGCCTTGGAAGCAGCCTGGCAGCAGAAGGCGATGCGGCGACGGCGTCTTGAGACCGCACCCGCGGAGGTGAGCAGCGGCTGCAAGGCCGTACGTCGGAGGTGGACAACTGATGAGGCGCGGTTATAGCCACGGAGGGTGGTGTCTCGGCGACGGCGGAGGCGGCTCCGGACGTGGAGGGCGGTGCCTCGGCGACGGCGGAGACGGCTCCAGACGCGGACGACGGAGGCGGGTCAGGCGGCCGGCTGAGGCGAGTGAGACGGTTCGGGGCCGCAAGCCCGGGCGGCTCGGAAGCGGCGCGGCGGCAAGGCGGAGCAGTGGCCTGGAGGACGCCGGCAGGATGGGCCAAGGTAAAACGGAGCAGCACGAGCAGTTTTGTGGCGGCGGCCGCTGCCACTTCCGAGTCGTCGTCGGTTGAAGGAGCCCACGTCCACTTTTTTCCTCTGGATCGCATGTCAGTTGTTCTGGGTTTTTTTACTGGATCCGCATCCACCAAGGCCCGCAGGATTGCGCGCTGATAGCTTGCCTCTGATCACGTGTAAATCCACATAGTAGCTTTTCCTTTTTTAATCCTTCCTGGCAGATTCCTTGCATGCATGTAACAATCAGAGTTTGACAAAAGAAAGAACCGATTTTGCTTCAGGTGATGTACTAGTCAAAGGTACACCAGTATTGAAACCATGAGTTTTGATGCTTGATGTGATGGAAGAGGAAGAATTTGCAAATTAATAAACCCGGGTGGACGGATTTTCCGTATTGTCGCTTTTGGATTCTGCGCTGGGGAGTAGTAATAACCGTACCAGTTGATGCTTTCGGGAATTTAAATTGTGTCTTAATCAGCAAAAAAGGTTTTGGGCCACTTGTCGGTCTCGGCGACTCTGTACGCGGCGGCATCAACTCGCCGAATCAGACAAAAAACGTCAAGTTGACGGTCTCGACAACTCTGTACATACCGATAGAACTCCTTTTCCAGTTGGCTTCTAGCGGCGGTGCAGCCGAAAGTGATCCGGCCACGATGAATCGCCCGGTCGCGTGTGACGGTGCACACGGAGGCAATCCAAATTTCTGTTCTTTCACTTGAATCTCACGGATCGTAAAATCAGAACTGATGAAAGTTGATGCAGATCTTTCCAAGCCGAGTCTTTCTTATCTGAAGAAATTGCCAATTTCTCGATCCCTCAGAGAGATCCCTTCAAGAACTCAACACCACCATGCGCAGGCCCCACGGTGGGCGCCAACTGTCGTGGATTTGTCAAGGCAGATGTCCTTAGTGTTAGGACTTAGTCGCGAGGCCAACGCATCTATGTGGTAGCTTGAGAGGGGTTGATCTGGACGAAAGACGCAACATACAAGACAAGGATTTAGACAGCTTCGGGCCCCGGAAAACATCATCCGGTAATAACCCTACATGCTGTTTGAGGCTAGGTCTCATTATCATCATGAAGGAGTCGTCGGTAAACTGGCTCTTTGTGTCTAGCCATAGAGATTGTTTCTTGTTGCTTGTCCCTCTTTTGGGAGCCCTGCCCCTCCTTATATAAGTTGAAGGGGCGGGTTACATGTGGAGTCCTATTAGGATTAGGACTAGTCTACCTTCTAATACAAACCGGATACAAGTCCGGGTCTTAACTCCTTGTAAGGTAAATATTCTTCACGCCTTTCCTCTTAAAACTGGCCCACCATTAATATAAACCGGCCTACTGGGCCTTGGGCCTTGTCATCCGTCCTCTGCTCGCCCGGTTACCAGTGAGTCATAATGTTCAGATAGGTTGCTTGTAAACCATCTGGTCAGGGCGGGTCGCGAGTGAATCGCTAAGTATAAACCGTCTCAAGTAAACTGCCAAGTCCGGCCGGGTCATATTTCTGGCCGGTTCATACCGCGAGGTATATCCCCGACAGCCCTACCAAGGATGGCGCCTTGCGCCTCCGTTAGGGCGCCGTTGAGCGTGTTTTTCTCCTCGGCCAACTGCAGGGCCTGGTCCTTCAGCCTGTCCCGCTCTGCCTCCAGCTCCTTCACCTTGCCGGCGTAGACCAGGGCCTGGGCATCGAGCGCCTCTCTTTGCCTCTGCTCCAGCTCTTGGGTCCGCTGCAAGACAAGCTTCTCCACCTCTTCATCCTTGCCACGGAGTGTGGCGGCAAGCCTCTCCTCGCGCGCGACAAGGTCCTCCTCCTGGGAGTGCAGTGCGGCCTCGTGCTGGAGCCGAGCAGCTTCGGCGGTGGCGGCCAAGTTCTTCGCCGCCTCCTGGGCCTTCTCGACATCGGCCAGCTTCATGATGAGTTCCACATCACGCTTGGCCAGCTTGGCCTGGGCGGCCTTCAGCTCGTCGCGAGCCTGGCAAAACCAGCCCTGCGTCTCAGCGACGCGCCCCTAGAAGTCCGCCTCCACTTTCTCCGCCACCGCCATCCTGGACCTAGCCTTGTCCAGGCGGGCACGTTGGAGTGCCCGGAGCTTCCGGAAGCTGGCGCCCATAGCTTGGAGCAGCCGTTCCTCCTCGGAGCCGTCGCCGCCGACGTTCGGCTCGTCGACGACCTCAAGGCCAGCAGCGGCAAGCACCTCGTCGTCAAGCACGTGTCCCTCGACGGGTGTCCTAGTGCTCGACGCGCCTGGGAGGTGGACGAACAAGTCAACACCCACCTTCAGGTACTTGCCAAAGCCGGGAGCAGTAGAGGAAGAAGGCCGATCATCAGCCACCTCCTCCTCCTCCTCGGCGGAGGCCTCGTCGGCCTCCCCGGCAGGCCCCTTGCCGACCTCCTCAGCGGTGGCCCTGCCGGCCTCCCCGGCAGGCTCCTTGGCGGCCTCCTCGGCAGCACCTCTAGCGGCCTCCTCGGCGGCGGTCTTCTCAGCCTCCGCCGCGGCCTCCTTGGCCACGTCCTCGATGACGGTGTCCAAGTCCTCCCGATCCGTCGAGAGGGGATCTGGATATCACGAAGAGGGTGAGGATAAAAAAACAGAGACGAAGGGCGAGCGGATTACCAGTACCAGGCTGGGAAGCAGAGGCCCCCTCCCCGCCAACATTTGGTGTCGAGGCGGAGCCACCGGCGTGTGAGTTCTCCTCCTCATCCTCCATGTGCGTGGGCTCAGCACTTGGCGCCCTTGCCGGAGACGCCCCTCGGGGCGGCGTGGTCGACGGGAGCGGCGTGTCGGGGGTAGCCCTTTGTGGCTCCTCCTGCCGCTGCTCTCCTCCTGCGCACCCGGCAAGGTCAGCACCAGAGTGTCGTACCCCTAACACACGTCGACGAGGAGAGGGTAAACAACTTACGCTGGGGGCTGGGCCGGGGGCTGCTGTCTGGGCTGCTCAGCACCACCAGTGGCGCCCCTGAAGTACCAGCCGAGGGCTGGCCGCCAGCCGAGGCTTTGGCCCTCTTTATTCTCTGGGCCAGCGTCTCCACGTCCCTGCAAAGACAAAAACAAGTCAAGTCAAGAGATACATACTGAAGAAACGGCGGTGATAGGGGGAGCAGGACGCTTACTCGTCGTCCGCCTCCTCCTCTGCTGCTTTCCTCTTCCTCGGCGGGCTTAGGGATCCGAAGTTGAACTCAGCCCTCGCGCCGGTGCTCGCCGGAGGAGAGGAAGGTGGGGTCTGCGTGCGCTTGGACGAGGAGGCAGCAGATGCCTTCCTCGTCGCCACCGCAGCCTTCACCACCTTCTTCGCCGCCACGGCCTTCGCTTGGCGCACGGGCTCCACCGGAGATTTAGGCCGCCGCGCGGCATCAACGGGGCGGACCGGGCCTCCAGAAATGGCCTGGCGCAGAACTCGTTTTCTCCTTGGAGCCGGAGGGTCGCCAGCCCCGGCCTCCTCCTCCAACGGCTCGTCGTCTGCATCCTCGACAAGGGGAGCCCCGGTGTCGGCGCTGCTAGCCTCCCTGGCAGCCTCCGCCCACCTGGCAAGCTCCTCCTCCTCCGCGGTCATCGCGTCCTTGTCCTCTATGCCTCCAGCACTGCCGGCCGCCTCGGCAAGCTCCGCCTCCTCGGCGGCAAGTTGCGCCTCCACCACCCTCGCGGCGATGTAGTCCAACTCTGCCGGGGAGGTGTCCTGGATGAGCCGCGGCTCGACGGTGACATACCTCTCGTGCAAGGTGTCGAAGAATTCTTACACCTGGAGGTCGTCTGGCTCGACCTAGTTCGGGTCAAGGCCGTGCGCGTTGAGGTCCGGCATCATGGCGATGATCTCGGACCGACGAGAATTGTTGCACAGCGGGACCACTCCCGCCGACAACCTGAAGACGGGCTCCTTGATGACCTTGCCGGCCTTCGCTGCTTCCCTCGCAACCTTGCCGGACCGCTCGACCTCGCCTTCGTCGTTGACTTCGAGCTGGAAGAGCCGCTGGCAGAGATGGGCATGCCTCAGCACCGTCAGGTTGTGGTCGAGGCCGGGTCGAAGCCGCATGATGTCAGCCGTGTTCGTGTAAACCCAGGCCGGCCTCCCCTTGGCGTGCAGAGGAGCGATTCGGCGGCGGATAAAATCCGCCCTGATCATCTCGAGTGTGAGCCTGGCCTGGGTAAGATGAAGAATCCTGGTGGTGGCGATCCTGAGCTTTGCGTCGTCGGCATCAAGGTCGCTCCAATCGTTCCACTGAACCGGCGGCGCGTCGCGGACCCGGCAAAAGGTCGGCGGGTTCTCCTCCTCGATCCAGCACCACCGGCCCCGCCACTCTTCCCACCTCTCCTTCATGGCACCTTCTGGGTATGCCCCCTTGGACCTCGAGATCCAGGCAACGCACCTAGCAATGGCGCCGCCCTTCTGGATCCGAGGGAAGAAGTAATGGCGGAAAAGCGCCGTGCTGGGGTACACCCCGGCGAAACCCTCGCAGAGGTGCGCAAAAAGAGCCATGCACGCCACGGCATTCGGAGTAAAATCCAGAAGGCGAAAACCGTAGGTGTGCATGACGTCCTTGAAAAAATCAGAGAAGGGGGGACAGAGCCCGCAGGAGAAGTAGTCGACGAAGAAGGGGTACCGGTTCGGGGCAGGCCCGGCACTGGCCTGGACGACGCGCGTAGCTGGGTGCCCCGTCGTTGCTCCTCCCGTCTTCACTCCCCACAGGGCCTTGAAGAACTCCCGGAGCTCAGGCACGCCGACCGTCGAAGGCTGGTAGTAGGCAAACTGCGCCCGTCGCGCCACCAGCTCACTTTCTGGCTGCTCCGCCACACCGGCATCTCTGGCCGTCCCTTTGCCTCTGGTGGATTTGGGGGACATGGCAGCTGCGAGGGGCAAGAGAGCGAAGTGGAAGCGCGGCGGCGATGGACGAAGCTTGGAGAAGAACGAGAAAGGGGGCGGCGGCTCTGAGATTGGGAGAAGGCGCAGGAGGGGCAAAGCGAGCAGCACGCCCGCGGTTATTCCTTTTTACAGGGAAGGCGCGGGCCGCCTCCTTTCCCATTTACTGCGACGTGACGCATGCATGCGGGAACCACCCCACGCATGACCCCCACGTCACGCACGACCCCCACGTCGCGCGCGGATCATGGGGAAGCGCAGCGGACGGGAAAATTACCGCGGTAAAATCCGCCCCGCCTGCCCGCGCACCGTTCTTGGGCCTGGCCCAACAACGTGTCGCACTTATGTGTGGCCCAGGCCCGGGGGCTCCTGTCGGTGTACAAAAGTAGGGGCTCTACTTTTGACCCCTTTACTTGTGCACGGGCAGTCAGAGCCACGCGCCGCAACCACAGTTGGCAGGGCAGGGGAGGTGAACCGAGGTAAGCCCAGAAACAAGACAAAGCAAGGCAACACCAATACCAAGACCACAAAGAGCAGAGGGACGAAGCAGGTTCCCCCGGCAAGGTCCTTGCTGGGGCGGCCTCCGCGGCCCCGGCAAGACTCTTGCCGGGGCAGCTCGCCCCAACACCAACGAAGTGAGCCACCCTCGAGCCTACGGCTTCCAACATCACCAACTACGTGGGGCCAGGGCTCGGGAGGCTCCTCCATGGTGGCATGCAGATCTTTGTGAAGACAAGGAACAATACTCTTAAACAGAAGAGTAGAAGACGACGAGCCTCGACAAGATTCTTGCCGAGGAAGCCCACAAGACCCCCGGCAAGGTCCTTGCCGGGAACGATCGCAGCGCCACGACAAGACCCTTGCCGGGGCCCCGGCAAGGCCCTTGCCGAGGGCATCCGCGAGGCCGCAGCCAGGGCCGCATCCGACAAGCTTTTTCCACCAACCCCATGCAGCTGCCAGCCCACCAGCTAGGCAGGCACCTACGTGTCGACGAAGGGCTCCTTCGCCAACTCATCACGCGCTTACGTGGTGGCATGCAGATCTTCGTGAAGGCTCCACCACCGCGCCACCTCAGCTGCTTGCCTGCCTACATGGCATTGCATGCATCGCTGGCCGAGGCGCGTGTCGAGGCGAGGAGGAGCGGCGACGGACGGGACGGGCCTCGCCCCCGTCCCCAATAAAGCAAGGGGACACCTAAGCCACGCATTAAATGCGCTTTGTCCCGTAATGGCTAGCGATAAGCTTAGCCACAGTACTTCGATGCCACCTCCTGGTGCCACTGTGGCGATCCCTTGGCCTATAAAAGGAGACCCATGGCATCCAGGAGAAGGATTCGGACTCTTGGACAAGTTACGCTCTCTGTAGCTAGTTCGAGCTCCTCAAGAACACAGATATACAACCACCAAAGCAGGACTAGGGTATTATGCATCTCTACGGCCCGAACCTGGGTAAACGACCCGAGTGTTGGTACTGGCTATTGATCCTGCTCTCCTCACCACTCCCGCGCCCCGCAACCGTAGAAGGGATCCCCTTGATCCCATAGGTGTCGTTTCACACCGACACTATTGCTTTCTTCATGTCAAATACATATTCCTTCGACTATGAGATTATGCAACTCCCGGCTCCCAGAGGAATACCTTGTGTGCTATCAAATGTCACAACGTAACTGGTGATCATAAAGATGCTCTACAGGTATCTCCGAAGGTGTTTGTTGAGTTGGCATAGATCAAGATTAGGATTTGTCACTCCGAGTATCGGAGAATTATCTCTGGGACCTCTCATTAATACACATCATAAGAAGCCTTGCAAGCAAAGTAACTAATGAGTTAGTTGAAAGATGATGTATTACGGAACAAGTAAAGAGACTTGTCTATAACGAGATTGAACTAGGTATAGAGATAACGACGATCGAATCTCGGGCGAGTAACATACCGATGGACAAAGGGAATTACGTATGTTGTCATAACAGTTCGACCGATAAAGATCTTCGTAGAATATGTAGGAGCCAATATGGGCATCTAGGTTCCGCTGTTGGTTATTGACCGGAGTGCTGTCTCGATCATGTCTACATAGTTCTCGAACATGTAGGGTCCGCACGCTTAACGTTCGTTGACAATATAGTGTTATATGAGTTATATGATTTGGTGACCGAATCGTGTTCGGAGTCCCGGATGAGATCACGGACATGATAAGGAGTCTCGAAATGGTGGATAGGTAAAGATTGATATATAGGACGATGGTTCAGACACCGGAATAGTTTTGGAGTGCACCGGGTAGTCATCGGGTCGCCGGACGGGGTTCCGGACACCCCTGGTAAGTGTATGGGCTTAATGGGCCAAAGGAGGGGACAGACCAGCCAACTAGGGGGCTGGTGCGCCCCTCTACATGGCCGGCCGGCCCTAGGGGAAGGAAAGGGGAGGGGTGTCCCCTCCCGCCTTTCCCTCATCAGGAGAGAAAGGAAAGGGGGCGCCACCTCCTCCTTCCTTCCTCCCGCACTTAAAGAAAGAAAGGGGGTGCCACTTGGGGAGGACCCCAAGTAGGATTCGGCCTACTTGGGGGCGTCTCCTGGCTGCTCCCTCCTCCCCCACCTATATATATGTGGGAGGGGGCGCCTAGCACAACCACGGCAATTGCTCAGCCGTATGCGGTGCCCCCTCCACCGTTTACACCCTCGGTCATATTTTCGTAGTGCTTACGTGAAGCCCTACGGAGATCACTTCACCATCACCGTTACCACGACGTCGTGCTGCCGGAACTCATCCACAACCTCGTCGTCTTGCTGGATCAACAAGGCAGAGGACGTTACCGAGTTGAACGTGTGCTGAACGCGGAGGTGCCGTATGTTCGGTACTCGATTGGTTGGGGCGCAAATAAGTTCGACTACATCAACCACATTAACAAACGCTTCCGCTTATGGTCTACGAGGGCACGTAGACACACTCTCCCCTCTCGTTGCTATGCATCTCCATGGATAGATCTGCGTCTACGTAGAATTTTTTTTGTTTTCCATGCAACGTTTCCCAACACCTCCAAGTGTGGCTGGTGAAGATTCGATCTCTATCAGATACAATGTCGAAGGGAGGGCCATGTAATTTGATGATATTTTCAATAACTTGAGCTACTATTTTAACAGTAAAAGGATGAGCCAAGGGAATGAAGTGTGGAAATTTATATAGTCTGTCCAGTACTACCATAATGACTTCCTTTCCCTGAGATTTAGGCAGTCCTTCTATGAAATCCATACTGATATGGGTCCACACCATGTCAGGTATATGCAATGGGTCTAGGAAGCCAAGATAAGCACATGTTTCCCCTTTGTTTTTTGGCATACAGGGCATTTTGCTACAAATTTATCCACTTATGATTTTAACCCAGGCCAATAAAAGATATGTTGGATTCGGTGGTAGGTTGCTTTCATACCAGAGTGGCCTCCCAGAGCAGAGGAATGTAAGGCTACTGGTAGCTTCTGCTTGAGTGCAGTAACATTTCCAACAAGTACTCTACCTTTGTGTCTGATGATGCCAGCATGGTAGCTATCATGATCAATTGTATTGTTGGGAGCAAGAAGGAGTTTTCCTAAGAGTATTTTACTTTTGTCATCCAACAGATAGGACTGTTCCACCTCTTTAGTCCACTTGGGAGTAACAGATGTGATGGTATTTAGTTGGAACATTCTGGAGAGAGCATATGCAACAATGTTATCCTTTCCTCCTTTATATTACAATTTGTAATCAAATTCCAAGAGTTTCAGCATCAACTTGTGCTGCATATTAGTGCTTATTTTCTGGTCAGTCATGAACTTGAGACTTTGGTGATCAGTTCTTATAATGATCTTGTTGCCAATGAAGTAGTGTCTCCATTTCTTCAGTGCTTGTAAAATTGCTAATGCTTCTTTTTCATAGGTACAGAGAGCAGCATTCTTAGGGCAGAGGGCAGTGTTGTAGTAAGCAATGGCTTTGTTGTTCTGCATTAATACAGCTCCTAGTCCAGAGCCTGATGCGTCAGTTTCCATAATAGAAGGAAGAGAAAAGTCTGGTAGTGCCAGCATTGGTGTTGTAGTTGATACGTCTCCGTCACATCTATAATTTTTGATTGTTACATGCCAATATTATTCAACTTTCATATACTTTTGGAAACTATTTATACTATTTTTGGGACTAACATATTGATCCAGTGACAGTTCCTGTTTGTTGCATGTTTTATGTTTCGCAGGAAACCCATATCAAACGGAATCCAAACGGGATAAAAATGGACGGAGAATATTTTTGGAATATTTGGAGAATATGGGAAGAATAATCAACGCGAGACGGTGCCCGAGGTGGCCAGGAGACAGGGGGGCGCGCCTGCCTTTACTGGGCGCGCCTGCCACCCTCCTGGGCCACCCTTAAGGCGGTTGTTGATATTCTTTTGCCACAAGAAAGCTAATTTTCGGGAAAAAATCGTGGCGAAGGTTTCAATCCAATCGGAGTTACGGATCTCCATATATACACGAAATGGTGAAACAGAACCAGGAGAGAACGCAGAAACAGAGAGAGACAGAGAGACGGATACAATCTCAGAGGGGCTCTCGCCCCTCCCACGCCATGGGAGCCAAGGACCAGAGAGGAAACCCTTCTCCCATCTAGGGAGGAGGTCAAGGAAGAAGAAGAAGAAGGGGGGCTCTCTCCCCCTTGCTTCCGGTGGCGCCGGAACGCCGTCAGGGGCCATCATCATCATCGCGATCTACACAAACACCTCCACCATCTTCACCACCATCCCCATCACCTTCCCCCCTCTATCTACAGCGGTCCACTCTCCCGCAACCCGCTGTACCCTCTACTTGAACATGGTGCTTTATGCTTCATATTATTATCCAATGATGTGTTGCCATCCTATGATGTCTGAGTAGATTTTCGTTGTCCTATTGGTGATTGATGAATTGCTATGATTGATTTAATTTGCTTGTGGTTATGTTGCTGTCCTTTGGTGCCCATCATATGAGCGCGCGCGTGGATCACACCATAGGGTTAGTTGTATGTTGATAGGACTATGTATTGGAGGGCAAGAGTGACAGAAGCTTCAACCTAGCATAGAAATTGATGCATACGGGATTGAAGGGGGACCAATATATCTTAATGCTATGGTTGGGTTTTACCTTAATGAACGTTAGTAGTTGCGGATGCTTGCTAATAGTTCCAATCATAAGTGCATAGAATTCCAAGTCAGGGATGACATGCTAGCAGTGGCCTCTCCCACATAAAACTTGCTATCGGTCTAGTAAAGTAGTCAATTGCTTAGGGACAATTCCATAACTCCTACCACCACTTTTCCACACTCGCTATATTTACTTTCTTGCTTCTTTATGTAAACAGCCCCTAGTTTATATTTACGTAATCTTTATTATCTTGCAACCCTATCCAACAACACCTAAAAAGTACTTCTAGTTTCATACTTGTTCTAGGTAAAGCGAACACTAAGCGTGCGTAGAGTCGTATCAGTGGCAGATAGGACTTGAGAGAATATTTGTTCTACCTTTAGCTCCTTGTTGGGTTCGACACTCTTACTTATCGAAAGAGGCTACAACTATCCCCTACACTTGTGGGTCATCAAGACCTTTTTCTGGCGCCGTTGCCGGGGAGTCATAGCGTGGGGTGAATATTCTCGTGTGTGCTTGTTTGCTTTATCACTAAGTAATTTATATTTGCTGTTCTTAGTTGTTTTCTATGTTTAGTTATGGATATGGAACACGAAATACCAAAACAATTAGGTGTACTTGCTACTCATGGAGATGGGGAACCTCCTAAAACCCTCGATGATCATTATGTGAAAAATATTACTACTTTGATAATCCTGAGAAAACCCCATTCAACTTTATAATGGGAGTAATGTTGGATGAACGTGAATACTTTAGGGATTATCGCTTGACACAAAAAGGGAAACTATTATGGGATCAAATTTATATGTTGCGTTGGTATGCTCGGGATCTATGCTTGAGATATGATTATAATTGTTGCTCTAGGATGAAGTCTCTACACCTTCCCTTTTCATGCAAATTTAATGATAATGAAACCTTAGCTTCTTATGCTAATGGTATATATGATTACTATGATGTTGAACAAATTGAAGAATTTGTTGCTTTTAAGGCTGCTTATGAAATTGAATCTTTCTTTGAAAAGTATGAAGCTTTTGATGATGATGTTTATAGGCCTGAAAATTTTGCTATATTGAAATATTGTTATGAGAACTATGAATATAATTCCGATATTGATGCTTTTATTGAGAAAGTATCCGCTGTCCAAGAAGAGACTAATATTTTGCAGGAGTCTGTGGAAGAAGAAATCTATGAAACTGTGAGCTCATTGGATGAAAAAGATGATGAGGAGAGCGAAGAACAAAAGGAGGAAGAGCGGATTAGCTACCCGTGCCCACCTTCTAATGAGAGCAACTCTTCAACTCATACATTGTTTAATTCCCCTTCGTGCTTACCGAAGGATGATTGCTATGATCCCGTTGATTCTCTTGAAATATCCCTTTTTGATGATGCTTGCTATGCTTCTGGCCAAGATGCCAATATGAGTTATCCTTATGGAGATGAACTTGCTATAGTTCCTTATGTTAAACATGAAATTGTTGCTATTGCACCCACGCATGATAGTCCTATTATCTTTTTGAATTCTCCAAACTACACTATATCGGAGAAGTTTGTGCTTATTAAGGATTATATTGATGGGTTGTGTTTTACTACTACACATGATGATTTTGATAGATATAATACGCATGTGCTTGCTTCTCCTACTTGCAATTATTATGAGAGAGGAACTATATCTCCACCTCTCTATGTTTCCAATATGATAGAATTGCAAGAAACTGCTTATACTATGCATTGGCCTTTACTATGTGTGCATGAATTATTCTTTTATGACATGCCGATGAATAGGAAGAGAGTTAGACTTCTTTGTTGCATGATATATGTTACTTTGTGCTCACTACTAAATAACAAATCATTGTTAATTAAAATTGGCTTTGATATACCTTGGGATCCGGGTGGATTCATTACTTGAGCACTATATGCCTAGCTTAATGGCTTTAAAGAAAGCGCTGCCAGGGAGACAACCCGGAAGTTTTAGAGAGTCATTTATTTCTGCTGAGTGCTTTCATATAGTTTAAAAACAAAAAAATAAAGAGGGGAACCTAAAAACTTTTCAAAAAGAAAGTGAAAGTAAGAGAGATAAACATTGTTGAAGTGGGAGCTAGCCTTGAACTTTGTTCATGCTCACGGAAACTTTGTGAATCTTGATTACAGAAACTTTTCAATAAAATTAATTATCCCCTTGTACAATTCCATTGTATTATAAAAATAATGTGCCAAGGTTTGCCTTTAGGATGTTTACAGTGCTTATTGGTTTGTACGGTGCAGGACAGAAACTTTGTCTGTAGTGCGCGATTTTACATTTTTACCTGGGACGTCAAATGGTTTTGATTCCTCTTGCACTAACTTTCTGTACAAATTGTTTATTTTTCCTAATTTTGGTAGAATGTTTGGGGTACCAGAAGTATGGTGAATGTTCAGATTGCTAAAGATTGTTCTGTTTTTGACAGATTCTGTTTTTGATGCATAGTTTACTTGTTTTGATGAAACTATCAACTTATATCAGTGGATTAAGCCATGGAAAAGCTATATTACAGTAGACACAATGCAAAAACAAAATATGAATTGGTTTGCAACAGTACTTAGAGTAGTGATTTGCTTTATTATACTAACGGATCTTACCGAGTTTTCTGTTGAAGTTTTGTGTGGATGAAGTGTTTGATCGAGGAGATCTCGATATGAGGAAAAGGAGGAGAAGCAAGAGCTCAAGCTTGGGGATGCCCGAGGCACCCCAAGTAAATATTCAAGGAGACTCAAGCGTCTAAGCTTGGGGATGCCCCGGAAGGCATCCCCTCTTTCTTCAACAAGTATCAGTATGTTTTCGGATTCGTTTCGTTCATGCGATATGTGCAAGTCTTGGAGCGTCTTTTGCATTTAGTTTTCAGTTTTCTTTTGCGCACCATGCTGGTATGAGATAGTCATTGGTTTATTTATCGAATGCTCATTGCACTTCACTTAAATCTTTTGAGTATGGCTTTATAGAATGCTTCATGTGCTTCACTTATATCATTTGAAGTTTGGATTGCCTGTTTCTCTTCACATAGAAAACCGCCATTTGTAGAATGCTCTTTTTCTTCACTTATATTTGTTAGAGCGTGGGCATATCTTTTGTAGAAAGAATTAAACTCTCTTTCTTCACTTATATCTATTTAGAGAGATGACAGGAATTGGTCATTCACATGGTTAGTTATAAAATCCTACATAAAACTTGTAGATCACTGAATATGATATGTTTGATTCCTTGCAATAGTTTTGCGATATAAAGGTGGTGATATTAGAGTCGTGCTAGTTGAGTAATTGTGAAATTGAGAAATACTTGTGTTGAGGTTTGCAAGTCCTGTAGCATGCACGTATGGTGAACCGTTATGTAACGAAGTTGGAGCATGAGGTGTTCTTTGATTGCTTTCCTTATGAGTGGCGGTCGGGGACGAGCGATGGTCTTTTCCTACCAATCTATCCCTCTAGGGGCATGCGTAGTAGTACTTTGCTTCGAGGGCTAATAAGGTTTTGCAATAAGTATATGAGTTCTTTATGACTAATGTGAGTCCATGGATATACGCACACTCACCCTTCCACTTGGCTAGCCTCTATTATGCCACGCAACCTTCGCCGGTATCATGCACCCAATATTTACCTTCCTCAAAACAGCCACCATACCTACATATTATGGCATTTCCATAGCCATTCTGAGATATATTGCCATGCAACTCTCCACCGTTCCGTTTATTATGACACGCTCCATCATTGTCATATTGCTCTTTGCATGATCATGTAGTTGACATCGTATTTGTGGCAAGGCCACCTTCATAATTTTTCATACATGTCACTCTTGATTTATTGTATATCCCGGTACACCGCCGGAGGCATTCATATAGAGTCATATCTTTGTTCTCGTATCAAGTTGTAATATTGAGTTGTAAGTAAATAAAAGTGTGATGACCATCATTATTAGAGCATTGCCCTAGTGAGGAAAGGATGATGGAGACTATGATTCCCCCACAAGTCGGGATGAGACTTCGGACATTAAAAATAAATAAAAGAGGCCAAAGAAGCCTAAATATAAAAAGGCCAAAGAAGCCCACCAAAAGAAAAAAAAGAATAAAAAAATAAAAAAATGAGAGAAAAAGAGAGAAGGGGCAATGTTACTATCCTTTTACCACACTTGTGCTTCAAAGTAGCACCATGTTCTTCATAGAGAGAGTCTCTTGAGTTATCACTTTCATATACTAGTGGGAATTTTCATTATAGAACTTGGCTTGTATATTCCAACGATGGGCTTCCTCAAATGCCCTAGGTCTTCATGAGCAAGCAAGTTGGATGCACACCCACTTAGTTTCCAGTTTGAGCTTTCATACACTTATAGCTCTAGTGCATCCGTTGCATGGCAATCCCTACTCACTCACATCCACACCACAGGGGGGACATGGGGACGCCAAAAAAGGGATCCTATCACTATCAACTAATTTGTTACGACCTAGGATAATAAGCTCA
This sequence comes from Triticum aestivum, assembly GCF_018294505.1. NCBI lineage: Eukaryota > Viridiplantae > Streptophyta > Magnoliopsida > Poales > Poaceae > Triticum > Triticum aestivum. The sequence continues at coordinate 494,881,379 of NC_057796.1, forward strand.
TGAGCTCAATTTTGCCCTCTAGGGCCGGGAACTAATGAATAAAAAACGGCCTGCTTCAAGCTATAGCAGATGGGACTAAGCTACTTTTTAAAGAAGATATTCTGCCATCCCGAGGAGATATTTCTCTTTTTCTTCCAAATATTTTTACGAATACGCTTTTTTGACATTGAAGTACGTTTTTTTGTTGATATCTATTAATGGGCATCTCCATAGCCCGTTGATACGCCTAGTTGATGTGAGACTATCTTCTCCCTTTTTGTCCTCACAACCACCACCATATACCACATATAGTGCTATGTCCATGGCTTGCGCTCATGTATTGCGTAAGAGTGAAAAAGGCTGAAGCGCATTAAAAAGTATGAACCAATTGCTCGGCTTGTCATCGGGGTTGTGCATGATTTGAATGCTTTGTGTGGTGAAGATGGAGCATAGCCAGACTATATGATTTTGTAGGGATGAGCTTTCTTTGGCTATGTTATTTCGATAAGACATAATTGCTTGGTTGGTATGCTTGAAGTATTATTGTTTTTATGTCAAATGATAGACTATTGCTTTGAATCACTCGTGTCTTCATGCCATGATTAGATATTTGATCAAGATTATGCTAGGTAGCATTCCACATCAAAAATTATCTATTTTTATCATTTACCTACTCGAGGATGAGCAGGAATTAAGCTTGGGGATGCTGATACGTCTCCGTCGTATCTATAATTTTTGATTGTTCCATGCCAATATTATTCAACTTTCATATACTTTTGGCAACTTTTTATACTATTTTTGGGACTAACATATTGATCCAGTGCCCAGTGCCAGTTCCTGTTTGTTGAATGTTTTATGTTTTGCAGGAAACCCATGTCAAACGGAATCCAAATGGGATAAAAACGGACGGAGAATATTTTTGGAATATTTGGAGAATATGGGAAGAAGAATCAATGCGAGACGGTGCCCGAGGTGGCCAGGAGACAGGGGGCGCGCCTGCCTTTACTGGGCGCGCCTGCCACCCTCCTAGGCCACCCGTAAGGCAGTTGTTGCTATTCTTTTGCCGCAAGAAAGCTAATTTTCGGAAAAAATCATGGCGAAGATTTCAATCCAATCGGAGTTACGGATCTCCATATATACACGAAACGGTGAAACAGAGCCAGGAGAGAACGCAGAAACAGAGAGAGACAGAGAGACGGATCCAATCTCGGAGGGGCTCTCGCCCCTCCCACGCATGGGAGCCAAGGACCAGAGGGGAAACCCTTCTCCCATCTAGGGAGGAGGTCAAGGAAGAAGAAGAAGAAGAAGAAGGGGGCTCTCTCCCCCTTGCTTCCGGTGGCGCCGGAACGCCGCCGGGGGCCATCATCATCATCGCGATCTACACCAACACCTCCGCCATCTTCACCAACATCTCCATCACCTTCCCCCCTCTATCTACAGCGGTCCACTCTCCCGCAACCCGCTGTACCCTCTACTTGAACATGGTGCTTTATGCTTCATATTATTATCCAATGATGTGTTGCCATCCTATGATGTCTGAGTAGATTTTCGTTGTCCTATTGGTGATTGATGAATTGCTATGATTGATTTAATTTGCTTGTGGTTATGTTGCTGTCCTTTGGTGCCCATCATATGAGCACGCGCGTGGATCACACCATAGGGTTAGTTGTATGTTTATAGGACTATGTATTGGAGGGCAAGAGTGACAAAAGCTTCAACCTAGCATAGAAATTGATGCATACGGGATTGAAGGGGGACCAATATATCTTAATGCTATGGTTGGGTTTTACCTTAATGAACGTTAGTAGTTGCGGATGCTTGCTAATAGTTCCAATCATAAGTGCATAGAATTCCAAGTCAGGGATGACATGCTAGCAGTGGCCTCTCCCACATAAAACTTGCTATCGGTCTAGTAAAGTAGTCAATTGCTTAGGGACAATTCCATAACTCCTACCACCACTTTTCCACACTCGCTATATTTACTTTATTGCTTCTTTATCTAAACAGCCCCTAGTTTATATTTACGTAATCTTTATTATCTTGCAACCCTATCCAACAGCACCTACAAAGTACTTCTAGTTTCATACTTGTTCTAGGTAAAGCGAACACTAAGCATGCGTAGAGTCGTATCAATGGCAGATAGGACTTGAGAGAATATTTGTTCTACCTTTAGCTCCTCATTGGGTTCGACACTCTTACTTATCGAAAGAGGCTACAGTAGTCATGGCTGCTTTCAGCTAAGAAAAGGCCTTGTCCTGTTGAGAGGTCCAAAGGAAACTGTCCTTTTTGAGAAGATCATTGAGAGGTCTAGCAATTGAGCCAAACTGTTGAATGAACCTCCTGTAATATCCACAGAGACCCCAAAAAACCTTAGTTGTGTCACTGTGGTTGGTGTAGGCCAATTAACCACAGCAGCATTTTTTGCAGGATCTGTTGCTACTCCTTTTTCAGTGATAATATGGCCCAAGTACTCAGCTTGTTGTACAGCGAAAACACATTTGGACAGCTTGACAACCAATTGATGTTGTTGGAGGTGTTGTAAAGATATTCTCACATGTTTGATGTGGCCCTTCAAGGTTTTGCTATAGATGAGGATGTCATCAGAGAACACTAGTATAAATTTCCTGAGGTGAGGGCCAAATACAAAGTTCATTAGAGCTTGAAAAGTGCCTGGAGCATTGGCCAAACCAAATGGCATGACTAGAAATTCATAGCGACCACAGTAAGTAGTGAAGGCTATTTTGTGTATGTCCTTCTCCTTCATTCTGACCTGGTGGTTGATACTTCTCCGTCATATCTACTTTTCCTAATGCTTTTGCTTTTGTTTTGGACCCGAATTTGCATGATTTGAATGAAACTAACCCGGACTAACGCTGTTTTCAGCAGAACTACCATCGTGTTGTTTTTGTGCAGAAATAAAAGTTCTCGGAATGGAACGATACTTTTTGGAGAATTTGTGTGCAATAAAAGAAAAATACTGGAGCCAAGAACCACCAAAGGGGAGCCCTGGGTGAGCACAACCCACCAGGGTGCCCCCCTCCAGGCGCGCCCAGGTGGGTTGTGCCCACCTGGTGGCCCCGCAGACCCTATCTCCGAAGCTATAAAACCCTATTTTCGGAGAAAAAAAAATCAGAGAGGAAGAATTATCGCGTTTCACAATATGGTGCTGCCGCTGCTTCCTGTCATTCACCAGGAGGCCGGATCTGGAGCCCGTTCAGGACCAACCCTCCTTCATCACCAATTCCATGATGCTCCTCACCGGGAGTGAGTAATTCCTTCATAGGCTTGCTGGTCGGTGAGGAGTTGGATGGGATTCATCATGTAATCGAGTTAGTTTTGTTAGGGCTTGATCCCTAGTATCCACTATGTTCTGAGATTGATGTTGTTATGACTTTGCCATGTTAATGCTTGTCACTTTGGGCCTGAGGGCCATGATTTCAGATCTGAACCATTTATGTTTTCACCATTATATCTATGTTCTAGATCCAATCTTGCAAGTCATATTCACCTATTACGTTTTATGATCCGTAAACCCCGGGGTGACAATAACCGGGTTACTTTTCGGTGATGACCGTAGTTTGAGGAGTTCATGTATTCACTATGTGTTAATGCTTTGTTCCGGTTCTCTATTAAAAGGAGGCCTTAATATCCCTTAGTTTCCTTCTTTACATTCATAATGGTAAAACCCAACCATAGCATTAAGTATCAAGTCCTCTTTACTCCCATACGCAACAACCCCCTTACTCGGGTATGTATAATGATCACTCATGTCACCCACCATAAGCGAATCATGAACGCATTGCAACACCCTACAGAGGGAATCCCTCATGCTTGCGAGACATGGAGGGAGCCATATGATATCACCAAAATAAAACACACAACTCAAACCAATCATGATCATCAATCAACCCATAGGACAAAACGAATCTACTCAAACATCATATGATAGCAACACATCATTGGATAATAACATGTGGCATGAAGCACCATGTTTAAGTAGATACTACAGCGGGGAGAAGAGGTGTTACACTGCTGCATAGAGCGGGGAGAGTTGGTGATGACGGCGGCGAAGTTGTTGGTGTAGATCGCCGTCAAGATGGTTGCCCCGGCGGCGCTCCGGCGCCATCGGGGGAGAGGGGGAGAGAGCCCCCTCCTTATTCTTCTTCCTTGCCCCCCCCCTAGATGGGAGGAGGGTTTCCCCTCTGGTCCATTATCTCCATGGATCCCAGAGGGCAGGAGCCCCTCCGAGATTGGATCTCTCACTCTCTCTGTTCTCTTATGTTTCGCGTTCCTGTTTTCTGGCCCTTCACCGTTTCATAAATTCCTGGAGATCCGTAACTCCGATTGGGCTGAAATTTTAACATGATTTTCTTCTGGATATTATGTTTATTGCTGCGAAAGAACGGCACCAACTGCCTTCCAGGGCACCACAAGTCTGCTAGGTGCGCCTGGGGTAGGGGGCGCGCCCCATGGGCTTGTGGGCCCCTCGGGCATCATCTCGCGTTGATTCTTTTCCCCAAAAATCACATATATTCCAAAATAATTCTTCGTAAATTTTTATCGCGTTTGGACTTCGTTTGATATGGATATTCTATGAAACAGAAAACATGCAACAAACAGGAACTGGCACTGGGCACTGGATCAATAAGTTAGTCCCAAAAATAATATAGAATGTTTCCAAAAGTATATGAAAGTTGTAGAATATTGGCATGAAACAATCAAAAATTATAGATACGACGGAGATGTATCAATTATATAGAAGATACATCAGTTGATTCAAATGTAGCCAGGCCAAGGATGTTATTGAGGCGTGCATGTATTCATGTTGCCAACTGAACAGTTCAATTGCTTGTTTGCTTCAGGCATAGTTAAATTGCTCTTCTCAATTGCTTTATTTGACCTCAGTTAATGAGATTCCGAAACAATGTTACCTGATGTACGGTACTTGTATAACTATTAGTTGACATAATTAAATGCCTTACCATTTCATTACTCTGGTGAAGTGTGCTTGAAGCTTTGAAGTCCGTTAACCAACTATTACTGTATGAGGCTCAAAATCTAGTTTATACGAGGCTAATGATTGCATATTTTTGCTTGCTTTAGTAGGTTTGTCTGAATCCTATGATGTTCATTATGCTCCCTAACACTCATTTGAAACATGGCACACAATGTTCTAGCTAGTTAATATGAGCTACACAGTGGCTAACTGCTTGCTTACTTATGTGCAAGATATATCTAATGTTCTGTTTTGCCATGTACAAGATAGTTTGTCTTGCTCGCTTCACTGTTGTAACTATATTTTTGCCCTAGTCATGTGTACTTACAGAAACATTTCAGGATAAAGTGACATCCACACAAAGCTCTTAGAGCAGTGCGGCATGGCCATTACCAAATGATTATGGACTGGAATGGGAAGGTCCTGATGTTCTAGAGAATCAACTAGAGGTGGCAAGACAACATGCATATGAGTCTCAAGATTCAATCAGCATGTTGAGATTGCAGGTGCAGATATCGGATGCAAGAGTCAAAAAATGAAACAAGAGACTGAGGAAACCACAAAGAAAGTGGAGATTTTGCAGACTAGAATATGTGCTCTCTAAATCCGCCAATCCTATTTTCTGAAGAGATTATAGTTCAAATGGTAAGTTGTGTCGATGCGCCATGATGTATGAGTTGTATGGGCCTAGTGTATGTAATTTGTTGTTTGTTTATGCTTTATTATCACTGGTGGAGAACTACGATGCCAAGTGGATGTAATCTGCCATAATTTCTTTATTGTATAGTGTAGGATTATTCTTCGTTTATGTGCCTTAATCTCTACTGTATAGTGTAGGTTTTTTAGGGGATTGTAGAGTAGGATAATTCTTTGTTATTTTATATGCTATCATTGAAATGGGGGCCAATAGGCCAAAACATTACCTAGACGCCATCCAAACAGAACGAAAATGGATAGTCAAAGCGGACCGTAATTGGGCTGGTCAACTAATAATAAGTGGATCCTAAACTACACATGGGCCTGACTCGGATGGTCAATCTAGGAGGCCCATTATAATCATGGGCCGTCACGTGGCAAGAAAAGTATTTTGGGCTCGAATGTGGGCCAATCCTAACATGGGCTCTTACCAGGCTATTAACAGGCTGAAAGCTCAATAGGGCCGCAATAATGGTAACGAGCACACGGCCTACTGGCAGGCCCAAATAAGTACCAGTTAAGTCTTGGCCCATTTCCATGTCAGACCGTTAACAGGCCAGAAATCCTATCGGGCCGAAAGCGGTCATGTGTACAGCATGGGCCTTTAACAGGCCGATAGTCAAATCAGGCTGGAATAGTGCCATGGAGAACATGGGCCACTAATGGACCCAAAGTCAGGTCGGACCGTAAACGGGCCAACTGTGGTGCGGGCCTTTAACTGGCCAAAAGACACATAGGGCTGTAAATTGGACCAACTACAGACTGGGCCAATAAAAGTCTGAAAGACGTACACCTGGACATTGGCCCATCTCCAGAATGGGTCGCCGACAGGCCGAAAGAAGCTCATGCTGCAATTGAGCCGAAAGACATAGTGGGCTGGTAACGGGCTGGAACTGACAATGGGCCACAATGGTGTCAGATATTTAACGGGCCTTTGACAGGTTAAAATGGCAAAACTCGTATGGGCCATGGTTGTAAATGGGCTAGACGCAAGTAGGGCATAAATGGGTCGGCCCGCTTATTCTGTCTGGGCTGACCTTTTTAATTAATCTATATGGGCCTCTATTGGGCCATGCCACATGTTGACGTATCATAGGCACGTCTCGCCCATTGGATGGATGACATCTATCCCAACGCGGAGCAGACACGTGGTTCCTTCGACCAATGAGAATTTTATACGTGGAAATCACCATTGGTTGTGACCGTTAACAGGTTATCGGATCCAAAACCAGACCCGATAGTTTAACGGCGACCCATTACGGTGGATGCCACGTGTCGGTTACCCTAGACGAAAACAGTTCCATGATGCGACATTTATCATCATGGAAGCGGACACTTCCGTGATGATAATGTCAGTATTATCATGGAACACTTCCACGATAGCACAAGTATGACAATCTTGATTCTATCATAAAATCGTCATGGATGTACATGCATGAAAGAAAACGCGACCTACTGTGACAAACATGTATCATCACGGAAGTGTTTTTTGGGTAGTGAAACCTATTTTGACATGTCGATGATGTTTATCTCGGTAGGCCAATATTGATGCATGTCCCTGCATTGAGTGTGATAGTTTGTCCTGGCGTATACAAATGAGGATGCCACAGTCCATCTGAAGAAGAGGCACAACAAAGCGCACGAAATGCTTCTTGTACAAATCTAAATCTAAACATGTACATAAATTGAAAATGTGCGTCAAACAAATTGCTACTTCCATTTGATATTAATTCATTCTAAATTCTTGACTAAAATCTCCAGTTAGGATTTTAGTGACCCTCATTTGTTTTCAATTTTCACAACCTCAAAAAGCTAGGATGTTACATACACCATCTATTTTACTAATTAGTTACGCACCACGTAGACAATCATAGATTCTACAAACATCTCTAAAGATATTTTTTATGTCATAGGTTGTATATTTCCTAGCAACATATTTATTCATCCTATCTAAAATGGTGCAAACATATATACACTTCATAATTTATCTATAGTGAGACATGAAATATTTCACAAAATAAAGTTTCAATGTATCATAACACAAGTATGTTTTTAAGAGACATAAAAATTTCATAACAAAGAACACTGTAATTGATATTTAGAGACTTGACTCTGTTAACTATGATTAATCAAGTGATATCAAGTTTTAGTATGTAAATATATTTTGAGTATAATCTAATATTAAAAGTATAAAATTTTAGTACAATTGTCCAGTTTGTTTAATGTAAACAAAAGATGTCAATTCACAAAGTATGTTAAAAAGTTGTTGAAGGAAAGAAACATCAGGACAACTTTCTAACCATGCCAGATGTTCTTCAGGTTCATTTCACCTGAGAGAGCAATGTTGAGCCTTAGATGAATGGACGCCTTAACCATTGCATTTGCAAAGATATTGCTTGATGCCCAAAGCTTGAAAGACAATGTTTCGGCTAAACGATACCTTGCACCCATGACAACAACAACATCTTCAATTGGGGTCAATCAACCGATGCTTGGCCAACAAGCCAAAAGATGTGTGATAGGCTGGAAAATCCCGAACAGCTATTGTAGTGACACAAACACACAACCATACAAGAGAATTATATGCAACATGTCACTATAAAACAAGCCAGTGAACTCACATGGTCACGCTGATAGAAGTTGTAGGAAACTTTGCAGCCAACCCAATGCAGTGACCAAAGGTAGAAGTTTGTGAATATGTATCATATGCAGCCTCAAATGAACCAACAGACATAACAACTTAGTTCCAATCAAACATGATACGTTCATGGGCGAATACATGGGCGTGTGAAAGGAAAAAGACAAACTAGATTAGGTCTTGGAGCTTGCAATTAAATCTGGAAAAAATCAGATGCAACAAATCAAACTAAAAGAGGCAAAAGAGTCAAATAAATTACTGACTTTTGATCGCCCATTTGGCAGTGGTATAGACATTAGTCCTCTAGGTTGAGGGCCAAGAATGACATCAAAAGCAAACTTTCCGATTTCCTACCAAAAGAAAATCATGAATGCTCTATAATCAGTACAATCATAACCACACATAGCTAGTACATCGAACATAATTAAGTAACATGCTTACATTCGAATTTGTGGCCCTAATATATGCATGAAATGGTGGTTTGATGAGTAATGCACAACTTGTTAGTGACATTAAAAAAAGATGGAGCACACTTCAAAAAAAATAACGACATTTAGAAAAAGATTTCACACGCTTCAAAAAATATGTTAGTGACGTCAATTTGTTTGTGTTCAAAAATATGTCGTAACACTCAAAGAAAATGTTCCCACGTTTCAAAAATGTGTTCAACACATTTTTTTAAGATGTTAATACAATGTAAAAAATGTTCATGTATCATTCAAAAAAATGTTGAACCTGCATTTAAAAATGTTTAACATTTATACAAAAAATATTCAAAATGTATTTGGAAAAACACTTACAAAATATTAAAAATGATCTCCCTTTAAAAATGTTTAATTCTATCAAAATATGATCCACGTGCATACAGAAAGTGTACAACGTGTATAAAAAATATTGATATGTATTAAAAGGGGAAAAAGAACAAACTGAAAACCCAAAGAAAAGCATGAAGAAACACTAAAAATTAAAAAATAAAGTGCATTGAAGGTTCTAAAACCAAATCATACAGGTTTACATAACCTCCCAAAACTGATTTAATGGGTCGGCCCAGTAAGACGTGTGTGCCCCAATGCAGAGGCCATGCCGGGCTATATCTCACAATAAGTGAGATATAGCCCTCGTGCGGCACAAGCGCGTCGAGGAGATAGATTGTAGCGCGTATGAGCGGGCCTATGTTCACACTAAAAAATAAAAAGTAAATAAATGTTTATTATGATTCTTGGTGACACGCTACTTCTAGGAGCAAGTAATCACCGCCGGGGGGGGGGGGGGGGGTCTTCCCAAGGGCGTGAGAGCAAGAGAGCATGTCAAGTGGTGTGTCCACTTGTCGTGATGTGTCGCACGCTGGACGCACCCCGCGTGGAAGCATTTTTATGCTTGGTTTTTGTTTTATTGTTTTTATAGGTTTTCTCCTTTTATTGTTTTTTCTCATATTTTTTGTGGAGCACGGGTGTGCATTACGTGGAAGCACGAGTGTGCTTCACGCGAGAACACAGTTCGTGCTTTAGATTGGAAGCACGGGTTAGTTTACCTCTGGAGCACATGTTAGTGCACGTTGAAAGCATAGGGGTACTTCACGTCAGAGCACAAGCGTGTGCTTCACCCTGTGGGAGCACAAGTGTGCTTCATGCGGGAATACCGTTTGGGCTTCACGTTGGAAGCACAGTTCAGTGCTAGGTGGAAGCATAGGTTGGTTCATGTTGGAAGCACATATTAGTTCATGTTGAAAGCATAGATGTGATTTACGCTCAGAGCACAAGGCGTGCTTAACCCTGTGGGAGCACAAGTGCACTTCATGTGGAAACACGAGTGTGCTTCACACGGGAACACAGTTTGTGCTTCACATTGGAAGCGCGGGTTAGTGCTAGGTGCAAGTAGGGGTTAGTTTCCATCTAAATCACATGTTAGTTCATGCTGGAAGCATATGTGTGTTTCTCTTAGGAGCACAAGGCATGCTTCACCATGCGGGAGAACAAGTGCACTTTGTCCGGAAGCACAAGTGTTCTTCAGGAGGGAACAAACTTTATGTTTCACACTGTGCGCTTCATGCAGAAGCATGAGTGCTTCACGCGGGAACATAGTTTGTGCTTTGCATTGGAAGCATGGGTTAGTGCTAGGTGGAAGCATGGATTAGTTCATGTTGGAACCATATGTGTGCATCACCTTAGAGCACAACGTATGCTTCACCTTGCGGGAGCACAAGTTCGTTCACTTGTAAGCATGTGTTAGTACAGTTCACTTTGGAAGCACATGTGTGCTTCACTTTCGGAGCACAAAGTGTACTTAATCCAACGAAAGCACATGTTAGTTCACTTGAAAGAACAAGTTAGTAAATTTAGCAGCATGAGTTAGTTCACTTTGGGATTTTAATTTTTGCCAAAAAATAGTCAAAACAGATCTAGTTTTAAAGGTCTTGACTCGGGGAATGCATCGATGAAAACGGTTTGTAATTTGGATGTACAATTCACAAGATATTCATTTTAAAAAAACGCATCTAGAAAGAAAATAAAAAGCACGAACAACTAGACTCATCCTCCTCGCGCAGGTGAGAAAACACCCCAAAAATCTCTGCGGGTGATAAGTGGCACACATGTGTTGCGCCACTTGTCACCATCAAAGAAAATGGAAGTGACATTGCAAGGGGTACCCATTTCGGCTACTTCCACATCTCGGCCTCTTAGTGTCACCGTAGAACACAAGATCGCTTCCTTCTTTACATTCATAATGCATTCGAGCTCTTTAAATACGGGCCCAAGATCAAAAATCCTTTCAAACTACTGCTCTTCACTTTTTAGACATGCCTATGGATCAGTTTGGTCTTTTTTCTGTCGGCATATACCCTAACCCAATCCCGCAGCTTGCACACCTTGCTGACCCTTTCAACGAATAAGAGTTTTTCAACGCCTTGCATCCGCGAACCCACTTGCTAGTGCAGGCCTTGGCGGGTTTGGTCCGAGCTTCTACAAAAGAAATCCTACAAGGGTCAAACTAGGTTAAACATGATATTTGGAACACTACCAAGCCAAAAATCCTTGACCTTTTCCTATCCTTTTCTTAACCAAATCGCTGACATTGCAAGTTTCGGTCATGCCCTAGTTATGGTACTTCCAAAGAATGCGGATGAAAAAACACATGATGCATTTCACCTTATATTAATCCAAAATTTCCCTATAGAATTGATTGCAAGAATCTTCACCAATAGACTCAAACCTTCACACCTTTACTCGTTCACGGTGATCATATTGCCTTTCTTTCTGGCCGGTGCATCTAACAAAATTTATGTTGTCGTTGTTATAAATCGCTGCATACAGGAATGCTAAGATAAACTTTGAAAGATCAGTCAATAGATGGCGAGTGGTGAAATAATTTTTGTAGTTTGCAGAAGTACCAAATTGGTGGGCTCATTTTTCTAAAGAAATTGTGTTTACTAATGTATTAATTGCAATGCATGAATGTGTGATAAATAAATGACCAAAAATGTTTACATGCATTGGCGAGTTTTCTCTTAATCCTTACATGAAATGGTTTGATGCACCTTGATATCTGAACATGCGAATGGGAGCAACAAAATTGAGACCTACAAAATGGGAAAACAAATTTTTTAAGATAAGCCCTATAAACCGGAAGAGAGGGGTAGTACAAGTAAGAGGTATCCTTCTAGAGGAGGCCTTCTATTAGGGCGAGGGGCCTAGGTAGCAGCGGGGCCTTAAGGACAGCCCACCATCGGGCCTCCCGGTTGGCAGGCCACCCCGGTGTAGCACACCGTCATGGAGTATGCACCAAGCCTTCGGGAACATTCCACCTAGGTGCCATGGACCTCCTGGGGATGGACCATCAGTGAACCGCCATGTGGTTCTTTGCCCAACCCACCTAGCCAGGAGACGATGTGGCAAGTGCCCCCTAGTCCGGGACAACATCAACTGCCCCCATTGTAATGTACCATATTGGTTAGTGTTAAATTTATTATATGGAGGGTTTAATGATGAATGCAAGTACAAGGTAGACCTTGCTTCTAGAGGGGTCTTTACCGTAAATGAAGTGTCCCGAGTGTGGGAATTCTTAGAAAAAATACATGCCAATCATGAAGCTTGGGGGACAGGTGAAGTTGGAAGGAGTAGAGACAGATTATGATTGTATCATAACTTATCTTAAGTCAAGGAGAGTTGATAAATTAAATGAAAACTTTTATCTTGACCCTGACATTGTGCTGCAGGTCATCAAATGGTATGCTAAATTTTTTCAGGCCCCAAAAGAAAAATGGGAATATTACACCAAGAGGAGCCTGAGGAGGAAACTACAAAAACTTCCACAACTTGACCACCGGAGTTATCTGTGAGGACATGTATGAACTAGCCCCACAACTACCATTTTCAGATAGAGTGGTGCAACTCGAGAGCGAGCACAAATAGGTACTATTATAGAAACAAGAAAAGGAACAAAGAATATGCGTGGTTCAAGCAAAGCCAAAACAGGCAAAGAAAAGTAAAACTCAGAAGCTAGTAAATAACAATGTAGTAGGTGGAAAAAGAGATGACGTCTCTTATCAAAGGATGTGTAAATGCTATCGGATACCGGTAAACCTGTGTTACCCTGCTCTTTTGGAAGTACATATGTCTCGATTAATGTCATACATTGTTTCCTTGATTAATGCCATACCTTATACGCTTTATGCTGAGATAGGAATGAAGTCTATTCTAGCGAACTTCAAACCACTTATATGAACGTCATATTAGCAGAAAATGCATGCACCCTACTATATTCTTCGGGATGATCGTATAGTCCTTGGCACTTTTACTTACCCAATTGATCTCGTTGTTAAGGAAATTCCCGAGGATGACTTTTGTCCAATTATATCTGGAAGACCGTACTGGAACACTACAGGAGCTATAATAGATTGTAAAAGGGAGGTGATTTATCTCCTATACATAGAGGAAGAGAGAGAATTCCAATTCTCGAAGTTCAAGAATCATCTGCGAAAAAATGAAGATAAAAGCACAGAGGAAAAGACTATAACACAACTTGCTTCCACTTACTTTGGGACCCCAGAAGATGAACTAATAAGAAGCCTCACAGAATATGAACAAAGCTTGAAGAATCCTAAGAAGAAAGAGATCGACCAGCATCTGAACGAAGCTCCTCCTTTGGACTACTTGATGAATGAAACCTATGAGGCACCTGAGAAGAAAGAATACAAAGGACTCATGCCTCTCAAAACCGAAACCACTCCTAGTGGACTCGGATATGAATTTTTAGAAGAAAAAGAGATATCCGGTCATGCAAGCCAAGAAGCCCTCACACATGAAGTCGGTCGAGAACCCTATAAACTCTAGCCCGCATTCCCTTTTTAAGGCAAGGCTAGGGGTAGCTTATGAAATTTGTTCAATTAGACATAAATCTTGGTGGTCGCCGTCATCATCCTTTTGTAAGCCCCTCACGCGAGGTCCTCCTAAAACAATAAAACAAAGAGTACACAGGATAGTACATCAGCATGAGGGTCCAAACCTGGGTAAAACCCTCGTGCAAACTCCTCCCTGGTACTCCCGGCTATGCTCACTACCTGATAACCCACAACTATAGGCATCACTATATTTTTCGATGGTAGAGTATTCTGTTGGAAATATGCCCTAGAGGCAATAATAAAATGGTTATTATTGTATTTCCTTGTTCATGATAATTGTCTATTGTTAATGCTATAATTGTATTAACTGGAAACCGTAATACATGTGTGAATACATAGACCACAACATGTCCCTAGTAAGCCTCTAGTTGACTAGCTCGTTGATCAATAGATGGTTATGGTTTCCTGACCATGGACATTGGATGTCATTGATAACGGGATCACATCATTAGGAGAATGATGTGATGGACAAGACCCAATCCTAAGCATAGCACAAGATCGTGTAGTTCGTTTGCTAAGAGCTTTTCTAATGTCAAGTATCATTTCCTTAGACCATGAGATTGTGCAACTCCCGGATACCGTAGGAATGCTTTGGGTGTACCAAACGTCACAACATAACTGGGTGGCTATAAAGGTGCACTGCAGGTATCTCCGAAAGTGTCTATTGGGTTGGCACGAATCGAGACTGGGATTTGTCACTCCGTATGACGGAGAGGTATCTCTGGGCCCACTCGATAATGCATCATCATAATGAGCTCAATGTGACTAATGAGTTAGCCACGGGATCATGCGTTACGGAACGAGTAAAGACACTTGCCGGTAACGAGATTGAACAAGGTATAGGGATACCGACGATCAAATCTCGGGCAAGTAACATACCGATAGACAAAGGGAATTGTATACGGGATTGATTGAATCCCCGACATCGTGGTTCATCCGATGAGATCATCATGGAACATGTTGGAGCCAACATGGGTATCCAGATCCCGCTGTTGGTTATTGGCCGGAGAACGTCTCGGTCATGTCTGCATGGTTCCTGAACCCGTAGGGTCTACACACTTAAGGTTCGGTGACGCTAGAGTATGGGAAATAGTATGTGGTTACCGAAGGTTGTTCGGAGTCCCGGATGAGATCCCGGACATGACGAGGAGCTCCGGAATGGTCCGGAGGTGAAGATTTATATATGGGAAGTCATCATACGGTCACCGAAAATATTCGGGGGTATACGGTATTTTACCGGGACCACTGGAGGGGTTCCGGGGGTCCACCTGCCCCGGAGGGCCTTATGGGCTGTAGGTGGAAGGGAACCAGCCCCTAAGTGGGCTGGGCGCCATCCCCCCTAGGGCCCATGCGCCTAGGGTTGGGGGAACCCTAAAGGGGGGCGCCCCCCTTGCTTGGGGGGCAAGCCCCCTCCCCCTTTGGCCGCCGCCCCCCCTCTAGATCTCATCTAGAGGGGCCGGCCCCCTTCCCCTTCTCCCTATAAATAGAGGGGTGGAGGGAGGGCTGCAGGACCACATCCCTGGCGCAGCCCTCTCCTCCTCCAACTCCTCCTCCTCCGTAGTGCTTAGCGAAGCTCTACCGGAGAACCACGAGCTCCATCGCCACCATGCCGTCGTGCTGCTGGAGTTCTCCCTCAACTTCTCCTCTCCCCTTGCTGGATCAAGAAGGAGAAGACGTCCCCGGGCTGTACGTGTGTTGAACGCGGAGGCGCCGTTCGTTCGGCGCTAGATCGGATCTTCCGCGATTTGAATCGCCGCGAGTACGACTCCATCAACCGCGTTCTTGTAACGCTTCCGCTTAGCGATCTTCAAGGGTATGAAGATGCACTCCTCTCTATCATTGCTAGAATCTCCTAGATTAATCTTGGTGACACGTAGGAAAATTTTGAATTATCGCTACGTTCCCCAACAGTGGTATCAGAGCTAGGTCTATGCGTAGATTCTATGCACGAGTAGAACACAAAGTAGTTGTGGGCGATGATTTGGTCAATTTGCTTGCCGTTACTAGTCTTATCTTGATTCGGCGGCATTGTGGGATGAAGCGGCCCGGGCCGACCTTACGTACTCTTACGTGAGACAGGTTCCACCGACTGACATGCACTTGATGCATATGGTGGCTAGCGGGTGTCTGTCTCTCCCACTTTAGTCGGATCGGATTCGATGAAGAGGGTCCTTATGAAGGGTAAATAGCAATTGGCATATCACCGTTGTGGCTTTTGCGTAGGTAAGAAACGTTCTTGCTAGAAACCCATAGCAGCCACGTAAAACATGCAACAACAATTAGAGGACGTCTAACTTGTTTTTGCAGGGTATGCTATGTGATGTGATATGGCCAAAAGGATGTGATGAATTATATATATGTGATGTATGAGATTGATCATGTTCTTGTAATAGGAATCACGACTTGCATGTCGATGAGTATGACAACCTGCAGGAGCCATAGGAGTTGTCTTAATTTATTGTATGACCTGCGTGTCAATGAAAAACGCCATGTAATTACTTTACTTTATTGCTAACCGTTAGCCATAGTAGTAGAAGTAATAGTTGGTGAGACAACTTCATGAAGACACGATGATGGAGATCATGGTGTCATGCCGGTGACGAAGGTGATCATGCCGCGCCTCGAAGATGGAGATCAAAAGGCGCAAGATGATACTGGCCATATCATGTCACTCTATGATTTGCATGTGATGTTTGTCATGTTTACATCTTATTTGCTTAGAACGACGGTAGCATAAATAAGATGATCCCTCACTAAAATTTCAAGAGATGTGTTCCCCCTAACTATGCACCGTTGCGAAGGTTCGTTGTTTCAAAGCACCACGTGATGATCGGGTGTGATAGATTCTAACGTTCGCATACAACGGGTGTAAGCCAGATTTACACATGCAAAACACTTAGGTTGACTTGACGAGCCTAGCATGTACAGACATGGCCTCGGAACACAAGAGACCGAAAGGTCGAACATGAGTCGTATAGTAGATACGATCAACATGAAGATGTTCACCGATGATAACTAGTCCGTCTCACGTGATGATCAGACACGGCCTAGTTGACTCGGATCATGTATCACTTAGATGACTAGAGGGATGTCTATCTAAGTGGGAGTTCATTAAATAATCAGATGAACTTAATTGTCATGAACATATTCAAAAGGTCTTTGCAAATTATGTCATAGCTTACGCTTTAGTTCTAATGTTTAAGATATGTTCCTAGAGAAAATTTAGTTGAAAGTTGACAGTAGCAATTATGCGGACTGGGTCCATACACTGAGGATTGTCCTCATTGCTGCACAGAAGGCTTATGTCCTTAATGCACCGCTCGGTGTGCTGAACCTCGAGCGTCGTCTGTAGATGTTGCGAAACATCTGACATACACGTTTTGATGACTATGTAATAGTTCAGTGCGTAATGCTAACGGTTTAAAATTGTGGCACCAAAGACGGTTTTGAAACGTCGCAGAACATATGAGATGTTCCAAAGACTGAAATTGGGATTTCAGACTAGTGCCCACGTCAAGAGGTATGAGACCTCTGACAAGTTTCTTAAGCCTGCAAACTAAGGGAGAAAAACTCAATTGTTGAGCATGTGCTCAGATTGTCTAAGTACTACAATCTCTTGAATCGAGTGGGAGTTAATCTTCTAGATGAGATAGTGATGGTTCTCCATAGTCACTGCCACCAAGCTATTAGAGCTTCGTGATGAACTATAACATATCAGGGATAGACATGATGATCCTTGAGCAACTCGCGATGTTTGACACCGCGAAAGTAGAAATCAAGTAGGAGCATCAATTGTTGATGGTTAGTAAAAACCACTAGTTTCAAGAAGGGCAAGGGAAAGAAGGGATACTTCATGAAACGGCAAATCAGTTGCTGCTCTAGTAAAGGAACCCAAGGTTGAACCCAAACCCGAGACTAAGTGCTTCTGTAATGAGGGGAACGGTCACTGAAGCAGAACTACCCTAGATACTTGGTAGATGAGAAGGCAGGCAAGGTCGACCGAAGTATATTGGATATACATTATATTAATGTGTACTTTACTTGTACTCCTAGTAGCACCAGGGTATTAGATACCGGTTCGGTTGCTAAGTGTTGGTAACTCGAAATAAAAGGCTACGGAATAAACGGAGACTAGCTAAAGGTGAGATGGCGATATGTGTTGGAAGTGTTTCCTAGGTTGATGTGATCAAGCATCGCATGCTCCCTCTACCATCGAGATTGGTGTTAAACCTAAATAATTGTTATTTGGTGTTTGCGTTGAGCATAGACATGATTGGATTATGTTTATCACAATACGGTTATTCATTTAAGTAGAATAATGGTTACTTTGTCTATTTGAATAATACCTTCAATGGTCTTGCACTTAAAATGAATGGTTTGTTGAATGTCGATCGTAGTGATACACATGTTCATGCCAAAAGATATAAGATAGTAATGATAGTACCACATACTTGTGGCATTGCCATTTGAGTCATATTGGTATAAAACGCATGAAGAAGCTCCATGTTGATGGATCTTCGGACTCACTCATTTTTGAAAAGATTGAGACATGCGAACCATGTCTATTGGTAGATATGCATGAAGAAACTCCATACAGATGGATCGTTTGGACTCGCTTGATTTTGAATCACTTGAGACATGCAAATCCATACCACATGGGCAAGATGACTGAAAGGCCTCGTTTTTAGTAAGATGAAACAAGAGAGCAACTTGTTGGAAGTAATACATTTGATGTGTGCAGTCCAATGAGTGCTGAGGCACGCAGTGGATATCGTTATGTTCTTACTTCACAGATGATTTGAGTAGATGCTAAGAATATTTACTTGATGAAACACAAGTCTGAATTATTGAAAGGTTCAAGTAATTTCAGAGTGAAGTTGAAGATCGTCGTGACAAGAGGATAAAATGTCTATGATATGATCATAGAGATATCTGAGTTACGAGTTTGGCACACAATTAAGACACTGTGGAAATTGTTTCACAACTAATACCGCCTGGAACACCATAGTGTGATGGTGTGTCCGAACATCATAACTGCACCCTATTGGATATGGTGCATACCATGATGTCTCTTATCGAATTACCACTATCGTTTATGGGTTAGGCATTAGAGACAACCGCATTCACTTTAAATAGGGCACCACACAATTCCGTTGAGACGACACCGTATGAACTATGGTTTAGAGAAACCTAAGCTGTCGTTTCTTGAAAGTTTGGGGCTGCAACGCTTATGTGGAAAAGTTTCAGGCTGATAAGCTCGAACCCAAAGCGGATAAATGCATCTTCATAGAATACCCAAAACAGTTGGGTATACCTCCTATTTCAGATCTGGAAGCAAAAGTGATTGTTTCTAGAAACGGGTCCTTTCTCGAGGAAAAGTTTCTCTCAAAAGAATTGAGTGGGAGGATGGTGGAGACTTGATGAGGTTATTGAACCGTCACTTCAACAAGTGTGTAGCAGGGCACAAGAAGTTGTTCCTGTGGCACCTACACCAATTGAAGTGGAAGCTTATGATAGTGATCGTGAAACTTCGGATCAAGTCACTACCAAACCTCGTAGGACGACAAGGATGCGTACTACTTCAGAGTGGTACGTAATCCTGTCTTGGAAGTCATGTTGCTAGACAACAATGAACCTACGAGCTATCGAGAAACGATGGTGGGCCCAGATTCCGACGAATGGCTCGAGGCCATAAAATCCGAGAGATGATCCATGTATAAAACAAAGTATAGACTTTGGAAGAACTACTTGATGGTCGTAAGGCTGTTGGGTGCAGATGGATTTTAAAAGGAAGACGGACAATGATGGTAAGTGTCACCATTAAGAAAGCTCGACTTGTCGTTAAGATGTTTTCCGACAAGTTCAAGGAGTTAACTACGATGAGATTTTCTCACTCGTAGCGATGCTAAGAGTCTGTTGGAATTATATTAGCAGTTACTGCATTATTTATGAAATCTTGCAGATAGGATGTCAAAAACATTGTTTCCTCGACGATTTTCTTGAGGAAAGGTTGTATGTGATACAACCAGAAGGTTTTGTCAATCCTGAAAGATGCTAACAAGTATGCAAAGCTCCAGCAATCCTTCTAAGGACTGGAGTAAGCATCTCGGAGTTGGAATGTACGCTTTGATGAGATGATCAAAGATTTTGGGTTTATACAAAGTTTATGAGAAACTTGTATTTCCAAAGAAGTGAGTGGGAGCACTATAGATTTTTGATGAGTATATGTTGTTAACATATTGTTGATCAGAAATGATGTAGAATTTCTGGAAAGCATACAGGGTTATTTGAAAAGTGTTTTTCAATGGAAAACCTGGATTAAGCTACTTGAACATTGAGCATCAAGATCTATAAGGATAGATCAAAAACGCTTAATAGTACTTTCAAATGAATACATACCGTGACAAGATTTTGAAGGAGTTCAAAATAGATCAGCAAAGAAGGAGTTCTTGGCTGTGTTACAAGGTGTGAGTATTGAGTAAGACTCAAGACCTGACCACGGCAGAAGAGAGAGAAAGGACGAAGGTCGTCCCCTATGCTTTAGACGTAGGCTCTACAGTATGATATGTTGTGTACTGCACCTAAAGTGTGCCTTGCCATGAGTTAGTCAAGGGGTACAATAGTGATCCAGGAATGGATCACATGACAGCGGTCGAACTTATCCTTAGTATCTAGTGGACTAAGGAATTTTCTCGATTATGGAGGTGGAAAAGGAGTTCGTCGTAAAGGGTTACGTCGATGCAAACTTTGACACTAATCCGGATGACTCTGAGTAGTAAACCGGATTCGTATAGTAGAGCAGTTATTTGGAACAGCTCCAAGTAGCGCGTGGTAGCTGCATCTACAAGATGACATAGAGATTTGTAAAGCACACACGGATCTGAAAGGTTCAGACCCGTTGACTAATAATCTCTCTCACAAGCGAGATATGAACAAACCCCATGGGTGTTGGATTCATTACAATCACATAGTGATGTGAACTAGATTATTGACTCTAGTGCAAGTGGGAGACTATTGGAAATATGCCCTAGAGGCAATAATAAAATGGTTATTATTGTATTTCCTTGTTCATGATAATTGTCTATTGTTCATGCTATAATTGTATTAACTGGAAACCGTAATACATGTGTGAATACATAGACCACAACATCTCCCTAGTAAGCCTCTAGTTGAGTAGCTCGTTGATCAATAGATGGTTATGGTTTCCTGACCACGGACATTGGATGTCATTGATAACGGGATCACATCATTAGGAGAATGATGTGATGGACAAGACCCAATCCTAAGCATAGCACAAGATCGTGTAGTTCGTTTGCTAAGAGCTTTTCTAATGTCAAGTATCGTTTCCTTAGACCATGAGATTGTGCAACTCCCGGATACCGTAGGAATGCTTTGGGTGTACCAAACGTCACAACGTAACTGGGTGGCTATAAAGGTGCACTGCAGGTATCTCCGAAAGTGTCTGTTGGGTTGGCACGAATCGAGACTGGGATTTGTCACTCCGTATGACGGAGAGGTATCTCTGGGCCCACTCGGTAATGCATCATCATAATGAGCTCAATGTGACTAATGAGTTAGCCACGGAATCATGTGTTACAGAACGAGTAAAGAGACTTGCCGGTAACGAGATTGAACAAGGTATAGGGATACCGACGATCAAATCTCGGGCAAGTAACATACCGATAGACAAAGGGAATTGTATACGGGATTGATTGAATCCCCGACATCGTGGTTCATCGGATGAGATCATCGTGGAACATGTGGGAGCCAACATGGGTATCCAAATCCCGCTGTTGGTTATTGGCCGGAGAACGTCTCGGTCATGTGTGCATGGTTCCCGAACCCGTAGGGTCTACACACTTAAGGTTCGGTGATGCTAGAGTTGTTATGGGAAATAGTATGTGGTTACCGAAGGTTGTTCGGAGTCCCGGATGAGATCCCAGACATGACGAGGAGCTCCGGATGGTCCGGAGGTGAAGATTAATATATGGGAAATCATCATATGGTCACCGGAAATATTCGGGGGTATACCGGTATTGTACCGGGACCACCGGAGGGGTTCCGGGGGTCCACCGGGAGGGTCCACCTGCCCGGAGGGCCTTATGGGCTGTAGGTGGAAGGGAACCAGCCCCTAAGTGGGCTGGGCGCCATCCCCCCTAGGGCCCATGCGCCTAGGGTTGGGGGGAACCCTAAAGGGGGGCGCCCCCCCTTGCTTGGGGGGCAAGTCCCCTCCCCCTTTGGCCGCCGCCCCCCTCTAGATCTCATCTAGAGGGGCCGGCCCCCTTCCCCCTTCTCCCTATAAATAGAGGGGTGGAGCGAGGGCTGCAGGACCACATCCCTGGCGCAGCCCTCTCCTCCTCCAACTCCTCCTCCTCCTCCGTAGTGCTTAGTGAAGCTCTGCCGGAGAACCACGAGCTCCATCGCCACCATGCCGTCGTGCTGCTGGAGTTCTCCCTCAACTTCTCCTCTCCCCTTGCTGGATCAAGAAGGAGGAGACGTCCCCGGGCTGTATGTGTGTTGAACGCGGAGGCGCCGTCCGTTCGGCGCTAGATCGGATCTTCCGCGATTTGAATCGCCGCGAGTACGACTCCATCAACCGCGTTCTTGTAACGCTTCCGCATAGCAATCTTCAAGGGTATGAAGATGCACTCCCTCTCTATTGTTGCTAGCATCTCCTAGATTGATCTTGGTGACACGTAGGGAAATTTTGAAGTATCGCTACGTTCCCCAACATATTCATCCCAAAATTATTGACTTGACACAAGGGGAGCCAAAGAATATTCATGAGTATTAGCAGTTGAGTTGTCAGTTCAACCACACCTGAAAGACTTAATATCTGCAACAAAGTATTTAGTAGCAAAGTAGTATGGAAGTAACGGTAACGGTGGAAAACATAATAGTAGCAGTTTTGTAGCAATTGTAACAGTGGCAACGGCAAAGTAACTAAGCAAAGATCAATGTGCGAAAAGCTTGTAGGCATCGGATTAGTGATGGATAATTATGTCGGATGGCATTCATCGGGCAACAGTTATAACCTAGGGTGACACAGAACTACCTCCAATTCATCGATATAATGTAGGCATGTATTCTGTATATAGTCATACGTGCTTATGGCAAAGAACTTGCATGACATCTTTTGTCCTACCCTCCCGTGGCAGCGGGGTCCTAATGGAAACTAAGGGATATTAAGGCCTCCTTTTAATAGAGAGCCGGAACAAAGCATTAGCACTTAGTGAATACATGAACTCCTCAAACTACGGTAATCACCGGAAAGAATCCCAATAATTGTCACCTTGGGGTATGCGAATCATAACTCGTAATAGGTGTATACAACTTGCAAGATAGGATCAAGGACACACATATATTCATGAAAACATAATAGGTTCAGATCTGAAATCATGGCACTCGGGCCCTAGTGACAAGCATTAAGCATAGCAAAGTCATAGCAACATCAATCTCAGAACATAGTGGATACTAGGGATCAAACCCTAACAAAACTAACTTGATTACATGATAAATCTCATCCAACCTGTCACTGTCCAGCAAGCCTACAATGGAATTACTCACTCCCGGCGGTGAGCATTATGAAATTGGTGATGGAGGAAGGTTGGTGATGATGATGGCGACGAATCCCCCTCTCCGGAGCCCCGAACGGATTCCAGATCTGCCCTCCCGAGGAAGAACGTGAGGTGGCGGCGGCTCCTATCGTAAAACGCAATGAATCCTTCTCTCTGGTTTTTTCTCCCCGAATAGGGTTATATAGAGTTGGAGTTGAGGTCGGAGGAGGTCCAGGAGGCCCACAAGCCCTCTAGGCGCGCCCCCAGGCTTGTGGCCTCTGGGTGGACCCCCCTCTGGTTAATTGTTGCGCCAGTATTTTTATATATTCCAAAAATATTCGCTGTAAATTTTCAGGTCAATCCGAGAACTTTTATTTCCGCACAAAAATAACACCATGGCAATTCTGTTGAAAACAGCGTCAGTCCAGGTTAGTTCCATTCAAATCATGCAAATTAGAGTCCAAAACAAGGGCAAAGGAGTTTGGAAAACTAGATACGATGGAGACGTATCAACTCCCCCAAGCTTAACCCATTGCTTGTCCTCAAGCAATTCAGTTGACAAACTGAAAGTGATAAAGAAAAACTTTTACAAACTCTGTTTGATCTTGTTGTTGCAAATATGTATAGCCAGCATTCAGGTTTTCAGCAAAGACTATGAACTAACCATATTCACAACAACATTTAGGTCTCACATTTACTCATATCAATGGCATAATCAACTAGCGAGCAATAATAAGATATCTCGGATGACAACACTTTTTTCATAACAATCATGATACAATATGACAAAATGGTATCTCGCTAGCCCTTTCTGAGACCGCAAAACATAAATGCAGAGCACCCATGAAGATCAAGGACTGACTAGCCATTGTAATTCATGGCAAAAGAGATCTAGTCACAGTCATATTCAATATCAATTAATAACAACGCATACAAATGACAGTGGTGCTCTCTAACTGGTGCTTTTTATAAGAAGATGATGACTCAGCAATCAAAGTAAATAGATAGGCCCTTCGTAGAGGGAAGCAGGGATTTGCAGAGGTGCCAGAGCTTGGAGCTTTTAAAACAAAGATGAATATAATTTTGAGCGGATGCTTTCATTGTCAACATAACAACCAAGAGATCTCACTATCTTCCATGCTAGATACATTATAGGCGTTTCCCAAACAGAATGGTAAAGTTTTTACTCCCCCTCCACCAACAATCACACCCCACGGCTAGCCGATCCACGGGTACCGTCCATACCAACAACAGTCCTGGGGGAGTTTTGTTTTATGATTATATTTTAATTTTATTTCGAGCATGGAACTAGGCATCCCGATTACCAGCCACTTTCTCATGAATGACAAGTGAATAAACACCCATCATGAGAATAACCCACCTAGCATGGAAGATACTGACATCCCCCAGTCACTACATGAGCGATTCGGGCATACAAAACAGATTATCATTTGAAGGTTTAGAGTTTGGCACATGCAAATTTACTTGGAACGGTAGGTAGATACCGTATATAGGTAGGTGTGGTGGACTCACATGGAACAACTTTGGGTTTAAGGAAGTAGGCGCACAAGCAGTATTCCCGCTTAGTACAAGTGAAGGCTAGCAAAAGATTGAGGAGCGACCAACTAGAGAGCGACAACGGTCATAAACATGCACTGTGATTAACCAACATTGAATGCAAGCATGAGTAGGATATAAATCACCATGAACATAAATAACGTGGAGGCTATGTTGACTTTGATTCAACTACATGCATGGACATGTGCCAAGTCAAGCCACTTAAATCATTCAAAGGAGGATACCGTCATATCATACTACATCATAATCATTTTAAATTGCATGTTGGCACACAAGACAAACCATTATCCAGTCCTGGCTAATTAAGCATGGCATGAGTAATTATAATCTCTAATTTTCATTGCAAACATGTTCATCCATAATGGGCTGAATCGGGAATGATGAGCTAATCATATTTACAAAAACAAGATAGGTCAATTTTTTACCAGCTTTTCTCCATCTCAATCATTTCGTCAAATACCATCATTATTTCCTTTCACTTGCATGACCAAATGATGTGAATAATAATAAGAGTGCACGTGCATTGGACTAGCTGGAATATGCAAACATTTATTCAAAGGAGAAGACAAGGTAATATGGGCTCTTTGTTAGATCAACAATAATGCATATGTGAGCCACTCAACATTTTCATCGTGGTCTTCTCCTTACACCCCAAGAAAAGGAAAAGAATTTCAAAGAAGCACGCTAAAATATTTTTGGAGTTTTTGTTTTTCTGAAGAAAGTAAAACAAAAAGGGGAAAAACTATTTACATGGGAAAGCTCCCAACAAGCAAAAGAAGAATGAGAAATCTTTTGCGGTTTTCTTTTAATACTACAACTAAATTAAACTAGAAAGGAAAATTAAAAAGAAGCGAGAACTAATTTTTTGGATTTTCTCAAAGTTTTTCAAACACACAAGAAGAAAGCGAGAAAAATAAACTAACATGGATAATACAATGGAAAAGGATGACCACCGACAACTTAAATGAGTGTGTGAACATGCATGTAATGTCGGTGAGAGATACGTACTCCCCAAGCTCGGGCTTTTGGCCTAAGTTGGTCTAGGGCCACGGCTCGAAATAACCCTCTCTTGGATACTGAGGAGGGTCCTAAGGGTTCCACTGGTTGGCGAGCTCCTGCGGCTCCCACTGATAAATAGGCTCCTGATATGGATCAAGAATTGGTGCTGGCTCAGGTGCTGGGGGTTGTGAAAGACCCCAAAATCTGAAGATGTTCTAGGGCATAATAGTGTACCTGCCTGAATGAATATCGAACAAAGAAGAAGCAGGCAGAGCAATAGTCTCACAAGTACCCTGACTGGTTGTAGAGGAGCCTCTTGTCCTTATCATTCTTAATAAAGTCATGTGCTACCATACTAGAATAGTTTAAATACTTAACGGGTAACAACATCTCCTCCTCATCATCATCATGCCTAATGGGTATCTCAAAATGTTTAGCAAGGCGAGAAGCATAGATAGCTCCGAAAATAGAACCCTTTGAGCAGTTCGTGTTCAACCGTCGAGCAACAATGGCGCCCAAACTAAAAGTTCTATCAGAATATAAAGCATGGCGCAAAATGGCAAGGTCAGGGGCACTAAGGCCTCCACTCTCCCCACGAACAATCAAACATCTCCTAGGACATAGTGAATAATAGCGTAAAATAGGAAAATGTAAACTAGCCACTCTCGCCTCCGACACTCCTCTCTCTTCCCCCATAGTAGTTTCATTAATGAAATCCTCCACGTCTCTAGGACGTGGTTCACTGATGCTGCCCTCATAAGGTATTTTGCAAACATTGCAAAAATCGTAAAGTGACATTCTCTTAGGCACATCATACAAGTGAAATTCTACCATGGGAGGATCCTTCCTAGAATGAAAGTGAAAATTTTGCACGAAGGTATTAGTGAGTAGGAGGTATTGGTCACACTTATCTTGGGGGAAAGCGGTGATGCCAGCATTCTCCGCCAAAAAATAGAAATCATCATAAATTCCGGCCACCCTCAAGAATGTATCACTTGGGCATTCACATGGCCGAACCTCAGCAGCGCAAGGAAGTGTGTACTTGGGCTTCTTCTTCTCCTCATTCTCATTTTCTCCCGAACTCCGGCTTGAAGAGCCTCTTAACCACCTCTTCATGGTTTTTCTCTCTGAAAATTTTAGTGACTCAAAATAAAAGTGAACAAAACTCAACAAGATTGATAACACCTACTCCCACAAGTGCCTAGAGGCTATAACATGCAACAAAACTACTTTGGACCATAAAAATTTGGCATGCAAGCTTAAGAACAAGGTCACCACAGCAGCAAAAAATTGCAATATATAAAGCACCAGAACAAAAACTAATTGGACCATTGGAGGAGTCACATACCGAAGAACAATCCCCCGAAACAGTTTCAGAAATGGAGTTCTAAGCAAGGAGATCGAAAATGGCAGCAAAATGAGCAAGAACACGGGTTTGGGCAATGGTGGGATTTTTTCTGCTGGAAGACGAAGTGGATGGGTTCTGGGATAAGTGAGGGGGACCCACAAGCCCTGTAGGCGCGCTTAGGGGGGTGGGTGTGCCCTGTGGACTTGCGGCCCACTAGTGCACCTCCCTGAGGTGTTTTCAGTGCCAACATTTCTTAAATATTCTAGAAAAAATCATACTAAATTTTCAGGGCATTTGGAGAACTTTTATTTTCTGGTCATTTTTTATTGCACGGATAATTCAGAAAATAGAGAAAATAATAATATTTTTCTTTATTTACTCTAAATAACAGAAAGTAAAAAGAGGGTACAGAGATTTGTGTTTACTAAATTCATCCATCTCATGCCCATCAAAAGGAATCCATTAACAAGGTTGATCAAGTCTCATTAACAAACTTCTTCTGAATGACATGAAATTGGAGAATCTTCTATAACACTAGGTTACCTCGACGGGGATATGCATGTCCCCAACAATAAGAATATCATATTTCCTTTTGACAGTAGGAAGAGGGAATTCAAAACCTCCAATAGTAATTGTTGAAAATTTTCCAATAGAGTTGATACTATTCACTTGAGGTTGTTTCTTCGAAAGGTGTACCGTATGCTCATTACCATTAACATGAAAAGTGGCATTGCCCTTGTTGCAATCAATAACAGCCTCTGCATTATTCAAGAAGGGTCTACCAAGGATGATTGGCATATTGTCGTCCTCGGGTATATCAATAATAACAAAGTCGTTAAAATTGTAACATTTGCAACTATGATAGGTACATCATCACAAATACCGATGGGTATAGCAGTTGATTTATCGGCCATTTGCAAAGAGATTTCAGTTGGAGTCAACTTATTCAATTCTAGTCTACGATATAAAGAGAAAGGCATAACACAACACCAGCTCCAAGATCACATAAATCAGTTTTAACATAGTTTCTTTTAATGGAGCATGGTATAGTTGGTATTCCACGATCTCCTAGTTTCTTTGGTGTTCCACCTTTAAATGTATAATTAGCAAGCATGGTGGGAATTTCAGCTTCCGGTGTCTTTCTTTTATTAGTAACAATATCTTTTATATACTTAGCATAAGGAGACATTTTTGGAGTACCAGTCAAATGCATACGCAAAAAGACAGGTCTAAGCATTTCAACAAAGCGCTCAAAGTCCTCATCGTACTTTTTCTTGGATGGTTTAGGAGGAAAGGGCATGGGTTTATGAACCCATGGCTTTCTTTCTTTACCATGTTTCCTAGCAATGAAGTCACTCTTATCATATATTTTATTTTTAGGTTGTGGGTTATCAAGATCAACAGCTGGTTCTATCTCCACATCATTATAATTACTAGGTTGAGCATCAACATGAACATCATCATTAACATTATCACTAGGTTCATGTTCATCACCAGATTGTGTGTCAGCATCAGAAATACAAATATCATATGGATTCTCATGTGTGTCTATAATAGGTTCACTAGAAGCATGCAAAGTCCTATCAATTTTCTTTTCCTTTTAGGAGGACTAGGTGCATTAGTATTAATTCTCTGAGAATCTTGTTCAGTTATCTTAGGATGGCCCTCAGGATACAAAGGTTCCTGAGTCATTTTACCACCTCTAGTCATAACTCTAACAGCATTATCATTCACCTTATTACTCATCTCATTAAGCAAATCATTTTGTGCCTTAAGAACTTTGTTCTACTTGAGTTTTTACCATGGAAGCATGTTTACTAATAATCTTGAGATCATTAACAGTTCTACACATATATTCACTCAAGGAGTCAAGCATATAAGCATTACGTTTCAATTGTCTACTAACATATGCATTGAAGTTTTCTTGTTTAACATTAAAGTTATCAAATTCATCCAAGCATTAACAAGCCGACTTATTATAAGGAGTATCAGCTTCATCAAATCTATAGAGAGAATTTACCTCTACTACCTATGTCGGAGTATTAAGACCATGTATTTCTTCAATAGGTGGTGAATTCTTAACATCTTCAACTTCAATACTTTTTCTTTCATGGATTTCTTTGCCTCTTGCATATCTTCAGGACTGAGAAGTAGAATACCTCTCTTCTTCAGAATTGGCTTAGGAGGTGGTTAGGGAAGAGTCCAATCATTATCATTACTCGATATATTATTCAATAGTACTTCAGCTTGTTCAAAAGTCCGTTCCCCAAAATCACACCAGCACAACTATCTAGGTGGTCCCTAGAAGCATCGGTTAGTCCATTATAAAATATATCAAATATTTCATTTCTCTTGAGAGGATGATCAGGCAAAGCATTAAGTAGTTGGAGAAGCCTCCCCCAAGCTTCTAGGAGACTCTCTTCTTCAGATTGCACAAAGTTAAATATTTCCTTTAAGGCAGCTTGTTTCTTATGAGCAGGAAACTATTTTTCAGAGAAGTAATAAATCATATCCTGGGGACTATGCACACAACCAGGAGCAAGAGAATTAAACCATATCGCATCACCCTTTAACGAGAAAGGAAACAACTTAAGAATATAGTAATAACAAATTTTTTCCTCGTGAGCAAATAGGGTGGCTATATCATTCAATTTAGTAAGATGTGCCACAACAGTTTCAAATTCATAACCATGGAAAGGATCAGATTCAACCAAAGTAATTAACTCAGGATCGGCGGGGAATTCATAATCCTTATTAGTAACAAAGATAGGTGAAGTAGAAAACTTAGGATCATATTGCATTCTAGCATTCAAAGATTTTTCTTTCCACTTGCATAATAATTTCTTAAGATCATCTCTATGCTTACAAGAAAGAAATTCCCGAGCTACCTCTCTATCCATAACATAACCCTCAGGTATAACACGCAATTCATATCTAGGAGAGCCAGGTCTAACAGGTGTTTCAAAGTTTCCATTTTGAATAATTTCATCAGTTTCAGAAATATCATCAGTTTCATCATTCTCGATATGTTTAGCTCTATCAAGTTGTTCATCAAGAAATTCTCCCAGTGGCACAGTATTATCAAGCAAAGTATCATCATAAGCATCATGCATAGCTAAAGTGGCATCATCAATTACTTGTGACATATCAGAATTAATAGCAGGTGTAGGTGTTGCAAGCTTACTCAAAATAGAAGGTGAATCAAGTGCAGAGTGTGATGGCAGTTCCTTATCTCCCCTCATAGTAGAGGGAAAAATCTTGGTTTTGTTATCTTTCAAAATCCTCATAGTGATCAACAGATATAAATCCCAAGTGACTCGGAGAATAGAGCTATGCTCCCCGGCAATGGCACCAAAAAAAGGTCTTGATAACCCACAAGTATAGGGGACCGCAACAGTTTTCGAGGGTAGAGTATTCAGCCCAAATTTTTTGATTCGACACAAGGGGAGCCAAAGAATATTCACGAGTATTAGCAGTTGAGTTGTCAGTTCAACCACACCTGAAATACTTAATATCTGCAGCAAATTTAGTAGCAAAGTAGTATGGAAGTAATGGTAACAGTGGCAAAAGTAACAGTCGCAGTTTTGAAGCAATTGTAACAGTGGCAATGGCAAAGTAACTAAGCAAAGATCAATGTGTGAAAAGCTCGTAGGCATCGGATCAATGGTGGATAATTATGTCTGATGGCATTCATCATGCAACAGTTATAACCTAGGGTGACACAGAACTACCTCCAATTCATCAATATAATGTAGGCATGTATTTCGTATATAGTCATACGTGCTTATGGAGAAGAACTTGCATGACATCTTTTGTCCTACCCTCCCGTGGCAGCGGGGTCCTAATGGAAACTAAGGGATATTAAGTCCTCCTTTTAATAGAGAACCGGAACAAAGCATTAGCACTTAGTGAGTACATGAATTCCTCAAAATACGGTAATCACCGGAAAGAATCCCAATTAGTGTCACCTTGGGGTATGCGGATCATAACTCGTAATAGGTGTCTACAACTTGCAAGATAGGATCAAGGACACACATATATTCATGAAAACATAATAGGTTCAGATCTGGAATCATGGCACTCGGGCCCTAGTGACAAGCATTAAGCATAGCAAAGTCATAGCAACATCAATCTCAGAACATAGTGGATACTAGGGATCAAACCCTAACAAAACTAACTCGATTACGTGATAAATCTCATCCAACCCATCACCATCCAGTAAGCCTACGATGGAATTACTCACTCTCGGCGGTGAGCATCATGAAATTGGTGATGGAGGAAGGTTGGTGATTATGATGGCGGCGAATCCCCCTCTCCGGAGCCCCGAACGGACTCCAGATCTGCCCTCCCGATGAAGAACAGGAGGTGGCGGCAGCTGCGTATTGGAAAACGCGATGAATCCTTCTCTCTAATTTTTTCTCCCCGAATAGGGTTGTATAGAGTTGGAGTTGAGATCGGAGGAGGTCCAGGGGGCCCACAAGCCCTCTAGGAATGCCCCCAGGCTTGTGGCCTCTGGTTAATTCTTGTGATAGTATTTTTTATATATTCCAAAATTATTCTCCGTAAATTTTCAGGTCAATCCGAGAACTTTTATTTCTGCACAAAAATAACACCATGGCAATTCTGCTGAAAATAGCGTCAGTCCGGGTTAGTTCCATTCAAATCATGCAAATTAGAGTCCAAAACAAGGGCAAAAGACTTTGGAAAAGTAGATACGATGGAGACGTATCACTACCCTACTAAGATACCTGGCGGTTTTCCGCATCATTAGTTTGGGCGCGAGTCACGGGCTGCGGTGGCCCGAGATCGACTCCATATCAGCTCATCAATCAACCCCTATGACATCACGCCAGGGTAGAAACCCATGTTTATCTCCCTCACCTTCGTCTCATATGTGGAAGGATGGGTCAACACCAACCCACCACCCGCACCGACTCGCACTATCTTCTTCGAGACGCTCGCCTTCATCATCAGCCTCTACGGTGACCTCATACTCTAGTTCCACCAACCCAGCAAGCTAGAAATGCAGCATCTATGGAACCCGCACCGAGACCACCGGTCTCTGAATCGAAGGATGACAACACTCGCTCAACGATCCTCTCGGTCAAGGTGTGGATCACAATAGCTAGGCTGGGATGCTAGGTCGAGCCTACAACCCACCAACCCACCCTCGCATCTCATTTGGTTGTCATGGTATGCTCCAACTGCATTGATGACCATGATCCAGAGGACTGCATCTAGGACTACTTCTCCAACAATAGTGCCTCTTTCGCAAGCCTTATCTCTCTTCTGGAAACATAAGCCGCCACTGACGATGCGGCAAGCCCCGCCATAGGTTCATCAATGGGCGAAGACAAGCTACCACGGCCCATGACCCTTGAGAAATCTCTCATGACCGCTCCGGGAGGCTCTAGAGGGAAAGATAACCGATCTTTCGCACCCCGCAGCTCTCCCATCATCGCCAACCCTAATGGAGAAGGGCCCATGACCATTGTTCCACTGACTTCAGCACCATCGGCATCATCACTGATACGTCTCCAACGTATCTATAATTTTTGCTTGTTCCATGCTGTTATATTATCATTCTTGGATGTTTTACAATCATTTTATAGCAAATTTATATCATTTTTTTGGGACTAACCTACTGACATAGTGCCCAGTGCCAGTTGCTGTTTTTTGCTTGTTTTCTACTTCGCAGAAAATCAATACCAAACGGAGTCCAAACGTAGCGAAACTTTTTGGAGATTTTTTCTGGACCAGAAGACACCTGTTGGGCCAAAGAAGTACCAGAGGGGGGCTCCGAGGGGAGCACAACCCAAAAGGGCGCGCCTGGGGGCCCAGGCGCTCACAGGTGGGTTGCGTGCACCTCGGCCGCCTCCTGCACCACCCCTTTGCTCTATAAAGACCCCGAAAATCCAAAAACCCTACATGAGTCCACAAAACACAATTCCAACCGCCGCAAGTTCCAAAACCACCAGATCTAATCAAGACACCATCACGGAGGGGTTCATCATCCTCATTGGTGCCTCTCCGATGATGTGTGAGTAGTTCATTGTAGACTTACGGGTCCGTAGTTAGTAGCTAGATGGCTTCCTCTCTCTCTTTTGATTCTCAAGACAATGGTCTCTTGCAGATCTATTTGATGTAACTCTTTTCATGGTGTGTTCTTTGGGATCCGATGAACTTTGAGTTTATGATCAGATCTATTTATCCATGAAAGTTATTTGAGTTTTCTGTTGATCTCTTATATGCATGATTACTTATAGCCTCGTATTTCTTCTTCGAATCTTTGGTTTAGTTAGGCCAACTAGATCGATTTTTCTTTCCATGGGAAGAGGTGCTTTGTGATGGGTTCGGTCGTGCGGTGTTCTTTCCCAGTGATAGAAGGGGTAGCAAGACACGTATTGATCGTTGCCATTAAGGATAACAAGATGGGGTCTATTCCTACATGAATAGATCTTGTCTACATCATGTCATTGTTCGTATTGCATTACTCCGTTTCTCCATGAACTTAATACACTAGATGCATGTTGGATAGCGGTCGATGTGTGGAGTAATAGTAGTAGATGCAGACAGGAGTCGGTCTACTAATCTTGGCCCTATATAATGATCATTGCCTACATATCGTCATAATTATTTGAAGTTTTATCAATTGCCCAACAGTAATTTGTTTACCCGCCGTATGCTATTTTTCTCGAGAGAAGCCACTAGTGAAATCTACAGCCCCTGGGTCTATTCTCCATCATATTGGCTTTAGATCTTTTTTTATTCGCTCTTATTTTCAGATCTATTATTCCCAAAACCCAAAAATACATTGCTGCACTTTTTATTTATTTATTCTATTTTGTTTTATTGCGAGAGCTATTTATCCAAAATCATACAAACCAATCTATCTTTTACCGAGAGGGGTTGACAACCCCTCTTTTGCGCCGGGTTCCAAGTATTTGTTCTTTGTGTGCAGGTACCGTTTACATAGTGTTGCTTTGTTCTCCTACTGGTTCGATAACCTTGGTTTCATAACTGAGGGAAATTCCTACCTTCGCTATACTACGTCATCCCTTCCTCCTTGGGGAAAACACTAACGCAGATACGATACAATTAAGGATCATCAAACTGAATTTCTGGCGCCGTTGCCGGGGAGACATCATCAACATCTATCAGGTTCCTAATCACAAATCTCATCTCCTTGCAATTTTCATTATTTGCCATTTGCCTCTCGTTTCCATCTCCCTCACTTCACAAAAATTTGTTGTTTTTATTCGCCCTCTTTTCCGTTCGCCGTTTTCTCGTCAGATCTGTTTATGTGTGTGATCTTGCTTGCCTACCTTGTCACTATGTCTAGTGATACGTCTCCAACATATCTATAATTTTTTATTGTTCCATGCTATTATATTATCTGTTTTGGATGTTTTATATGCATTATTATGCTATTTTATATTATTTTATATTATTTTTGGGACTAATCTATTAACCTAGAGCCTAGTGCCAGTTTCTGATTTTTCCTTGTTTTTGAGTTTCGTAGAAAAGGAATACCAAACGGAGTCCAAATGGAATAAAACCTTCGCGAAGATTTTTCTTGGACCAGAAGACACCCAGGAGACTTGGAGATGAAGTCGGAGGAGCCACGAGGCGGCCACAAGGGTGGAGGGCGCGCCCCTGCCTTGTGGGGCCCTCGTGACTCCCTTGACCTAATTCTTTCGCCTATATATTCCCAAATATCCCCAAACCACCAGAACCATCCATGAAAAGACTTTTCCACCGCCGCAACCTTCTGTACCCGTGAGATCCCATCTTGGGGCCTTTTCCGGCACCCTGCCGGTGGGGGATTCGATCATGAAGGGCTTCTACATCAACTCTATTGCCCTTCCGATGAAGCGTGAGTAGTTTACCACAGACCTACGGGTCCATAGCTAGTAGCTAGATGGCTTCTTCTCTCTCTTTGATTCTCAATACCATGTTCTCCTCGATGTTCTTGGCGATCTATCCAATGTAATCTTCTTTTCGGTGTGTTTGTCGAGATCCGGTGAATTGTGGATATGATCAGCTTATCTATGAATGTTATTTGAATCTCCTCTGAATTCTTTTATGCATGATTTGATATCTTTGTAATTCTCTTCGAACTATCGGTTTGGTTCGGCCAACTAGATTGGTTTTTCTTGCAATGGAAGAAGTGCTTAGCCTTGAGTTCAATCTTGCAGTGTCCTTTCCCAGTGACAGTAGGGGCAGCAAGGCATATATTGTATTGTTGCCGTCGAGGATAAAAATATGGGGTTTACATCATATTGCTTGATTTTATTCGTCTACATCCTTAATGCGTTACTCTGTTCTTCATGAACTTAATACTCTAGATGCAGGCAGGAGTCGGTCGATATGTGGAGTAATAGTGTCAAAACTAGACTATTGCTTTGAACCATATAAAGTCCATATGTCCATGCAACAAAAAGAAAAGAATATGTGATGAACATGTTAGGCAGCATTCCACATCAAAAATTATGTTTTTATCATTTACCTACTTGAGGACGAGTAGGAATTAAGCTTGGGGATGTTGATACGTCTCCAACGTATCTATAATTTTTGCTTGTTCCATGCTGTTATATTATCATTCTTGGATGTTTTATAATCATTTTATAGCAACTTTATATCATTTTTTGGGACTAACCTATTGACATGGTGCCCAGTGCCAGTTGTTGTTTTTTGCTTGTTTTTTACTTCACAAAAAATGAGTATCAAACGGATCCAAACACAGTGAAACTTTTTGGAGATTTTTCTGGACCAAAAGACACCTGTCGGGCCAAAGAAGTACTAGAGGGGGGCTCCAAAGGGAGCACAACCCATCACGGCGCGCCTGGGGGCCAAGCGTGCCCAGGTGGGTTGTGACCACCTCGGCCGCCTCCCGCACCGCCTCTTTGCTCTATAAATACCCCAAAAATCCAAAAACCTAGGGGAGCCGACGAAACACAATTCCAACCGCCGCAAGTTCTTGAACCACCAGATCCAATTTAGACACCATCACGGAGGGGTTCTGTCGGTGTCAAAACCGGCGGATCTCGGGTAGGGGGTCCCGAACTGTGCGTTTAGGGTCGATGGTAATAGGAGACGGGGGACACGATGTTTACCCAGGTTCGGGCCCTCTTGATGGAGGTAATACCCTACATCCTGCTTTATTGATCTTGATGAATATGAGGATTACAAGAGTTGATCTACCACGAGATCGTAATGGCTAAACCCTAGATGTCTAGCCTGTATGATTGTGATTCCCTCTACGGACTAAACCCTCCGGTTTATATAGACACCGGAGGGGCCTAGGGTTGTACAGAGTCAGTTTACAGAGGATGGAATCTTCATATCCGAACACCAAGCTTGCCATCCACGCCAAGGAGAGTCACATCCGGACACGGGAGGAAGTCTTCTATCTTGTATCTACATGGCCCATCAGTCTGGCCCGCGTCACATAGGCCAGACGCCCGAGGACCCCTTAATCCAAGACTCCCTCAGTAGCCCCTGAACCAGGCTTCAATGACGATGTGTCCGGCGCGCAGATTGTCTTCAGCATTGCAAGGCGGGTTCCTGCTCCGAATACTCCAAAGTAGTCCTCGAACACAGAGAACGTGTCCGGATCTGCAAAACAAGCTCCGCAAAGAGTACAATTTTTAACAAGTCCCATCTACTGACATTTTTTGTAGTGAGACGCCACGTCCCCGCCCGGTCATTATTTCGAACTGTTTTTTAGCCTCCCGCTCCATGTTTCGAGATGCGGTTTTCATTGGCACGTCTTGTCAAAGCAGAGATCGTGTCCCCTTATTGCGGGATTCTCATCAATACAGGCGTGGGTAATCCAACCGCGCCGTCTGCACAACCTTTGGGGAATAGGCGAGTTTTAAGGCGAGCGGGGAAGCGTTTGATATTCGCTGCCTTTATAAGAGGATAAGGATTCACCTTTTCACCCACGCCTTCTTTCTCTCTGCCCACCCATCCTCGAGCTCTAGTGCCCAAGCCTCCATCCTTTCCACCTCAAAAAAGCTCTCCGGCCATGTCCGGATCTGGAGCACAGGGCAAGTGGATGGCCTCCTCCGTCAAGGAGAAGGACATCACGAAGCTCTGGGAGGCGGGGTACTTGGCCCCGGAAATCACCCACCGACTTCCGGCCAAGGGGCAAATCGTCCCCACCCCGGAGCCCCATGTGAGGGTGGTGTTCATTCCCCACTTCGTCCTCGGGTTAGGGTTTCCTCTCCACCCCTTCATTCGCGGACTCATGTTCTACTATGGGCTAGATTTCCACGATCTAGCTCCAAATTCTTTCCTCAACATTTCGGCATTCATTGTCATGTGCGAGGCCTTCCTCCGCATCCCACCCCACTTCGGATTGTGGCTAAAGATCTTCAATGTGAAGTCGAAGGTGGTGGGTGGTCAACACGCAGATTGCGGAGGTGCTATGGTGAGCAAATTGTCCAACGTCACGTGGCCCAAAGGCACCTACGTGGAGACAGTCAAAGGGTGGCAGCAGCAGTGGTTCTACGTCACAGAGCCCCGCGACACCACCTGGGCCGCGACTCCTGAATTTAAGTCCGGCCCCCCGATGCGGCTCACCTCCTGGCTAGAGAAGGGCCTGGACTAGGGTTTGTCAGATGAGCTGACAGCGCTGCAGAAGCGCATCAAGAGCATGGTGGACAGGAACATCAAGCTTATTAATGTGATCCAGGTGATGCTTTTTCGCCGGATCCTTCCTTGCCAAAGCCGGACTTGCAATCTGTGGGAGTTCGATCCGGCCAAGCACCAGACCTTGCAACAGTTCTTTGGCTCTACGAACGAAGACTTATGGAAGGTGCTTTTGAAGGCCAATGAGATGTGGCCGATGACGACCGAGGACCGTGGGTACAACCTGACCCATCCCGCCAGTCCGGTAAGTTTTTTGTATTTCAAGGTGTATCCTTTACATGTACATTCAAGGAAGATGTCTAAGCTTCCCTATATTTCTTCTCAGGGCTGGACAAACAAGGCGGAGCGGATCCGGTGTCCGGCTCCGCTGCCCGAAAACCCAGCTACCCCACTTCTGACGAAGATGCTGGTTTCGGTGCCCTACCAGGCGCCGGAGAAGAAGGCCAAGAAGAAGGCCAAGGAGACCAGAAGTGGTCTCCGCCGTAAAGGCACTTCGGACGTAACGTCCGAAGACGCCGAAACCCACTCCTCCCCCGCCACCGAAGTCGAGGAGGAGGAGGAGGAAAGCAACTCTCCCCCTGAGGGAGGAAGAAAGAAAAGGGCGGCCTCCACGGATCTGGAGGCAGGGCGTCCAAGAAGGGGAAGGCCTCCCTCACGGACTACTCCGTGATGGACACTGGTAGCAGCTCCGAGTGGCGCCCCAAGGATAAGCCCCTAGCCGAATCGTAAGTACTCCGAGGCACTCATGCTCATATATACCCAACTCCTTTGCTTAGTGGTTTTAATATGTTGAACCATGTGTTGCAGTCCGGCCCATGCCCGCCCCCAGCGATCCTCATCTTCGGGGAATTCACTGGATCCGAATGTGATGGACAGCGGGTCACTTCCAGCGGCCTCCTCTCCCAAGGCCACGGACGACGCCGAGGTGCTGTCCCGAAGGACCTTCCCAGGCCAGGGAGAGGTACAGGAGGCCGTCAGGGTGGCGCCAGAGGGTGATACCTCGGCCGCCGGACGCATGGGGGAGCAAATCACCCTGGAGACTGTCGACGGGGGCCATATCCAGTTCGGCCCCCAGCCAAATACTATTCCAGAGACCCATACGGCTCCGGAATCAGGCAAGCAGCCTCCTTCGAAAGAAGGAGGTGCACCTATTCCGCTGGTGACCTCTGTCCAC
The DNA here is from genome assembly GCF_018294505.1 of Triticum aestivum. NCBI lineage: Eukaryota > Viridiplantae > Streptophyta > Magnoliopsida > Poales > Poaceae > Triticum > Triticum aestivum. The sequence goes on from NC_057796.1 coordinate 494,920,398, forward strand.
CCAGAGGCACCAGATACTCTTCTAGAAGCGCTGCAAAGTGCTTCCATTGTTGAGGAACACCGTACCCTCATGGGTACAGTGGTTGAGAGGGTTCGGTCCGCCAAGAGCGGACTGACCGAAGCCGGCACCAGCCTTCTAACAGGCTTTGAGGTATGTGACATAATTATGCAAAAAGAATGTCATAGTATAGACAGTAGCCCCTGAGACTTTGTCCGGTGTTCGAAAAGAAAAGCCGGACAAAGGATCAAATAATTTTCTCAGGAGACTAACCATACATGTCTATGTGAATAAGCACGCGTTGATGCTGGCTGCGACCTCCCATTCTGCCGAAGTCTCCTAACTGAAGCAGAGTCTGGAGCGTACCGAGGAAGAGCTCGGCCATGTGAAGAAACAACTAGAGGACCAGCAAGGTATGTAATGGCCTATACTGATCTTGGAAAGATACGAATTGTTTGTGTTGATCATGTTATCATGATATTTCATAGGAGCTGCGACCGAGGTGGAGACCCTCAAGAACGCGCTGGCCGAGGCCTAGAAGAGAGCGGCGGAGGAATAAGCCGCCCATGAAAAGCACGAGGCAAGGGTTGGGGAGGTCCAGCAGGAGCTCCAGGATGCCGTAAAGAAATGCAAGTCCTTGGAGCGCAAGATTGCGAACCAAGGGTCCGAACTTGCTAAGGCCCAACAAAGCACACAAGAGGCCTGGGTTGAAGCCCAGGGTGCCCTCCAGGAAATCCAGGAGGCCAGGAAAATCACGGCGGGTAAGGCCTTTATTATGCAGAGCAAATATGTGAAGAAAAGGTACCTCTTTCTGACCCGGATTTGGAGTTCTCCAGGAGCGTTTGCTGATCTGCCGCGCAGTGTTGCTGATGCTGCGGAGTTCTTCCGAGCCGAAGAGGGGAGCTCAACGGAGAAGCTGTTCTGGTCACAATACCTTGCGCCAGAGCATCCGGTGCCCTTTAGTGATCAGCTAAAACAGCTGACCGAACTGCATAGGGTGGCCGAACTGGCCATGAAGGATTTGATAATCCATTTATGGCTTGTCGAAGCCATACCCAGCAGCTACTTCAGGCTCGTGAAGCGGCTGGTCGATGCTTGCCCTCGGCTTGATGCCATCAAGTGGTCGGTCTGCATCGAAGGTGCGCGGATGGCCTTCGCCCGTGTCAAGGTGCAGTGGGTGAAGATCGACGTCGTCAAGCTTGCGACCAAGGGACAGCCCGTAGGCAAGGAGTGCCGCACGCCCGAGCGTTATTTTGATGATGACCTGAAGGGATCCCGCATTATGGAGGGCCAGTGTGCAAAAGACGTTATCTTTGAATGATGACATTCATGTTATCCCGTCCTGTATTATGAAACAAAGCCGATATGTAATATAATGGGTAATGGGTAATGTATACGATGGAACAAAGCCGATATGTAATATAATGATGACATTCATGTTATCTCTTGGGGATATGGGTAATGTATATCATGCTCACTGTTTTAACTTGGGGGGGGGGGGGACTTCTTCTATCCCCCTGTGTTCGGCGGACGGGGCTCCTTGTCATCGTCCTCACTTTGCGACCCCTTCTCCTTGTTCTCGGCATTTAACTTGCCGGCCTGTTTAAAGACCCAACAGCTTCTGTTGGTATGATTGGCTGGTTTATTAGGGGTGCCGTGGATCTGACATGGACGATCGAGTATGCGGTCCAAGCTGGATGAGCCCGGATTGTTTCTTTTAAATGGCTTCTTCCGCTGGCTGGACTTGGAGCCACTGAATCCGGCGTTGACCGTCGTGTCATCGGTATTATCACTGTTGCTTCGCCGCTTGTGCCTGTTGCGTCGGGGCTTGCCGTTGCTATTTCTGGCTTCAGAGGTGCCAGGTTCGTTTGCATTATTATTGCTACGGGCTAGCCAGCTATCTTCTCCCGCACAAAAGCAGGTCATAAGTGCCGTGAGGGCCGCCATGGACTTCGGTTTTTCTTGGCCGAGGTGTCGGGCGAGCCATTCGTCGCGGATGCTATGCTTAAAGGCCGCTAGGGCTTCGGCATCCGGACAGTCGACGATCTGGTTTTTTTTTAGTTAGGAACCTAGTCCAGAATTTCCTAGCTGACTCTCCGGGCTGTTGAACTATGTGACTTAAGTCATCGGCATCCGGAGGTCGGACGTATGTACCTTGGAAGTTGTCGCGGAAGGCGTCTTCCAAGTCCTCCCAGCTGGCAATAGAGTTTTCTGGCAGGCTGTTTAACCAGTGCCAAGCTGGTCCCTTGAGTTTTAGCGGGAGGTATTTGATGGCATGGAGATCATCACCGCGGGCCATATGAATAAGAAGAAAGTCCTCAATCCATACTGCGGGATATGTTGTTCCATCGTATGATTCGATATTAACGGGTTTAAACCCTTCTTGGAATTCGTGCTCCATTACTTCATTAGTGAAGCAGAGGGGGTGTGCGGCGCCTCTATATCGGGCCAAGTCGCGACGTAGCTCGGATGGAGTCCGTCTGCGGTTTTCGGCCCGGACGTGATTGTGCTTGTCACGTCCAGCTAGATAGCCGTCATCGCGCGCCGGGGCACGCTCCCGTGATCCGTAGATCGATCTGGTCTGACCTGTTCTATTTTCCAGGTGCTGCCGCAGGTCATATGTATATCCCCGGGCTGTTGTGTCTCTACCCTTACGGTGAGGTAGTATGGGCTGGTGTTCGGCTTGAATTGTCGTTCTGTCCCGGCCACGTGGTGGTCGGTCAGCCGCGTTACGCACTGATGCTACGGGCTCAAGTGCCTCATCGTCGAATTGAGGTAGTAGTTTACGCTTCGGGTAACTTTTGGTTGGCCGCTCGAGGCCGTATTCTTCGGCTGCCAGGACATTAGTCCATCTGTCGTTAAGTAGATCTTGATCAGCTTCAAGCTGCTGCTACTTCTTTTTCAGGCTCCTTGCAGTGGCTATTAGCCGGCGCTTAAAGCGCTCCTGCTCGAGGGGTTCCTCAAGCACGATGAAGTCTTCGTCGCCGAGGCTCACCTCATCCTCGGAGAGTGGGAGATAATTACTGTCCTCCGAGTCTTCGTTTACAGCCTGTTCATCAGGGCTAGCTTGCCCATCTTCCCGATCGTCCTGTTCGGAGGTTGGCTCGACGGGGTCTTCTTGGTCTTCGGCGTCGTCTGGAGTATTGTTGTCTCCCGTGCCGGTATTGTTGTCTTTTCCACGGCGTGATGTAGAGCGGCGCCGCTGACATCGGCGCTTTGGCTGTATCTCAGGAGGTTTATCCTCGACCGGATCCTTCTCGTTATCGTCGTTACCCTCTTTGGGTGTATCCACCATGTACACGTCATACGAAGAGGTGGCCGTCCAGCATCCGGTAAACGGCGGGTTTTGGGCCTGCTCTTCTCCGGCATCATCGTCCATACCGTCGATGTCTTCGGAGCCGTAATCGAGCATGTCAATTAAGTCATCGACACTGGCTATGAAGTGGGTGGTGGGTGGGACGTAAAATTCCCCGCTCTCAGCCCCTAGTCCGGGCTAGGCGTAGTTTGAACGTTGCTCCTCTGTAATGACGAGGGATCGCATCAAGTACAGAGCCTCGCTTAAAGGTGAGGTTTGGCCAGGGGGGAGAGAGTCCGTGGAGCACGGCGAGAAGGAGACTCCCTGGCCGAACTCACATGATGCTGGCTCCGAGGGTTCGGAGCCAATGTTCGGGGAGGAGTCCGGCTTCATGATGGTTGCCAGCGACTCTACTTCCTCCGGCTCTCCCATGCTGGGCTTAGTGGCCGCAGATAGTCCAGCGGGCTCAGGAATCCCGTCTTCGGACCTGGCGATGCGCTCCGGATCTAAGGCCAGCGCGGAGGTTGGGGTCGTGAACCCTTGGAATATCAAGTCTCCTCGGATGTCAGCGACGTAATCCAGATTTCCAAAACTAATCTGGTGCTCTGGGGCGTAGCTATCGATCTGCTCTAGATGGCCAAGCGAGTTGGCCCGCAGTGCAAAGCTGCCGAACACGAAGATCTGGCCGGGGAGGAAAACCTCCCCCAGGGCGGCGTTGTTGTAAATGACTGATGGAGCCATCGAACCTTCTGACGACGACACAGCGGAACTCTCAATGAAAGCACCAATGTCGGTGTCAAAACCGGCGATCTCGGGTAGGGGGTCCCGAACTGTGCGTCTAGGGTCGATGGTAACAGGAGACAGGGGACACGATGTTTACCCAGGTTCGGGCCCTCTTGATGGAGGTAATACCCTACTTCCTGCTTTATTGATCTTGATGAATATGAGGATTACAAGATTTGATCTACCACGAGATCGTAATGGCTAAACCCTAGATGTCTGGCCTGTATGATTGTGATTCCCTCTACGGACTAAACCCTCCGGTTTATATAGACACCGGAGGGTCCTAGGGTTGTACGGAGTCGGTTTACAGAGGATGGGATCTTCATATCCGAACACCAAGCTTGCCATCCACGCCAAAGAGAGTCCCATCCGGACACGGGAGGAAGTCTCCTATCTTGTATCTTCATGGCCCATCAGTCCGACCCACATCACATAGGTTGGACGCCCGAGGACCCCTTAATCCAGGACTCCCTCAGGTTCATCATCCTCCTTGGTGCCTCTTGGATGATGCGTGAGTAGTTCATTGTAGACCTACGGGTCCGTAGTTAGTAGCTAGATGGCTTACTCTCTCTCTCTCTCTCTCTCTCTCTCTCTCTCTCTATCTATCTATCTATCTATCTATCTATCTCTCTCTCTCTTTTGATTCTCAATACAATGGTCTCTTGAAGATCTATTTGATGTAACTCTTTTTGTGGTGCGTTTGTTGGGATCCCATGAACTTTGAGTTTATGATCAGATCTATTTTATCCATGAAAGTTATTTGAGTTTTCTCTTGATCTCTTATATGCATGATTACTTATAGCCTCGTATTTCTTCTTCGAATCTTTGGTTTAGTTAGACCAACTAGATTGATTTTTCTTGCCAAGGGAAGAGGTGCTTTGTGATGGGTTCGGATGTGCGGTGTTCTTTCCCAGTGACAGAAGGGGCAGCAAGACACGTATTGATCGTTACCATTAAGGATAACAAGATGGGGTCTATTCCTACATGAATAGATCTTGTCTACATCATGTCATCGTTCTTATTGCATTACTCCGTTTCTCCATGAACTTAATACACTAGATGTATGCTGGATAGCGGTCGATGTGTGGAGTTATAGTAGTAGATGCAGGCAGGAGTCGGTCTACTAATCTTGGACATGATGCCTACATAATAATCATTGCCTGGATATCGTCATAATTATTTTAAGTTTTATCAATTGCCCAACAGTAATTTGTTTATCCGTCGTATGCTATTTTTCTCGAGAGAAGCCACTAGTGAAATCTACGGCCCCCGGGTCTATTCTCCATCATATTTGCTTTGAGATCTTTTTTTATCTCGCTTTTATTTTTAGATCTATTATTCCAAAAACCCAAAAATACCTTGCTGCACTTTTTCCTTATTTATTCTATTTTTTTATTGTGAGAGCTATTTATCCAAAATCATACAAACCAATCTATCTTTTACCCGAGAGGGATTGTTAACCCCTCTTTTGCGTCGGGTTGCAGGTATTTGTTCTTTGCGTGCAGGTACCGTTTACATAGTGTTGCTTAGTTATCCTACTGGTTCGATAACCTTGGTTTCATAATTGAGGGAAATACCTACCTTCGCTGTACTGCATCATCCCTTCCTCCTTGGGGAAAAAACTTACGCGGATACGATACAAGTAAGGATCATCAATCAACACCACCAATCATCATCCCATAAGCACCACCAACTTCCACACCAATTGAGCGGAGCCTCCTCGGGTTCACAGCCCTAGGCACCAGACCCCCGAAGTTCATGACTCAGGGGACGGCCCCTCGGTCTTCGCTACACCGACCATGATTCCCCCGATCATCGCAAACGAGGCAGTGGAGCTGCTACCACACCGGTGCCAGGAAATGATCCCATGGGAATGACAATGGAGGCCATGAGACGGGCCACCGTGGCCGCCAACATCAACTATGAAAGAGCAAGGAAGAGGCCCTCGCACAACACGCCCGATGGAAGGAAACCATGCCAACGAGTAGCGTCGGCGACCCCGGCGCCAGTTCCGCTCGACAGCCGACGCACTTGCGACTCGCGGCCGCAAGTCGCTCACGACTCCGACTAGATCGGAGAACTTGACTACGTATAGACACCAACTCACAACCTTCAAGCAATTGCGGTCCTAGAAGACAAACTTCATGCTACCCCACGCAACCCTGGTATTGCATAATGTCATCAAGCTCCAAGCAAATGTGAGTCAATCACGGCCCCGTCGCGCAAACTCTGACAACATGCTCTCCGCCCCAGGGCACCCTCGACAACATAACTACCAGGGCTCCCAGCCAAGGATGTTGGCGCCCCTCGTGAAAGAGCCTGGCGGTCTGCGACAAACGATCACCCTTTTTGCGGGGTACGACAACCGATCTCGACCATTGTAGGCTAGAACCAGACACCTGCACTGTGGCCTCCGCCCGTGTAGGAGCGCCTTGGCCATCAACCCGACCTCCGGGGACACATCAGAGCCTCGAAGAAGGAACATTGCGGGTATTTAAAAGTGTTCAGGAGTACCCAAAACCCAATTTCAAAACATGTTCATGAATTAAAAAAAAGTTCGACATTTTAAAAATTATTTCAAGATTAAAAAATATGTACATGAATTTGAAAATTTGATCACAAGCACAAAAATTGTTAACGGATTTGAAAGAAATTTTCACAAATATGAATATTTTTTAATTTTAAAAGTGTTCATGATTTTGAAAAATGTCCTCAGACTTTTCGAAAAAATGATCACAAATTTGAATTATCTTTATGATTTTAAAAATCATGGATTTTAAAGAAATGTTAACAAATACCAACTTTTTCACAAATTTGAAAAAAGGTTCGTGGATTTCAGGAAGTGTTCATAAATTGGAAAATCTTTCATGATTTAATTTTTTTTGTGAATTTTGCGAAAATAATCCCGAATTTCAAAAATGTGCATGATTTGATAAATTCTCTAAATTTGAAAAACTGTTCATGAATTTTAAAAAAGTCCACGAATACTGAAAATGTTACAAATTTGAACAAATATTTTTGGATTTCGAAAATGTTCATAAATTTGAGTAAAGTTTCGGATAAAAATATCAATTTCTAAAAATGTTCATGATTTGATGAAATATTGTAAATTTCAAAATTGTTCACCAATTTGAAAAAGTGTTCCCAGGTATCAAAAAATGTTTCTGAATTTGAAGTAAAAGAATGAAAAATACGAAAAGAAAGGGAAAAGAAAGAAAAGAACAAACAAAAAGGAAAATAAATAAAAAAGATAAGAGAAAATAAAAATAAAAATAGAATAAATCGAAAGAAATAAAAAGGAACTTTTCGAAAACCAGAAATGGAGTCTTCTGGAAAAGTTCACTTGGGCCGGCGTATGCGCCTTTGCTCCGCAAAGGTAGACCTATTAGGATTCGTGGTTCGACAGTTTGACGCTTAATGCATCATATAGGAAATTCCCTAATTCATGGTGTCGTAACGATAAGAGTTCAACCGAGGAGACCTCATCCCTGGCCATCCCTAGCGCTGAAGGTGTCGGTTCGCTCGCCTCACTAGGTGATTCGCTCGGTAGCCACATAAAAACAATGGTTCAAATAAAAATCACTTTTTTTTCTACAGATAAAGAAATATACATTTAAAATGTTCAATAATTTCAAACAAAATATGGTTCTGAAACAAATCAAAAATTCATAAAATGTTAATGAATTTTAAATTCGCAAATCTAAAAAAGGTTCACGAATTTTGGAAAAAGTGGTCGCATCTCAAAAAATAATTAATTTGAAAACATTTCTCGAAATTAAAAATGTTCACAAATTTTGAAAATAGTTTATGAATTTTAAAAATAAGTTATTGTCTTTAAAAATGGTGAATTACAAGAAAATAATAATAATAAATCAAGACAGAGAAATCCGGTCAGAAGTTTCTAGAAGCTTCACGAAACCGTGCAAGCTTAAGAACCCAAGTAGAAAGTACTTCCTACGTCCGGACTTAGTTGACACTTAGACAGATGTATCTATCTAGCACCAAAAAATGTCTAGGCACATATTATAGAGCGTCAATGAATTCCGAAGTACATGGTCCGGCGTGGGCGCTGTCTACCGAAACAACTCTAACCGGCACTAAAGGTGTCATACTCTTTTTTTTAGACATAAAGGTGTCATACTCAGCTCAACCGAGTATGCTTCATGGTCCAGGCCCAACCAAGTGAACTTTCTAGATTGGGCTTAGGCCACCCCAGGTATCCTGGGCCGATTCTTCGGCTTGGGTCCCGCTGTCAGTCTCTCTTAATTTTATCTCCTTCCTTTGAATGATCCAGGCCCGGCAGGCCGCTACGTGTTCGTGGTAGTTCTGAAAAAAAACGCGCTCGTGGTGGAGACGGAAACGAAGGCCACGTCGGTGGTAGCGGACTCCAAAGGAATAATACCTTTCTTCTAAAAAAGAAAGGTATAATGGACTCCAAAGGTATAATGCGTGGTCGGTCGTTGCAGACCATATACCCGATCCGAAAAACTAGAAATCGAAACTAGGATTAATAGCCATGGCGGCGGCGTTAAGGCTCGGCGGTCGCATGCTGCTCCGACGAACTCAAGAGCAAGGGCGGCGCGTCTTCTCGGATCCGCAACAGCGGCTCTTCGCGGACACGAGCGTGCGTGCAACCTTGGATTTTTCTCCCTCTGAATGTCGTGGTGTGATCAAAGATTGTACTAGTATCTATCTATTTTGTGGTGGATCTTATTCTTCACCCTGCATGCATGCATGCAGGCCACCGCCCCTGAGGGCAAGCAACCTCTCGCGATCCGCTTGGCGGAGATGAAGGAGAAGAAAGAGGAACTTTACAACATGGGATTTTCGTTGGCAACCGAGTACAATCTCCCTCGCGGTGTCGGCCGAGAGAACAAGCAGCTGCTGGAGCTGCTCTCGGTGCAAGTCCAGCCAAGGCCCAATGATGTCCACTGGTTTGTTCTTTGCTTACTACGTACTGTATAAATTATTATGTCATGTCGTTTCTCATGGATGGGTCGCTTGATTATTAACTAGGATGCGGCGGCGGAGGATGGAGAGGTTGAAGCGATTCGTGAAAATTTGGGGGGTATTTACTCTGGTGTGTACGACTGTGGAGGGCCTGCAGATGTTGAACAAGGAGATACGTACGCCTGAAACCAAGGAACGGGCTGGATGATTTCGACGATTGGTGGTCTGGAAACAAGAGTTGATCCCAGCACTTACATGAAACATGACTGGTGGAACAGCCGCTAGCTACCTCAACTCCTTGTCCATGCATCCTTGTAGCTCAAGATCCATGATGATTGCTCCTCTTCGGTTTTAGCAGAGGGCTCAAGGTGAATGATCAATATCCACCCGCTAGGTCTAGTTATAATTAAGTTTCTCATGTGCCGATCACTCTGCAAGACCTAATCCTTTGTCGATGATTGTCTCAATTATCCCTTTTTTTTAAGTTAACACAACTTTATTAATTGAAAATAACGGTTACATCGTCTATAAGAAAAGGTACAATATCTCCATAGGCTCCTCAAACCACTCATTCGTCGCGGAAACTCTAGCTAACCTAGCTAATTCGTGAGCAACCCTATTCGCTTCCCTATTACAGTGTTCAAAACTAGTAAGGGGAAAGTCACAAGCCAAAAAATAGCAGTCATCGAAAATTGCTGCCCTGTTCCCGCAAATTGCCCTCCATTCTTCATATTAGAGTTAATTATCAGACGGTTGCATCTTGCCTCTTGTGCCAGATATAAGCCAAACCTTAGAGCCATAGCTTCTGCCGTCAGAACATCCACACACCAATCAATCTTCTAGTTTTCGCCGACTATGGAACTTCCTTTATCATCTCTAAGGATAGCTCCCGCAGTACCCTGTGCTAGTCGTGATCAAAAGATGCATCAACATTGAGCTTAACAAAACCCATAGGAGGTTTACTCCATCCCCTCGTTTACTAGTCGCATTAGGGGAGTAAGCTTTAACAAAATTAGTCGTGATAGCCTAGATCCCCATGGATGTGTGGTACGCATCTTGAATATTTCCCTAATGGAGCAGCATACGTCTATCACACCATAGATACCATGCGGCTATAGCGATCATCTCATGTACATTCCGGACTCCCGGAATAGATAGGTCTTGGTCTGGCATATGGAGTAAGAATCCAAGTACCGCTTCACCCGCATGATCAATAGCACAAGCTCTTTTAATCATGTCAGTCATCCCCAACTTCTCCCACACCTCTTTCGCTTTCTGACAAAGAAATAGGATGTGATTTGTATCTTCTGGCCCCTTCGAACATGATGGGCAGACTGGCAAAGTTTTAAGTGTCTATTTGCAAGCGTAACCCGTCACGGGAGATTTCCATGCAACGTGCGCCAAATAAAGATCTTTACCTTTGTCGGACACGAAACTTTCCAAATCTTAGACCATATAGGGTTAACATTGGATCTACCCATACCATTTGTATATTGCAATTTCCTTCCATGTTGATGATTTCATTCCACCAAATAAGCAGATCGAACAGTGAAAAAGCCGTGTTTTGTATAGCTCCAAGCAATGAAATCCGACATATTATGCATAGAGAGAGGAATAGCGAGAACTTGTTGAGCATCAATTGGCCACAAGGTTTGCCTCACCAAATCTTCATCCCAGAAATTTTTCATGACTGGATCAATAAGATCGGAAACCTTGGATAGAAGGTGTCCTCCTCTAGGAGTAATGATTTTCCCATTTGCAAACTTCGGGATCCAAGCATCTTTCCAAATATAGATATTCTATCCATTACCAACTCTCTAGATATAACCATTTTTCAGTGAATTTACTCCCGCCATATTGCTTTGCCATGTAAAAGAAGAGCCCTTTTTTAAACTTGCATTCATCAAATCGGCATCAGGGAAGTATTTAGCTTTCAACAGACGCGCACATAGAGAATCCGGATTATCGGGGAGATGCCATGCTTCTTTAGCTAGTAATGCTAGGTTGAAACAATGAATATCCCGGAATCCCATACCTCCTTGATTTTTTGGAACACACATCTTCCACCAAGTCATCCAATGCATCCTCTTCTGATTGTCCTCGTCTCCCCACCAAAACTGCGACATCGCGGCAATGATTCCCTTGCAAAAAAAATTAGGAATTATAAAGACGGGCATGGCATAGGTGGGGATAGCTTGGACAAAGATTTGAGCAGAATTTCCTTCCCTCCAGCGGATAATAATTTTTCTTTCCATCCACTAATTTTTCGTATAACATGATCAATCATGGATTAAAAACACTCACCATGTGGCATGAAGTAGCACACTAAGAGTCCAGGAAAAAAATGTTTTTTCGTCCATCCATTTATCATGTTGATAACTTTTGGTCCCTAGACTATGAAACTGTACAAAACCTCAGCTGACAAAATCGGTTACTTTTGGTTGGGTGATTGAAGACTATGAAACTTTTTCTTTCCTCTTACAATGACGAGCGTGTCATGCGCCGACACCTCAACGCCCACCTCCAAATAGTAATGCCCCCCCCCCCCCCCAAGACGGGCCTCGTCGCCCGCCCATCCCAGACGCCGCAACACCACGTCGCCATGCCTCCAGATCCCGATACCTGCCGCAAAGCCAAACAACATTGCCTCGCGACCGTTGTCGTCAAAGGTTAATTGTATTATTTTGTTTTTATTTTTTGGCTCAAAGTCAATTTGAAATGGATGATTCATATATGATTTCCAAGTTAAAGTTCATATGCACGTGCATATGTTAAATGGATGGTTCATGTGTATCTTCATATGTGATTTTTTGAATTTGGGACATTTGTGTGTGAAGTGAATTTCATTTGCGATGTACATGAATATCTATGTGGATTCTATTGTATTTATTCCCCGCATAAAATTGTATTTATGTTGTGATGGTAATAAAGGTGTTTGCAATGGATGCTGCTTATGTATGATGTGCGATGTTGCATTTCATTGTCGTGGCCAGGGTTTTTTTCCTCTGCATCATTGTGATACACACAACCAATATTATTTTTATTACTAAGTAGAGCACAGAACAAAGACAATCACAGTCGAACCATTATTACAAGAGAGATAAATAAATCATCTATGACTAAGTCAACATCTTTCAGAGCATCTCCAATAGCCGCACAAAAATTTCGCGCCCAATAAAAGTTATAGCGGGCCACTGTAGCACTTTTAATGCGCTGGGATCAACATTGTTTTAGCAGACGCCCAAAAACGCGCGCCCAAAAAATCACGCAATGCAAATTGTGAAGCACGCGCAATCCGGAGCCCAAAATATGCTGCGCGCGATAGCGTTTTTCAGCGCGTGCCCAAAATTTTTTAGCGCGCGCAATATTTTACAGCATCTGTTGGAGCTGTTCGGCGCCAAAAAACGAATTTTTAGCGCGCGGAGCTCTTTTTAGGCGCCTGTTGGAGATGGTCTTATAGCAACACCTTCAGGAAGAGGTACACGACCTTGCACCATTGTTGCCACATCCAGATGAAGAAAGCCAGGACAAGGATTTTCACCCCGATCATGGACCACCGAAGCTCAGAAGCTCGGTACATCAGCAATGAGACAACGTCTTCAACAAGGTAATGACAACAAGGGTTTTCACCTCGGACATGAAGCATTGTCCCATCCACCATCTTGAAAATGGATCTGCTGATGATCATCCCAGCCAATACGTACTCCTTGGATCTACTGATAATCATGCCAGCCAATACGTACCCCTCGCTAGACCACAGATGCGCTAGCGAATGGTAGAACGTCTTCCCATCAAAGATGGCCAGTGGTATCTGAAGCCTTTTGGCTAAACCAAAGATTAGGCAACTACACTCATGATTAGGCAACTACACTCATGATTAGGCAACTAAACCAGGTGCACTATCTCTGACTTTCTTGCGGAGGTACCATACTTTCTTTTTAGATCTTCCTGGGTGTCATACTACCAGTAAGAGTGATGAACACAACCGACAAAAAAGCACAAATCCTGCACCTCAGCATGCTGCTACTCGTTTCGGCATCTGTACGTCCTCACCATGCAAAAGCACTCATGTGTACTCCTAATCGTATTTCTTTTGCAATGTACATGAAGTCATGAATATCAGTGTCGATTACATTGCATTTATTCCCCGCAAAAAAAATTGAATTTAACTGGTGATGGTAATGAGGTGTTTGCAATGGATGGAGGAGATGCTTCTTATGTCAGTTTTTTTTTTTGATGTGCGATGTTGCATTTCATTGTCGTGGCCAGTGGTACTTGAAGCCTTTTGGCTGAACCAAAGATTAGGCAACTAGACCCATAATTTTTTTTTGAGGGAACAACTAGACCCATGATTAATCACGCGGCAAGCGTGATAAGCAAAACCAAAGCCAAACAGCGAAACTAGACCCATGATTAGGATGATGAGACTCCCTCAACGATCCTCCTGGTCAAGTCCTAGACCATGATAGTTGTGCTGGGACTGGGATGCTGCGCCGAGACTAAAACAAGTAGTGATGCCTTAGTCAACGCCAATAGATTGGCAATGCAGCCAATGGTTCTCCTGGTATTTAGAAAAGGCATGTCGGCCATTGGAAAACGGAAAAACTAACGCTCACACGTGTTGACGTTTGCACATCGCCCACACGCCTCCATCATCACTTATTTTGCCACGTATGAAAAGATGACATCAGCAGAAATCTTTTTAGCTTTTGGCTTAAAAATGTTTTATCTCCTAATTAAAAAAGCGAATTAAAAATCCGTTTTCACCATTAAATCCGTCTCGACGAGATCTTCAAAACTAGACCCGATGTTGATATGTTTTGACGAAAAAAAAATTTGCCCAAAAGTTGCCATGATGGTTACACTGTAGTTGACATAGTGCTTAAACTAAAGTTGCCATGTGGCAATTTTAGTTTGTAGATCATGGCAATTTTAGTTTTTTTATTATGGCAATTCCAGTACTTTGACCATGAAAGTATTTTTTTGTATGAACCATGGAAATTTTAAGTGCATGTATCATGTCAATTTTAGTTTATGGTGCATGGTAAGTCTAGTTTCTTAATTCTTCATTTTATAATATGTCAAAATTTACTTTAAATATAGAAGAAAATAGCTGAAACATATTATGGCAACTTCAGTGTAAACATCATGGCAATTAATGTGCAATAGACATGACAACTTTTAACGAAAAAAAATCGTTGAAATATATTGATATGAGATCTAGTTTCGAAGATCTCGTCGCGAGGGATTTAATGGTGAAAACGGATTTTCAATCGGATTTTTCATTTAAGAGTGAAAAATATTTTAAAAATAGAAAATTCAAAAAGATTTCCACATACATGCATGCGGTCACATGGCGTAGTCTGTGTGTTATGGGGCGTGTGGGTGGGTTTGACTCCCACCACACGTGTGGGCGTTAGTGTTGTCCTTGGAAAATTGATCATCAAATTTACAGAAAATAATCGTCACATATTTGTCAAACGTTAGATATAGGAAAATTGCTCATCATGTATTCAGAAAATATTCATCGCATTTGGAAAAAATGTTCATAGCACACTAAAACATTCATCCTATATTTATTAAAATGTCCCTACTGCAACCAAAAAATGTTCATTAATTTTTATAAATTTCTCATTGTGTATATGAAAATGATCATGTAATTAAAACAATGTTCACATATTTTTAAAATTGTTCATATAATTTCTAAAAACATATATGTTTCAAAATGTTCATTTAATTTTTAATAATGCACACGCATTATTTAAAACTAATATATTTTAAAAGTGATAGTACAATTTGAAAAAATTAGAGTTATTTTGAAAATTTTAAAATAATAAGAATAGAAAATGAATAAATAAATGGAAATAAAAAAGGAATAGTAAAAGATAAAAACATGGAAACAAAACAAAAGAAGAGAAAGGAAAATGAAAAAGTCAGCAATAGAAGAAATGGAAAAAATGGATGAAAACCGGCCACCAAAAGAACTGCCTTGAGAACAATTCTGAAAATCAGCAATAGAAAATTTGGATAAACATGAGAAGCTAGGACGGGCCAAACTCATAGCTTCTGTTGGCGAGCTCGGTGTAAGACTTGCATTACGCAGGATTTATATTTTGCGTAAGCGATGCATAGAACTATGTCGGTTGTATCGCTGAAGGTTTCTCGCTGAAGGTCTCTCCTTCCCGCACGTCGCGCTGTTGGGGGAGTGGGGGATGCTATTATCGCATTAAGTGATCGCGCGGGGATGCCTCGCTGAAGGTTTCTCCTTCCCGCATGTCGTATTGGGCCAGCCCATTCGGGCAAGGATAGCAAGTTAAAATATCTAAGAAAAGGGGAGATGGAGGGCTCGATCCCTGGTCTCCAGAGACATCGCATGAATTGTTAGCAAGTTAAAATACCTAAGAAAAGGGGAGAAGGAGGGCTCGATCCCTGGTCTCCAGAGACATCGCATGAATTGTTAGCAAGTTAAAATACCTAAGAAAAGGGGAGAAGGAGGACTCGATCCCTGGTCTCCAGAGACATCGCATGAATTGTTAGTGACTCCACCCAGTACCCATACATAGTTAGTTGTAGGAGCACGTCCTACTTGAGTTGGTTCGAGCCAGTTTTTTTAGTTTTGAGTTTTCTTTTGTTTCTTTTCTTTTTCTTCTCCATTTTTTTCATTATATCATTCTTTTTTGCATTTTTTTTGTTATTTTTTCATTTTATTTTTCTTTTGTTTATTTTGGTTCTTTTTTGGGTTTTTTGTTCATTTCGTTATTATTCTACATTTTTTGTATATGCCAAAAAAATCCTAATATATGTCTAACATTTTTCCAATAAACAATTTTGTAATACATAATCAACATTTTCCTATTCACTTCTTTTAACATTTTTTAAATTCTGGAGTAATATGTCCAAAAACAATATTACTATTTTTTAATATACATTCAACATTTTTCTATACATTTTAAACATTTATTTAAATGATTGATTAACTATTTTCAAATGAAAAGATTAATAGTTTTTAATACATGGTCAACAATTTTTTCTATACACATTTAACATTGTCCAAATGCTTAATTAACAATTTTCAAACAATTGCTCAACATTCTTTTCCAAATATTTGATTAACATTTTCTCAAATACTTGTTCAACATTCTTCAAGTAATTATTCAATATTTTTCAATAACTTGTTAAACATTTTCCAAATACTCCTTCAACATTTTTTTAATACTTATGCAACATATTTTAAATAATTTTTCAATATTTTTAATATTTACTCAACATTTTTCATATACTCGTTCGACATTTTTTAATACTTATTCAACATTTTTTTCAAATAGTTGTTCAACATTTTTTTCAAATACTTGTTCAATTTTTTTAATACTTATTCACAATAAAAAATATTATGATTATAAATTTAGAGTTTTTTAAAGTTTAAGCAAAAGTAAAAAAGCAAAAAAGGAAAACAGAAAACAGAGGACAGAAAGATAAAAAACAGAAAAAGGAGGATGGAGCTTCCCGCGCGGCTGGGCCACGGCCCATGTGGAGATCCGCAAGCACGAGACCTTCGCTCCTGTCTCGTTGAACGCGACGAATAGGGGCGCCCAGTACCGGCATTTCCTAAACGGCGCCCGGGATCTGGTTATGTTTTACTTTTTGCTTCTATTATTCGTTCTTCTTCCTTTTTCCCTTTTTTCGTTTTCCATTTTAAATTTTTCGTTTTCTTTTTTTTCTTTTGTCTTGCTCCGATGAATTGGTTTGCAAATACATGGAAGTTTTCTTCAAATTGATGAACTTTTTACAAAATCAATGAACTTTCTTTGAATTCGATGAACTTTTATTCAAATTCCATGAACTTTTTTTGAATTTCAATGAACTTTTTTGAATTTCCATAAACTTTTTCTAATGTTGATAAACTGTTTTTCAGATTTCGTGAAGTTTTTTTCAATTTCGATGAACTTTTTTCAAAATCGATGAACTTTTTTCGAATTCATGAACTTTTTTTCCAAATTGTTGAAATTTTTTCAAAAGCGGTGAACTTTTTTCTTTTTTTTTCTTTCATCTTGGTCCGATGAATTGGTTTGCAAATACATGGACATTTTCTTCAAATTGATGAACTTTTTTCAAAATCAATGAACTTTTTTTGAATTTCGATGAACTTTTTCTAATGTTGATAAACGTTTTTTCAGATTTGGTGAAGTTTTTTTCAATTTGGATGAACTTTTTTCAAAACTGATGAAATTTTTTTCGAATTCATGAACTTTTTTTCCAAATTGTTGAACTTTTTCAAAATCGGTGATATTTATTAGTACTTATTCAATTATGTAAATAATTTAATTTTCTGGAGAGATAAGCTCGTGGCTCTTTCCATTTAAGTTCATGACGTTTTAAGAAATGTTCACAATTTAAAATATTTGTAAAATTGAAAAACATTCACAGAATCAAAATTCATAAAATTGAAATTGTGTATTTAAAAAATGTTTGTGAATTCATAAAACAATGTTCATGAATTTTAAAGTATTGAAAATATTACAAAATGTTCATCAATTACAAAAAGTATTGTAAAAATAGGGGAGCTAAAAACAAAAATAAAGGAACCGAGAAAATGACAAAAATAAAAAAGCAAATAGGAAACCAATAGAAATCAGGAAAAGTGGGTATAGTAAAATAGGAAAAAAAATTGACGTCAGGTTCCAGAATCTTCCTAAAACGCGTGTGCGCTTGCTGTAGGCGAGCACTATATATTTCTTGCAGCGAGCGATATGTAGTAGTCACGGCTTCGCTCTGCTCTAAAGGCCCGACGCAACGTGACGTTTGAAGCAAATAAGCCCCATTGTATGTAAATAGACCAGCCCATTGTTAGCTGGCTACCTTGGGTATTAGGCATGTTTAGAGATACCATTCTCTATGGTTGATGAACACCTAGTTGTGCCATAATGGAATGCATGGGATTCTTGTAAATACAAGCCTCATTATAGTGCCTAGACCGACGCGGTAGTGCCCTCGTCGTATATTTTGAAAGAAACCAGCACAATATTTTAAGAACAACACAAAACAAATTAAAAGAAAACAACTGAAGATAAACAACAGCCTACCAGCAGACTGGCCCATAGCGGGCACCACTCTTAACCCTGAAATGTTGAAAGTAAATAAGCCTAGGCCAACATCAAAACTAGATGATACCCCGCAGGCCGAGACGTTGTTGCGGGAATGTTTTTGCAATATAATTTAATGAGATTTGGTTATATGAAACATAAATAGTTAGAGTAATAATGTGATAACTAAACTTAAAATTCATATGATTGATTATGTTTGGTTGTCGTATAGTTGTAAAATATTTACTAAATATGAATAACTTAGTGAAGTGGAAATTATCATGCATGTTTGCATGTTAAGGTGAGGTTTTTCTATGCATGGTCGAATGTTGAGGTGGATCTTTCCCATATATGTTCTATGACGAGGTGGCATACTCACATGCTGAGAGAAATATGTCAGCGAGGGCTGACTATATAGACAAAGAAGATGACGGTCTAAAATATCATTGGTCCCTCATGCCTCTCATCCAGTCTTCTTTTTTATCTGGAAATTCGCATTCCATTAATTAACGTGTCGAGCAATATCTTTGGCAACCAAAGGCTGTGCAAAGGTAGGAACATCACCCGGCCGTACGACTTGGGACTCATGAACCATCTTCGACCCAAATAGCTCAAAAGCGTTTGCCACCGTATAACATGCCCGTGGACATTGAAAATTTGCAAAATAGCTAAAGTTCAAAAATGCAAAAAACTTTTATCTCTCTAAAATCACACCATTAGGGGCAAGATAGTCTTGATTGCATGGACTAGTGATGTCTACTACACAACCTTCTTTTATAGACGTTGTTGGGCCTCCAAGTGCAGAGTTTTGTAGGCTCAACCGATACTAACCGATAGTTGTTGAAGAAGAAAGGTGGGATGCCTAACGGGGCATCCCCAAGCTTAGATGCTTGAGACTTCTTGAAATATAATCTAGGGATGCCTTGGGCATCCCCAAGCTTGAGCTTTTGTGTCTCCTTAATTTCTTTTATATCACGGTCTCCCTAAATCTCAAAAGCTTCCTCCACACAAAACTCAACAAGGACTCGTGAGATAAGTTAGTATAAACCAATGCAAAAACCTTATCGTACTATACTGTAGAAAATCACTAAAATTATTATTCAACATTGCATACTAAATGTATCTGCATATTTAATACTCCTATCCTCAAATAGAATCATTAAACAAGCAAACATATGCAAACAATGCAAACCTAACAGTAATCTGCCAAAACAGTACAGTCTGTAAAGAATGCAAGATTCATCATACTTCCCTAACTCCAAAAATTATGAGAGAAAATTACCACTGTAGTAAATTTATCAGAGCTTATTATGCAAAAGGTTTCAACATTTTATCACATTCTGACTTTTCTAGAGAATTTTTGCAACAGCGGTAAACTTTCTGTTTTGAAACAACAACATGTATACTTGCAAAATAAGAATGGTAAAAGCTATCCTTGACATTTTTATTGAAAATAGAGATGCAAAACATTATTAAAATTAAAAGCAAGCAAATACTAACAAAACAAAATGACGCTCCAAGCAAAACACATATCATGTGGTGAATAAAAATATAGCTCCAAGTAAAGTTACCGGTGAACGAAGACGAAAGAGGGGATGCCATCCGGGGCATCCCCAAGCTTAGGCTCTTGGTTGTCCTTGAATATTACCTTGGGGTGCCTTGGGAATCCCCAAGCTTAGGCTCTTGCCACTCCTTATTCCATAGTCCATCGAATCTTTACCCAAAACTTGAAAACTTCACAACACAAAACTTAACAGAAAACTCGTAAGCTCCGTTAGTATAAGAAAATAAATCACCACTTAGGTACTGTTGTGTACTCATTCTAAATTCATATTGGTGTAATATCTACTGTATTAAAACTTATCTATGGTTCATACCCTTCGATACTACTCATAGATTCATCAAAATAAGTAAACAACACAAAGAAAACAGAATCTGTCAAAAACAGAACAGTCTGTAGTAATCTGTATCATTCGAATACTTATGTAAGTCCAAAAATTCTGAAATAAATTGGTGAACCTGAGGAATTTATCTATTAATCATCTGCAAAAATAATCAACTAAATAGCACTCTCCAGTAAAAAGTTGTAGCTAATCTCGTGATCGCTAAAGTTTCTGTTTTTTTACAGCAAGATCAAAAAGACCTCACCCAAATCTTCCCAAAGGTCCTACTTGGCACAAACACTAATTAAAAAATAAAACTACATCTAACCAGAGGCTAGATGAATTATTTATTACTAAACAGAAACAAAAAGGAAGGAACAAAAATAAAGTTGGGTTGCCTCCCAACAAGCGCTAACGTTTAACGCCCCTAGGTAGGCATGAAGATTTCAATGATGCTCACATAAAAGATAAGAATTGGAACATAAAGAGAGCATCATGAAGAATATTACTAACACATTTAAGTCTAACCCACTTCCTATGCATAGGGATTTTGTGAGCAAACAACTTATGGGAACAATAATCAACTAGCATAGGAAGGCAAAACAAGCATAACTTCAAGATTTTAAGCACATAAAGAGGAAACTTGATATTATTGCAACTCCTACAAGCATATGTTCCTCCCTCATAATAATTTTCAGTAGCATCATGAATAAATTCAACAATATAACCAGCACCTAAAGCATTCTTTTCATGATCTACTTGCATAGAAAATTTACTACTCTCCACATAAGCAAAATTCTTCTTATTCGGAATAGTGGGAGTATCATAAGAGACTCGAATACTATAAATTGTTTCTACATTGAAAGAATAAAGTTCAGAAAAAAGGTAATCGTAATCATGACAAGTTTTATAAATATAATCATCACTACTTTTAATAGCATAAGTTTTATCACAATAATCATCATAAGTAGCAACTTTGTTCTCATCATAATCAATTGAAACCTCTTCCAAGATAGTGGACTCATCACTAAATAAAGTCATGACCTCTCCAAATCCACTTTCATAAATATTATAAGATTCAACATCCTCCAAAATAGTGGGATCATTACTTCCTAAAGTTGACACTCTTCCAAACCCACTTTCATCAATATAATCATCATAGGTAGAAGGCATGCTATCATCATAATAACTTTGCATATCAAAACTTGGGAGGCTAGAAATATCATCTTCATTCAACATAGCATCCCCAAGCTTGGGACAAACATTAATTTCCGCAAATATATTCTCAAATATGTCATCCTCATCAAACATAGCTTCCCCAAGCTTGGGCCTTTTCATATCATAAGCATAATCACTCTCATCATTAATACTATGGATAGCACCAATAGTATAGCAATTATCATCATCACAATGAGTAGTAAGAGCAACGTCATTTGGGAGGGATACCTTTTTGCCTTTGCTTCTCTATTTTTTTTCTTTTCTTCTTCACATTATGTGTGGGTTCAACCCTCTTATTTGAGCTCCTTATTGATGAGATTGGTTGAATAGAAGGCTCCTCCTCGATACCTGATTCATCATAAGAAATAATAGGAGGATAATGGGAAGTCTCTTCCCTTTCATTAGTATTCTCTTCATCTTCTATTTGTTTTCTTTTCTTTAGGTGATTGGCAATATAAGGATTTTCAATGCAATTCACCGCACAATACACATAAATTTCCTCTAGATCAAAATCAAGAAATCTATCAAGATTAAATTTTGGAATACCCTCAGTTATACATTCCATTTCTTCATACCCCAAAAGAAGACTAAGCTCTTTATGATGCTCAAGGGTAATCAAGTTATCACAATTTTTGGACACGATTCGATCATGAAATAATTTGCATTGGAGATTTAAATGACCATGTTCATTGCAAACTTCACAAGGATGGTGAAAAATATTGATTTTTTCAGCACAAACGTCAAGCCTATCTTGCAACAATTTAGTTTCTAAATGCTTATGCCTCTTGCAATATCTATCTTCTCTATTTGGTGTGTACTTGCAAACCCAATGCACTCCACAAAAATCGACATGCTTATAGGAGACATTTTCATCATAACTAGTGCAATCATCATTAGTACTATGGATATTCAAAGAGTTCATACTAACAACATTGCAACCATGCTCATCATTCAAAGATTTAGTGCAAACATTTTATAGATTTTTTTCTTGAGCACAATTTTCCTTACCATCATTCTTACGAAAGATATAAAAAGATGAAGAGTATGAGACAAACTTAATTCCATTTTTTGTAATTTTGTTTTATAGACTAAACTAGTTATAAAACAAGAAACAAAAAGATTCGATTGCAAGATCTAAAGATATACCTTCAAGCACTCACCTCCCCGGCAACGGTGATAGAAAAGAGCTTGATGTCTACTACACAACCTTCTTCTTGTAGACGTTGTTGGGCCTCCAAGTGCAGAGGTTTGTAGGACAGTAGCAAATTTCCCTCAAGTGGATGACCTAAGGTTTATCAATCCGTGGGAGGCGTAGGATGAAGGTGGTCTCTCTCAAACAACCCTGCAACCAAATAACAAAGAGTCTCTTGTGTCCCCAACACACCCAATACAATGGTAAATTGTATAGGTGCACTAGTTCGGCGAAGAGATGGTGATACAAGTGCAATATGGATAGTAGATATAGGTATTTGTAATCTGAAAATATAAAAACAGCAAGGTAACTAATGATAAAAGTGAGCGTAAACGGTATTGCAATGCTAGGAAACAAGGCCTAGGGTTCATACTTTCACTAGTGCAAGTTCTCTCAACAATAATAACATAATTGGATCATATAACTATCCCTCAACATGCAAAAAAGAGTCACTCCAAAGTCACGAATAGTGGAGAACAAACGAAGAGATTATGGTAGGGTACGAAACCACCTCAAAGTTATCCTTTCTGCTCGATCTATTCAAGAGTCCGTAATAAAATAACAAGAAGCTATTCTTTCCGTTCAATCTATCATAGAGTTCATACTAGAATAACACCTTAAGACACAAATCAACCAAAACCCTAATGTCACCTAGATACTCCATTGTCACCTCAAGTATCCATGGGTATGATTATACGATATGCATCACACAATCTCAGATTCATCTATTCAACCAACACAAAGTACTTCAAAGAGTGCCCCAAAGTTTCTACCGGAGAGTCAAGATGAAAACGTGTGCCAACCCCTATGCATAGGTTCATGGGCGGAACCCGCAAGTTGATCACCAAAACATACATCAAGTGGATCACGTGATATCCCATTGTCACCATAGATAAGCACGGCAAGACATACATCAAGTGTTCTCAAATCCTTAAAGACTCAATCCGATAAGATAACTTCAAAGGGAAAACTCAATCCATTACCGAAAAAGGCTTTCGCCCCGCTTTATATATAAAGCACCAATCAACAAGCATCCAGTACAAACAGACGTCACGCCACCGCAACACACGCACACACCCAGGGCAGGATACAAAGGCGATGAGCGCAGCAACACCACCCCTAGCACTACCACACAGAGATGAAGCTACATATGACGAACCATGCACTCCAAGGCGGCGCCTTCAAGAAGGGAACGACCCGCCGCGCCGCCACCGCCTGATCCAAGGATCAGAGTTTCCCCCGGAGCCACATGACGGGCAATGATAGCCGCGACGACGCCTTCAAGAAGGGAATGATCTTCGCCACCGCCGGTCCGTCCGAAGATAGAACAGGTTTTCACCTCGGCCAACACTCACCGTCACCGAACGCCACACCCCGGCAACCACGTCGCCCACACGGCCATGGAGACCGGGCAGCACCAAGGCACGGGCTCTGCCCACGAGCACTGCGCTACCACCACCAGGGTCGCCGCCCCAGCATCCAAGACCTCGACACCACCTCACCCGAGACCCGTCGCTCCCCAACGAAAGAGACGAGCGGAAAGGTCCCACCTTTCGCCCTCCTAGGCGACCCCCAGCGTCGAGACCCAATAGGTCGGCCAAAACTGGCATCCACCGACCCGTCCTGCAGCCCCGAGCGCGAGACGAGCTCAGTCCTGCTGCATCGACAGGGGGACGAGGTCAGTCCTGCTGCACCGTGCGCGAGACAAGCTCGGTCCTGCTGCATCGGGCGCGGGACGAGCTCGGTCCTGCAGCACCGGGGCGCGAGACGAGCGGTGGACCGCAGCTGGGAGAGGACCAGCCCATTGATGGGAGTAACGCCCGAGCGACGAGGAGATGGGGTGAAGGCCGAAACGTCCCGACCGCAAATGAGCCGACGCTGGAGAAGCCGGCCGCTTTCGCGAACAGATCCGTCGAGCTACCGTGGAGCCGCCACAACACCGGGAGGCCATCACCGAGACCTTCCCACGCCGCCGCCCACGGCCGGAGCAGTGGCCACGCCCGGCCGCTGCCCAACCCGCGCCGCCTGCAGGAAAACTCGCATCAGATCCGGCCGGCACGCTCCCACCTGTACCAGCACCAGCGCGCCTCCGACCCCGACCGAGAGGAGAAGGAGGCCGAGCCATGGCCGAAGAGAAGGGGTCCACCGGGACCCGCCCGCTGCAGCCCGTGATCGGAGCTGGACCACCGCCGCCACCAGGCGAGTCGCCCCCGGAGCCCCGCCCGCCGCCAGGCAACAGAAGCAGGCGGCTCCTCAGCATCGCCAGAGCAGCAGCCCGCCAAGGCAGAGCGCCCTCCGGCCCTCGCTGCCGCAGCCCGAGCCGGCCGACAAGGGGATCTGGACCGAAGGAGCCGACCCCTCCATCTCTGCCTCACCAGCCGTCCATCCATCCGCGCAGCCGCCGCCGCTCCACCGGCAGGCCGCGCCACCAGCACGGCCGCCCGGGTCGCCGCCGCGCCGCCCCGCGCGAGCGACGCGCCCCTGCCAAGCTGTGGCGTCCGCGCCGCGAGCAACAGGGGAGGGGGGCCAGAAGACCCCTCCGCCGCCGATGCCAATCGGGCTTCGCCCGGCGGTGCCCTCTGGCGGCGGCGAGGAGGAGAGGAGGTGAGGAAGAGGGCTGGTGCGGCGGCGGCTCTCGATAAGATCCAACTATAAGCTCCAACTATAATAGCAAAGCTCCAACTATAATAGCAAAAATCAATCCATTACAAAAGAGTAGAGGGGGAGAAACATCATAAGATCCAACTATAATAGCAAAGCTCGCGATACATCAAGATCGTGCGAAGTCAAGAACACGAGAGAGAGAGAGAGAGAGAGAGAGAGAGAGAGAGAGAGAGAGAGATCAAACACATAGCTACTGGTACATACCCTCAGCCCCGAGGGTGAACTACTCCCTCCTCGTCATGGAGAGCGCCGGGATGATGAAGATGGCCACCGGTGAGGGATCCCCCCCTCCGGCAGGGTGCCGGAACAGGGTCTCGATTGGTTTTTGGTGGCTACAGAGGCTTGCGGCGGCGGAACTCCCGATCTATTCTTGTTCTCCGATGTTTTTAGGGTATATGGACTTATATAGGCGAAAGAAGTCGATCAGGGGAGCCACGAGGGGCCCACGAGACAGGGGGGCGCGCCCAGTAGGGGGGCGCGTGCCCCACCCTCGTGGCCACCTCGAAGCTTCCTTGACTTCAACTCCAAGTCTCCTGGATCACGTTCGTTCCAAAAATCACGCTCCCGAAGGTTTCATTCCATTTGGACTCCGTTTGATATTCCTTTTCTTCGAAACACTGAAATAGGCAAGAAAACAGCAATATGGGCTGGGCCTCCGGTTAATAGGTTAGTCCCAAAAATAATATAAAAGTGTATAATAAAGCCCGTAAACATCCAAAACAGATAATATAATAGCATGAATGCTTCATAAATTATAGATACGTTGGAGACGTATCAACTAGCTATGCATCATCAGTTTCCACAATTACGATGTTAATACCCCACTTATGAGCCTTCTCATTGCATGAACTAGAGATGATACCCCATTTATGAGCCTTCTCATTTATGATACGTCCACAGCCCATTTATAACCAAAACCTCTTAACTCAAGAATATCTATTAGAAAATCCAAATTAACTATGCAGTAAGATTTTTCAGAGTCCAATTTCAGAATTAGTCCTTTCTCATGTTTTTAGAGTTAATCGAATGAAGGGTTTCATGGGTAACATGCTTTCTAAAATGAATCTGCCTTTTATGAAGGCACATTGATTAAGGGAGGTCAACCTATTCATGAGTAAAGATGACCTATCAGTAAATACCTTATAAAAAATCTTAAGTTGTGATACAATAAACTGATTGGCCTGAACTTTCTCATGGTCCTAGCATGACCGTCCTAAAGAGATCTAAGTTATTACTTCCCCAATCATTAAACATAGCTAATGGATCAACCTCAATAACATCTATAACATTTTGTATCTTATGTTTGTTGTTTTTATTGTTATCAATTGATTATACTTAGTATCATCCTTAATATCATCTGATCTTCATGCGCTCGTGTTGGCGGGCAATGTACTTTAATGATTTCTTCAAATTTGCGGGAGCAGTTTTGATGGGCAAAATGGTAGGAGATGCCTTGAGTGAGTACGAAGGGAAACAAGATCATGATCACTGAGGGATCAAACTGCTTGCTTCACCGTGACAAGTCAATTAGTATCTGGTCTTACATGGTGCAAATTAAGTTAGGACATATATCATACCCTAAGAAATAGTGTGAATATGTACCTGCCGTTGTGACTATTTCCGGCATCGCCTCTGTTTTATATGGTGTTTGTTCAAGGAGTGTATCATCCAATGTGTCTACTCTTGCCTTGAACTCAGCGAGCTTCTGTATATGAAGAAAAAAAGACCACATTACAACCCCTAACATACCACTCGGTTTAGGATTCAACCCTTAACTTGAAAACCAGTTGTTCCACACCCTTAACTTGCCTCTTTTTTTGACAAACGATACTTTATTTATTCATATGTGAGAACCAACGTACTGGATGTGACTCCATCCAGGTACTGGGTGTACAGAATCTAGCTAACTTAGCTATTTCATGAGCAACTTGATTGCTCTCCCTATCACAATGAGCGAACAAAACATGATTAAAGTCTTTAGTCATATAGTAGCAATCATCAAAGATAGCTTCCGTCACTGAACTCGATGTTTCTTCTTACAAGGCCAAAACCACCTCGGCACTATCAGATTCCAGCTCTAGCTTGTTACATTTGACTGTTCTAGCCAAGTTTAGCCCAAATGTAACTGATTTCTTATTGGCCGTTGTTATAACTTCCCGCTATGATCACGGTATTAGCACCAATAGTCCCTTCTAGTTGATCCTCATCGAAGCTAGCATCAACATTCAATTTCATCTAACTCGTTCCTGGGTTTCGTCCAAGTAGTTTTGTGTATTTTTGCTTTTGGACTGCATGCGATAGCAAAGTTTGCGGCCAGCCCTCTAATCGCTACGTGGATTTGCGCCGCTCTTTGTGTTTGTTCGTCGTGGGTAAGTTTTCCCTTAACTTGCCACTTGGTTTAGAAGACAACCCTCCACTCGGTTTTGACCATGTTGACCGGTTTTGATTAGTTTTGACCACATTGACCCCGCCTTACATGTGGGAGTGGGACCCACCGAAAAAAAAAGAAACATAAAGATCTCTATATTCTCTGTCCCTGGCAAAAAGAACAATCCGTCATGCGCTCATGCCCACGTTGCGCTCATGGGAGGCCTCTCGCTTGCAATGAACGGGGAGCAAGTGATTTGGCCCAAGAGGGATCTCTAGGTCGTCTCGACACGATCATGGGCTACTACGGCGGCAACTTCTATCAGAGGAGGAGAAGAAGAGGAGTGCAGCCAGAATTAGTGCAACACCGAGACCTTTGGAAGCATGAGGAGAGACGGGTGTGGCCGCCATGCCCCCGGTCTGCACGGCCACCGTCCTACGACTCATTGACTCCTGCTGTCGACCGCGCCGCTCTGGGTAGGGAGGTTCGGAATGGAAGCCGCCGATGACCATGTGGCAAGCCCTCATGCCAACTCCACCGCACGATCCCAAACGGACATCCGGTTTGGCCGGATTTCGTCTCTTTGGGGCGGCAATGGGTTCGCCCATGTCCGCTTGTGTCCGTTGGGTCGTGGGTGCGCCCAACACGCGGCCCCATCCCAAATCATGTCCGGGTGGACGTGATTAACAAAATAAAAATTAAAATAAAATGCCGAAAAAAGTAAATAAAAGCAAATATAAAAACATAAAATATAGATTAACCATCACGGCCACAAAACGGCCCAGTTCCACGGTTCACATTGTCATAATTAACATTAAAAAAAAACGCCACCGGCGCGCTCCTGCCGTGCCCGTCGATGATGTGGCCTTCGCCGTCTTCAGTGGTCGCCGGTGTCGTCGTCGTCGCTGACGAGGTCGACGTAGTCCGGCGGCGTCCAGAGGTGGGCCTGCGGTCCGCGGTACGCGCGGGGGGGGGGGGGGGGGGCTGGAAGGTGGGAGGTGCCTGCACCACCTCCCGTGGCGACGCGTCCCGCTCCGGTGACCGCGGCGGCGTGCGGCACCAGTTCACGCCTCCCACGGCGTCGGCCATCTCCGGAGCCGTGCACGACCAGCTCCACTGTTGGCCCACCAGGCCCGGGTGGAACGCGGCCACCAGCTCCTCCTCCATCACCTCCTCCGCCGTCACCATCTCCAGCTCGGGGATGGCGACATCGCCGGCCGCAGAGAGGGCCATCGTCTCCTCGAGGCCCGGCCATTGGCGCTCATCGTGCGTGTGACACGTTGCATGAGCCGGGCCTCCTCCTCCGCTGTCATGCGAGGAGGTGGAGGTGGCGACGGAGATGGGGAAGGCGACGGCGTGGGCGTGAGGCCACGCACCCGCGTACGCCCGCGCACCTCCCGACGTGGCCGCCGCGGTCCTGACGCCGTGCCGGCGAAGTAAGAGGCGCGCCGCACGTCGTGCTCGTCCTGTAGTCACGTGTCCCAGAGCACGGAGTCGGGGGCGTACCTATCTCGTAATAGAGGTCGTCAGGGAGGAGGCGGCGGCGGCGCTGGATCTCCTCGTGGTGCGCACGGCTGCTCATCGGGACCGGCGGGATTGGGACCCGGTCGTTGGGGAGGGGGACGTCGCTCCACGGGACCGGCGTCCTCGTCTCCCAATAGCGCCGGCATACATCCGCGTTGATGTACTACCGGTCGCGCTCGTCGGCGGCCCTAGGGCCAATGGTGAATGGGGCAGGCGCTGGGGCCGTGGTTCCATAGCCCCATGGCTGCGAGGCGGTCGGCCGGCGAGTTCGAGGACGGGGAGAGGCTAGGGTTTGGGGGTGTCGGGTTTCGAGGAGGCGGCGGGCTGGAGTGGGGAGTGTGGACGACGACCGGTCTACGGCCTCCCCATTTAAGAAGGACAGCGGCCCCCTCGCCTGGGCGGATGACAGGTGGGGCCGGCCGCCCGTGCGCATTGATGTTGGCGGGTGGGAGGTAGGTGGCTGCCTGCCACGCGGCCCCGACGCGGACGAGCATCGCGTCCGTTTGCTACCCGCCGCGACCCAAACCCGGCGCATGTTTGCACTCGAAATAGGTCGAGCCGGACACAAAACGGACCAGATAGGTCCAAGCCGTCACGCGTTGGGCTGTCTGATTTGTCCTTTTTACCCTAAACGGACGGGGCCGGACGGGATGGGGTCGCGCGGTGGAGTTGGCCTCACCACATCTTTATCAACGGACGGAGACAGGCCACCATGGGCCATCAGCCTGGAGCAAGTCCTCATGACGGCTCTGGGGGCTCTGGAGGGAACGATAACCGATATTCGGCACCTGACAGCTCCCCCATCACCGAACCCTAGTGAAGAAGGGCCCAAAACCCTTGTTCCACCGGCTTCATCACCACCAACCATCACTAACACGGTCGTCATCCCATCAGTATCACCGGCTTCCACACCAATAGGGCGGAGCCTCCTCGGGTTCACAACCCTAGGCACCGGACCCCGGAGTTCATGACTCATGGGGCCGGTCCATCAGTCTTCCCTACACCAACCATGACTCCTCCAATCATCACAAACGAGGCAGTATGGCTGCTTACCACCTGGTGCCAGGAAATGATCACAAGAGCATGACAATGAAAGCCATCAGGCGGGTCACTTTTGCTGCCCACATCCAACTACAAAAGAACAAGGAAGAGGCCCTCGCACAACACGTCCGATGGAAGGAAACCATGGCCAACGAGAAGCGTGGGCAACCCCGACGCCAGACCCGCTCAACAACCGACGCCCTTGCGGCTCGTGGCTGCAAGGCGGTCAACGAGTGGCGGAGCTTCAAAGAAATCTTAGGAGGGGCGAAGCTATAACTTATTTTCATACCAAACCATAAGACTGCCCCAAATTGAAAGGATTGATTCAGTTATATCTGAAGTGTCGATCTCGCGTACCATAAAATTTGCAATTCTTCAAAAGGGTATGCATAAGACCTAAGAATGGAAAAATAAAATAAAAAGAATGAATATCAAAAAAGAAAAAATAAAAATAAAAAATAAAATGAAAAGGTGAATAAAAAAGAAAATCAAATGAAAATACATTTTTCTTTTTTCATTGCCTTGCTGAGCGATTCACTAGTGCTGAGCGATTACATTTTGTTTTTCTATAGATAAAAATCCATACATAAAAGAATGTTCAAGAACTTTAGAAAGATCAGCATTTTGAAAAATGAAGTCGTGACTTCGATAAAAGTTTGCAGATCTCATGAACTTCGGGAAAAGTGTGTGCATCTGAAAAAAAATCATTAATTCGAAAAATGTTTGTGTTATTTAATAATTGATCATGAATTTTAAAAATACTTCATGAATTTGGACAAAAATCACGAACTAAACAAGTTTATCAATTAAGAAAATTAATATATTGTAAAATTGGTGAATCTAAAAATTAAAAAACCAAAATGAAAAATTTCATCAGGAGCTTCTACAAGCTTCACAAAACCGGTGCATAAAAGTAATACCTACATGGGCCGGAGTGCCTCTGTCTACTGAACAACTCTAACAGCCCCTGCTCCGCGCCTTAAGCCACCGAACAGGTGGCTGGCGGCTGGCGCCCACTACAGCGCCTGGTTCGGCCGGCCCGCGAAGCAAATCACAACGAACGAATAAATCCAGAAAAACGCAAAAAATAAAAAAGGCGAGTGATAGACGCCGGTGCGCCGCCGAATTTCGGCCGGTCGCACCGCGTATATACGATTTGTTTTGTATTAGCCCCACGATGCCTTCTTCCCCAACTGCTTCGGTAGCTAAAAAAACCTTGGCGCATGTTCATCCCGAGCAGCCCCCCATGATCTTCCCCAGCCGTCAGCCAGCTCGCCGGTCGTCCACGTCGCCGCGGGCTGCCGCCCTCGACCACCCCCCATCGCTTGGACATCCTCCTGGCCGACGGCTCCTCTCCAGCATCACCATCTCTTGTTCCCAGCGTGGCCTGCCCCGATCGCAGCACCCCTCGTCACCGTGGCTCTGGCCGGCTCCGCCGCATGCAGCTCCTACCGGCGAAGGTTGCAGCTCCGGCGAAGGAATGCCGCCATTGCATCAATGGTGAGGTGCCAGTTCCATCTTTTTGTCGCCGGGTTGAAACTTTTCATGTCAACGATTGCAACTTTTTCATTGTGTACTCACGGGTTGAAGCTTCCTATAAAGCCAGTTGAAGCTTTTTATAAAACCGATTGAAGCTTTTCAATTCAACGGTTGAAGCTTTCCAAAATGATGGTTGTAGATTTTTTTTATTTCATAGTGGTGGATTGAAACCTCTCCACTCCACCGCTTGAAGCTTTTTCAAATACGGTTTGAAGCTTTCACATGAACTATTGAAGCTTTTTTCAGTTGTACGGGGGTCCATCGAAGCTTTTTCAAACTATAGTTGAAGCTTTCATATGAACGATTGTAGCTTTTTTCAGTGCATGGTGTCTTGTTGAAGCTTTATATACCGCCGGTTGAATCTTTCGAATCGAACGGCTGTAGCTTTTTTGGTCGTCAGTTGCAACATAGGTGGAGGAGCAAATGCTTTCAATTTCGTTTGGAAGAAGATGGTTGCAGCAGCCAGCAGCGGGGAGAGGAGGTCGCGCCCCCGCTGTGGTAGCATCTCCGGTGGACGGTTCCAGTAGCTCTCGGATGGCATATCCATGGCAGCATCCAACTTCGGCTCGCCGGTGCGGAAGGAACCTAGAGCCGGGGGCAGCGGAAGAAGTGGGCATGGCGCTGACGTTGGAGGTATGGACTTGCATGGGATTGGGGCTAGCCGGCGCCCGGCAGCGAGATCTGAAGGAGGAACAGGAGGGTGTGGCCACCCCCGTGTGTGGACGCGGCTGAGAGAGAATTCAGGAGGAAGAAGGTAGCGAGGAAGAAAGGGATCGGGAGGAAGCAGATAAGGCAGGGGGAGGTGGGTTGCGCGAAGCGTACGATGGCCTCGATCGCGTGGCTCGCATGGGACCGGCTGAAAGTTTGGCCGGCGTGTCGCGTAGAAACATTTCCCAGCAAAAAAAAGTGGCCCCTCCATGGCGCTTTTCCTATTTGCCACACTTTGCTGCAAATTGTCGCCGCAAGCACATGCAGTGATCGATATCGAGCAGACTCGGCTGGCCCATTTTGTAGCTGTACGGGAAGCTTTCTGTTTCCGGTTTTGGTAACATTCTAGTGGTTTCCAGCCGGCTTTTTCGGTTTTGCGAACCTCTTAGAATGTTCCTGAAACATTTTTTTCCTTTTTCTTTCTTTTTTTACTGTTTTGTTTTCTTTCCTTTTTATTTTATTTCATTTTTCTTTTTATTTTTCAATTTTATTTTCTTTTTCCACCAAATGTTCAAAAGTTCCTAAAAAGTTTGCATTTTCCAAAAATTATTTTTTTTGAAAAATGTTCCTCTTTTCCGATTTTTTCAGAAATTCCAAAAATATTAGCATTTTAAAATTTGTTTGCTTCTTTTAAAAAATTGTTAGAAATTTTTAAAAAGTTTTGAATCTCAAAATAAAAAAATCACAAATTCCATAATTGTTGGTGAATTTCAGAATATTTCCCTGTTTTCAGTATTTGTGCAAATTCAAGAGATGTTCATGTTTTCAAAATTTGTTCAAATATCTAAAAAATGTTCGCTATTTTGGAAAAACGATCCTATTTGCACAATTTGTTCACAAATTCAACAGATATTCCTCGAAATTTGTTTGCAAATTCAAAATATATTCCGAGAAATTTGTAAAAAAAAATGTTTTTTGGAAAAACGATCCTATTTGCACAATTTGTTCACAAATTCAAAGATATTCCTCGAAATTTGTTTGCAAATTCAAAATATATTCCGAGAAATTTGTAAAAAAAATTGTTTTTTAGATCATAATGTCAAAAAAATCAGGATTTTCAAAAAAGTTTCCTGTTTTTAAATTTGTTCTCAAAGTAAAGAGATGTTCATGTTTTCAAAATTTGTTCACAAATTTCAAAAACGTTCAAGGAATTTCATAAAATGTTCACGGTATTAAAATGTTTGCATTGTCCAAAAATTGTTCATAGTTCTAAAAAATGTTCTTGTCATCTATTTTGTTCCTTCTTTTGTGAAAATTGTGTGAGCTCCCAAAAAATGTTTGCGTTTTCAGTAAATGTTTGAGTTTATGTTTTTTCAACAATTTTTGAAAATGACCGTTATTCAAAATACATTTACTGTTTTCAAAAAGAAAATCACGTTCAAAATTTCAAAAAATAAGTAAAATTTTCGC
Organism: Triticum aestivum; assembly: GCF_018294505.1. Classification (NCBI taxonomy): domain Eukaryota; kingdom Viridiplantae; phylum Streptophyta; class Magnoliopsida; order Poales; family Poaceae; genus Triticum; species Triticum aestivum. The sequence goes on from NC_057796.1 coordinate 494,954,050, forward strand.
TCCTTATAATTATTTAAACTAGGTTGTTATTTTATGGAGAACAAATCACAGAGACAGCAGTAGGTAGCGGCGTGGTTCACTCGCTAGAGGCCATGTGTTCGATCCCTCCTGTTCGCGTACTTCTTTAAGCGTCAGGCTGCAAATCTTTAAAAAAGTGAGCTGGCTGCGGTGGCAACAGCGTGGTCGGTTGTGCCGCTGGTCACGTGTTTGACTCCTACCCCCAGCACTTTTCTGTTTTGTTGATTTTTAACACCGCGCTACCGCGAATGGCCGGCCCCGGTTAGTTAACCTCTGTGTGACTCGATGATTCTTTGCCGCAATTAGCGGCGTATAGGAGGTCCCAAGTTCGAACCCGCGTCGCCACATACCTGTTCATGCTTACCTAAACTATAACAATTGGACAGTTGTGACTAATAATAGCACTATTAATATAAGAATAAGTGGGGCCCCACAATCTAGATTTTTGATATATTTTAGAACAATCATGTATTAGAAAAAGTTCACCATTTTTTAAGAGAAGTACACAAACTTCAAAAAAGTTCATCGATTTTCAGAAAAAAATTCATCATTTAAAAAAAAGTTAACAAACTTTTAAAAAGTTCATCAATTTTTAAAAAATTTAATAAATATTGAAAATGTTCATCTGTTTTGACAAAAAGTCCATTAAGTTTGAAACTTAGTTCATCGCTTTTGAAAAAGTTTCACAAATTTGAATAAATAATTCATCAATTTTGAAAAAAGATCATGGAGTTGAAGAAATAGTTCATCACTTTTGAAAAAACTTCACAATTTCAAAGAAAAAATCATCAATTTTTTAAAAGGTTCATTGAATTTAAAAATATAGTTCAGCGATTTGAAAATAAGTTCATCTATTTATAAAAAAGTTCATCAATTTTTTAAAAAAATATCATGTATTTATAAAAAAAGGAAAGAGAAAAAAGGAAAAGGAAAATAAAAAAAATGAGAAACCATTCCAACAAAAGAAAAAAGGGTAAGAAGAGTAGACCGAAAAAGTTGTAACTAATTGCATTGGGTTTGGTTGGTCGTGTGGTTAGTGCATCGTACAATGTATCAGGATATCGGCTATTCGAATCATAGCAGTCTCACAGTTTATTGTGATTTGGAAAAACAGAAAAAAATAGTAATATGGGCCGACCAAGCGTGGTGGAGGTGGTGTGCACCCCATTGCGAGAATCAAAGAAAGGGGCACTTTAACGCAGCGACTATTTATCGCATTAAGCCAGATGAAAACTTTCTCTCGCTGCAGCAAGTGTGCAGTTATTGGGCCGGCCCACTCGCAGGCAAGTAATAAGGGAATAAAGAAGAGAAATGGAGGCGAGAAGGATGAAAGAGAAAAGAAACAAGAAAATTAAAAAATGAGGAAACCATTCCAAAAATAAGAATAAAAAGAAAGAAGAATAGAGCGAAATGGTTGTAACTAATCGCATCAGGTTTGGTTGGTCGTGTGGTTAGTGCATCGTACAATGTATCAAGATATCGGCCATTCGAATCACAACAGTCTCACTATTTTTTGCATTTTGGAGAAACAGAAGAAAAAAAAAGTAATATGGGCCAGCCAAGCGCGCGAAGGGGGTGTGCGCCCCTTTGCGAGAATCGAAAAAAGGGGCGCTCTAACGCGGCAACTATTTACCGCATTAAGCCAGATGAAAAATCTCTCTCCCTGTAGCATCTGCGTAGTTATTGGGCCGACGCACTCGCGTGCAGTTAATAAAGGAAAAGGAAGAGGAAAAATGGGTGCTAGAAGGACTCAAACCCTGCCCTCCTGGTTATGGGGAAGTGCGAATAACCAGTGGGCAAGGCTCCTGTTGGTGGTGTACAAGTAGGGTGCTTGTTCTTAAGTCGAAACAAGCCTGGTTTTTTCATTGTTTATTTTCGGTTTTTTTCCTGTTTTTTAGTTTTTTCTCAGCTTTTTCAATCTTTTCATTAGTTTTTTATTTTCTTTCTTTTTTCTTTGGCTTTTTTCTTTCTTTCTTTCTTTTATTTTCTTTCATTTCATCTTTCTTCTCCTTTTTTCAATCTTTATTGCATTTGCTTCTTTGCTATTCTACCTTTTTTCTTTGGTTTATTTTGCTTCTTTAGGTTTTATTTTCTTGTTATCTTTGTTTCTTTTGGTATATGTCAACAACATTTTTCTAATATACATTTAACATTCCTACAATACAAATTTAACACTTTTAAATACATGGTAAACATTTTTTTCTTTGCAAATTTAACATTTTCTAATTTCCAGATTACCATTTTTGAAATACTTGTTCAACAATTTTTTCAAATTCTTGATTAACATTCTTATATACATGATAAAACAATTCTTGATTTTTGAATACTTGTTCAACATTTTTTCAATTGCTTGATTAACATTTTTCAAATACTTGTTCGACATTTTTTCCAAATGCTTCATTAACATTTTTTATATACATGATTAAAAACATTCATCATTTCTTCAATGCATGATTAACATTCTTTCTATGCACATTTAACATTTATGAAATGCTTGATTAACATTTTGAAATACTTGTTCAACATTTGTTCAAATGGTTGATTAACATTTTTATATACATGATCAATAAAATTCATCATTTCTTAATTTTTAAGACATGGTCAACATTCTTTATATGCACATTTAACATTTTCCAAATACTTGTTCAAGATTTGTTTTTAAAATGCTTGATTAACATTTTTTATATACATGATCAACATTTTTTCAATTACTTGTTAAAAACAATTTAAATACATGTTCAACATTTTCAAATATTTGTTCAACATGTTTCAAATTTTAAGTTATAAACAAAAGTACAAAAATAAAGAAAATAAAAAACGTAAAAAAGAAGAGGAAAACGAGGCTGTGGCCTCTCTCGCGCCTTGGCCGGCCCAATTCGCCCTCCCCTTGATAGAGCATTCCCGGGAGCTCCTAATCCGCGCTTTCAGCGCCGGTTAGGAGAACTGGCGCCCGCAACGCTCGTAGCTGGGCTGTATCTGCAATCGGCCCATACAAAAGATTGTCACGTTAAAAAAACTGGGAGTAACGGGTCTCGAACTCCTTTCGCTACAGACAACATGAAGTCGCAAATAACCACCAGACCAAGCTCCCTTTGACGAACAATAACGGGAAAGAGCTCTATTTGACCTTCTTCTAGTACAGCATTAAGATATACTATTATATACATTATATAAATTATATGAAAAAAACGTAAACTTTGAAAAAAAATTCAAGAAACTTTTTAAAACCACGAATTTTCGAAACAATTCAGAAAATAAAAGATTCGTACAATTTGGAAAACAAATCATGAAATTTCGAAATATGTTCACAAATTTGAAGAAAGTTCATCAAATCTGAAAAAAATTCATCGAATTTGAAAAAAAATCATCCAAATTGAAAATAGTTCACTGAATTTGAAAAAAGTTCATCGAATTTAGAAAAAGTTCATCCAAATTGAAAATTTGGTGAACTATTTTCAATTTTATGATTTTGAGAAAAAGTTCATCGATTTTGAAAAAAAGTTCAGATATCAATAAAGTTCATCGAATTGGAAAAAGTTCATCAAATTTGGTTCAAATTTGAAAACATGGAAAAAGTTCTTTGATGTTGAAAAAGAATTCATCGATTATGAAAAAAAAGTTCACGAATTTGAAAATAAGTTCATCGAATTTGAAAAAAGTTCATAAAATTGGAAAAGAAATCATTTATTTTACAAAAGTTCATCAATATAGAGAAAAAAGTTCCTGAATTTGTAAAAATGCATAAAAAGGATAAGAAAAAAAAAGAACCGGACTGAAGTATACCTAATATAAGAGACAAAAGCGAAGTTACATTACACATGGGGGCGACGACCAGGTGGTTAGGGCGTAGCCTTTGCAACAAGGCAGTCAGAGTTCAAACCCTGTTTGTTGCACCTTTTTTTACCTCTGGGAGTGCTGCAGGCGTCCGTTTGCAAATTGCACTGTAACGAGCGCTCCTTCGGGAGCCTCGTAACGATAAGCGCCATTTGGCGCGCTCTCAGCCATTCGCAAATTGCACTGTAACGAGCTCTTCTTCGGGAGCCTCGTAATGATAAGCGCCATTTGGCGCGCTCTCAGCCATTCACCACGTGTCGCGCTCTGGGCGCTCCTTTCAGATTTTGTTTTTTATTTTTCCGCACGTGTTTTTGGCTTTTTAAACAGTTTTTTTTCATTTTTTTGACATTTTAGTTTTTCACGGGTCTTCCTTAGCTTTTCAAGCAAAAATATTTTTGAAAAAAAAATTGCGCGAAAAAACGTGTTTTCTTTTTTTTTCCTTTCATGAGAGTCACGGTTTCCCTACCGCGAGAGGCACGGTTTTGCTTTCGTGAGAGTCACGGTCGCACCTTTTTTTTACCTCTGGGAGTGCTGCAGGCGTCCGTTTGCAAATTGCACTGTAACGAGCGCTCCTTCGGGAGCCTCGTAACGATAAGCGCCATTTGGCGCGCTCTCAGCCATTCGCAAATTGCACTGTAACGAGCTCTTCTTCGGGAGCCTCGTAATGATAAGTGCCATTTGGCGCGCTCTCAGCCATTCACCACGTGTCGCGCTCTGGGCGCTCCTTCCGGATTTTGTTTTTTATTTTTCCGCACGCGTTTTTGGCTTTTTAAACAGTTTTTTTTCGTTTTTTTGACATTTTAGTTTTCCACTGGTCTTCCTTAGCTTTTCAAGCAAAAATAATTTTGAAAAAAAAATTGCGCGAAAAACGCGTTTTCTTTTTTTTTTTCCTTTCATGAGAGTCACGGTTTCCCTACCGCGAGAGGCACGGTTTTGCTTTCGCGAGAGTCACGGTCGTGTCTCTCGGAAAGGGGAAAAACATGTTTTATGTTTTTTTTTAACGAGAGTCACGGTTTTGCTTCCGCGAGAGGCACGGTTTTGCTTTCGCGAGAGTCACGGCCGTGCCTCTCGGAAAGCAAAAAACACGTTTTCTATTTTTTTCTTTCGTGAGAGTCACGGTTTTACTTCCACGAGAGGCACGGGTGTGCTTTAGCGAGAGTCACGGCCGTGCCTCTCGGAAAGGTAAAAAACGCGTTTTCTGTTTTTTTTCTTTCGGGAGAGTCACGGTTTTCGTTCCGTGAGAGGTACGGTTGTGCTTTCGCGAGAGTCAAGGCCGTGCCTCTCGGAAAGGGAAAAAACGCGTTTTCTTTTTTTCCTTCCGCGAGAGTCACGGTTTTGCTTTCTCAAGAGGCACGGTTGTGTTTTCACAAGAGTCACGGCCGTGCCTTCTCGGAAACGGAAAAAACGCGTTTTCTCTTTTTTTCCTTCTCCGAGAGTCACGGTTTTGCTTCCACGAGAGGCACGGTTGTGATATCGTGAGAGGCACGGACGTGCCTCTTTCGGAAGGGAAAAAACCCGTGCTCCCGGTTCGGTTTTTTCGTCCGGTTTTTTTTCGTGAATTTTTTTTCGTCAAAACCTATCAATATGGGATCTATGGGATCTAGTTTTGAAGATCTCGACGCGAGGAATCCAACGGTGAAAGCGATTCGAGATTTGAACGCATGGTTTGAGAGATAAACCATTTTGAATAAACGAATCTATGAAAAAAGGAAAAATTCTCAGGTTGCGATAAGTAACGCGCTACATGCCACTAGTTGCAACCAGGAGGATGGAGGTGATCTTCGCAACGAGTACTCCGTGATTTGGAAATAGGAATTGCCAGCATTCCCTCGCTGTCGCAGAAATCGAGAGATAGGTGTGCCCCGCTTAAGGCGTCAAATAGGATTCGGCTCAACCGAGTAGGCTTCATGGTCCAGACCTAACCAAGTTTTTTTTTTTTTTGAGAAGAAGACCTAACCAAGTGGACTTTCAAGATTGGGCTTGGGCTGATTCCTCGGCTTTGGGCTTAGCCAGGATCTTCTCTCTCTTAATTCGATCTCCTTTCAAGATCCAGGCCGCTACGTGTTTGTGGTAGAGGAGGACTCGAAAGGAAAACCTATAATAGATATAATACGTGGTCGATCGTTGCATACCAGACCCGATCCGAAAAACTAGAAATCGAAACTAGCTAGGATTAATAGCCATGGCGGCGGCGGCGGCGCTAAGGCTCGGCGGTCGCATGCTGCTCCGACGAACTCAACAGCAAGGGCGGCGCGTCTTCTCGGATCCGCAACGGCGGCTCTTCGCGGACACGAGCGTGCGTGCAACCTTGGATTTCTCTCCCTCTGAATGTCGTGCTGTGATCAAAGATTGTAGTAGTATCTATCTATTTTGTTGTCGATCTTATTCTTCACCCTGCATGCAAGCAGGCCACCGCCCCTGAGGGAAAGCAACCTCTCGCGATCCGCTTGGCGGAGATGAAGGAGAAGAAAGAGGAGCTTTACAACATGGGCTTTTCCTTGGCAACTGAGTACGATCTCCCTCGCGGTGTCCGCCGAGAGAACAAAGAGCTGTTGGAGCTGCTCTCGGTGCAAGTCCACCCCAGACCCAATGATGTCTACTGGTTTGTTCGATTTTTTTTTTCTGCTTCTAGAAATTATTACATCATGGTGTTTCTCTCGTATATCATTGATTGGTCGCTTGATTATTAACTAGGATGCGGCGGCGTTGGATGGAGAGGATGAAGCGATTTGTGATAATTTGGGGGGTATTTACTCTGGTTTTGAAGACTGCAGAGGGCGGCGTGCAGATTTTGAGCAAGGAGATACGGCTGAAACGAAGGAACGGGCTGGATGATTTCGAGGATTGGTGGTCTGGAAAGAAGAGTTGGTCCCAGCAGTTACATGACTGGTGGAACAGCCGCTAGCTACCTAAACTCCTTCTGCATGCATCCTTGTAGCTCAAGATCCATGATGAATACTCCTCTTAGGTTTAGTTTGCTATCAATTTAGTCCATCACTAGCAGGTGGCTGAAGGTGAATGATCAATATCCACCCACCAGGTCTAGTTATTTTGTTTCTCATGTTCGATCACTCTGCAAGAACCTAATCCTTTGTGATATCTGTTTACCATAGTCTGTCGATAATCATTTCAATTATCCTTGCTTTCTACTAGAAAAGTATATTTTTCGTCGATCCATTTATAATGTTTGGTCCCTCGACTATGAAACTGTACAAAACCTCAACTAACAAACCACTCCAGCGTTGAGGTCCCTAAAACCCTCATGTAGGTGTTCCCGCTCCCACCCTCGCCCCACCACACCCACCTCTTTCCTCTTGCAATGACGACCCTGTCGTGCATCTGCTGCCATGCGCCGACATCTCGACGCCCACCTCCACACACTAATGTCCCCATATCTCCTCACGATGTGTCTCATTGCCTACCCATCCCAGACACCACAGCACCATGTCACCATGCCTCCAGATCACGACACCTATCGCAAAGACAAACAACATTGCCTCGCCACTGCTGTTGTCGAAGGTTAATTCCATTTTTTTATTCAAAGTCAATTTGAAATGGATGGTTCATATGGGAATTCCGAATTGAAATTTTATATGTGTGTGCACATGTTAAATGGACGATTCATGTGTATGTTCATATGTGATTTTTGAATTTTGCACATGTGTATATGTGAAGTCAATTTCATTTGCAATGTGCAAGACATCATGAATATCAATGTCGATTACACTACTAGAATTTTAGAGTTTGTCGAGTACCGGAAAAATTCGGTGAAAACCGTTTCGCACTTGGCAGAGACTCTGCAGAGTGCAGTTCTCGGCCTCGGGTACTCGGCCGGAAACCTGCCAGCAAAGACCACTTTGCCGAGGGCCGCCATTTGGGGACTTGGCAAAGTATTTGCCGAGCACTAAACACGGGACTCGGCACAAAAAAGGTATCTGACGGGCTAGACGGAGACGGCGGCTGCCATGTGGCAGACCTCTTTGCCGCGAGCCAATTGTGCAGACTCGACGAATTCGGAAGCCCCGGAGCGAGACACGTGGCAGCCATATAGTGTCGAGATGCCTTATTCGCCGAGACCCCTCGAGTCTGTACCCGACAAATTTTTAGTCTTCACCGAGATTTTTATACTGACACTCGGCAAATTTGGACTATTCACCGAGATTCTTTCTCTGGTAGATGGAAAATCATCGCATTGTTCGCCGAGTACACAAGTAGATACTCGGCAAAGACTTGCACAGTTTGCCGAGTCTCTCCTCTGTTGCTGAGTTTCACCCTCGACAAAGCTATGTCAGTAGTAACACATGTTATAAATTTTATCGCGATTTAAGGAACCAACTCGGCAATGACCAGAACGAGATACCAGGTCGCGCCACGTGGCTTTATTGCCGAGTGTTTCACTCGGTAAAAATGTTTAGCCGAGTAAGGAACTCAACAAAGCCTCTGGCAGGGGCTAATTTTTATATATTTTTTAGCCCTGCAACAAATCACATACAAATAGTATCCCACACATATACAACAACAATATCACTTCTCAAATGACTCAACCATTGCCACATTATAGTCAAACACCATTGCACAACATACATAACAAAATGTGGTCTCAAATAGCACAAATACAACGTCTCAAGCACACAAACACAATGTTCTCAAGCATAGCAAGTAAAAAGCACAAGTGCATGCATAGAAAAGCACAAAGTTCATGAAGATAACTAGGAGTTCACACGGTTTTGGGGTTTGGAACGGGAACATCGAAAGTAGCTATTGGGATTGCTTGCCCAACTCCAGGTTTAGCTACTGGCACATTGTTAGACCCAATTGACGGAATGACCTGTAAGCACATGAGTTAAATAAGTTCGAAGAGAACTCACCATGTCCAAGGCAGGATCATTTGTAAGGTGGGTTGGTGATACCAGCATAGTTTTGTCGCTCATGGCATAAAGATGTGCAACCATCTCTTTCAACGTTTGCAATTTCTAGTTTTCTTTCTTGATGATAGACCGATCTTCGGCCCGCGATCTCTGCTGCTCCTCCCACGGTCCATGTTTTGCATCCAGACGAGCCTACAACATGCCAACGCATTGTCACCAGTGTTGCAAGGCAAACATGCATGACCATTGTATTGACAATTGAAGAACTGACCTGAATTGACTCATACCCCCTCCGGTCCTTTTTAATCTGCATATAAATTTTGTTTGAAGTCAAAGTATGTCTAGTTTGACCAAATTTATAGAATAAAGTATCAACATTGACAATGTCAAATCAATATTGTTAGATTCGTTATTAAATATAATTTCATAGTATATATATTCAGTATTGTAGATGTTGATGTTTTTTAATATAAATTTGATCAAACTTTGCAATGTTTGACTTCATATAAATCTAATACGCGAAGTAAAAAGGACCGAAGGGAGTACATGACCTCAGAATGCACAGGGCATGCCTCTATGCTAGGACTTGAGCTCGTACTCATAGCTAGCCCTCGCCGCATTGATTCTGGGAAGGTTGGAGGTCTGGACTAAATCAACGTGAACCCCCATCCGCCCATTCGTCCTACCCCCATCCACAAGGCTTGTTCTACCTACAAATGATAGCTATCAACCATGCAATCTTATATTTATTCTGTCTTTTTTGTAGCAAGTGCTTCTTCAATGTTGAAGGTGAAGAAGCGATATCAAGTAGTACCAAGCATTGCCGACGGTGGGGACGTAGAGCACTCGTCCTCGGCTGGTTTTGTACCCTTCGCCACAGAAAACCACAGTAAGCCCCCTCCGGACGAGGAGTCGGAGGATTCCTTCGCCGGATTTCCTCGCTACCGATCCTGAGGATGAGGCAGAGGAGATGGATGGTCGGGATGACTAGGGATCTGGCACCACTACGACAGCCGGGAGGAAGCGCTTAGTCTATTGTCCCTCAAAGGGACCGAAGGAACCCACGCCAAACGGGCGCTCGTTGGAATGTCGTCTTTTGTTCTGTTTTCACAGGAAACGCCTCTTGTTGATTTCGTCTTCCTTCATTTTTCTTCCCTTCCATTTTCACACGCGATTTCTTCCCTTTTTAGCCCATTTCCTGTGAAAAAACATCGAAAAGAGATTTGTGGAATCACTATTAGGGAAAACTCTATCAATAGCGCGGGTATTTTGCTTATCAGTAGCGGGGAAGGGCGCGCTACTGATAAGGCGCTACAGCTATTCCTTAGCAGTAGCGTGTGCTACACGCGCTGCTGCTAAGACATATAGCACCAGCGCTACTGCTAATATAGCTAGTAGTAACGTGTTTACTCTCCATCGCTACTAGTATTCTTTTTCTTATTTTTTTTTAATTTTTAGTGTATTTATATGCTGTTATACAAATTTTGGTACAATACCAATTATAAGGCTGTTATATCAATATGTCCATAACAGTGCGTCAAATGAAGGTGGATTAGGTTTAAGTGGAGGGAACATGTGGTGCATGTCAAAAGTATACTACTAATCCAAACTTGATCTAGTTTGGACTAGTAGTACTTTCGATGTGCACCACATGTTGCCTCCACTTGAATCTAGTCCACCAACACAAGCTATTTAATCATCATCATAGTCATTACCACCAACAGTAGCTATTTAATCATCATCATAGTCATTACCACCAACACTACACATCATCATCTTCAAACTCATTCTAGCTAGCTAATCACCACCAAACACTAGCTGCGGTAGCTATCTAATCACCACCAACACTAGCTAATAATAATCATCATAGTCATTACCACCAACACTAGCTATTTAATCATCATAACTCATTTCTAGCTAGCTAATCACTCCTGCTGCTCTCTCTCAGGTAAAATAACATAAAACATGTGTAGCACTCCTGCTTCATCAAGTTGGAGCATGCAGATGAACATGTCTCCTAATCGTGGGCTGCGCTTCTGACTGCTGCCCCCTAGTACTTCTCTGCGGTCGTTCACAATTTTGCTCCAGTCTTTCACTATTAAGCATTCCTCGCTATTAGAAATCATGTATGCACTAAAGTGCATTGTAGGATATCTTGGCCGTAAGCTAACAATTCTCATGGGACCTTTAGTCTCGATCCAATGAGGCACAACATTCATCGGGAGTCCCTGTTGACGAACATCGTATAGTAACATACTTAGCAATGAAGTTTAGCTTAAAAAATAATGTATGCAAAAGATGCACTGAGGACAAATAGTAAAAATCTCACCATCTTTCCTAAATAGATGTTACCATAGTTTAGTACGAACACTATTGGTCGCACGTTTTGGGTACTAAGATTTTTAAGTCTAGAAAAATAATTTTTCTTGACAGTATGAAGATTCTCAAGCCATGAAACATAATGACCTATCTCCTCGCAGTTTAGTTCAGCCCCGGGACAGTGGACGGTCATGTCTACCAAGCGCCAGACATGTTTGCTTGAATGAAAATAAGTTGTCAATAGAAATTATGTGTCAACTATTTTTGAATAAACAATATCAAAGACATAAATATGGTTGAGAAACTCACATGATGGTATAACTGGAGTGGCTGCACGTCGACCCGGATGTCTCTATTACCTTCAATATCATCTTCGGGACGAATATCAAAGGTGATAAACATATCAGGCTCAAATGCATAAGCGTTGCATAGTGCTTGCCAAGTTTTGCATTTAAAATAGGTGTAGGTGTCTGCGTTGTATAATTTTGCGTGGAAAGTATAACCATGCTCGGTCTTCAAGTTAACTCTCTTTACCTCCGTAGTAGTTTGCATAGGACTGAAACCTATCTTATCCAAGACAAGAACTCTTGCATGGCAGGGGATACGCTAGTAGAATAGTTTTAAAAAAAATTATAAGTTGAAGCAAATGAAGCAGATGTCATGCTTAATTACGAAAAAAGACTTGTCGTTGTGACTTACTGTATCCACTTCGAAGTTCTCGTCCAGCTTGATGCTGAAGCGCCTACCATCATCTAGGAAGATTCTGTCGCACAGGCCGCGCTCGTCTTCGCAGTATTCGCAAATACCGAAATCCTTTTCGTCGTCAGACATTTCCTATGTTCATAGTTGAAACATTAATTGAAAATCGATCAAAGGCAACTACCAGGATACTCAACACACAGATCCAGGGCACTCGTTATTTTCTACATATTCTGGCACAAGTCATGCCAAAATTCACGGAAAAATCCGGCATGACCTTTGCTAAAATAGGACATATCGAGCGCCTGAAATTTGCCGGAACGGAAATGAATCAACACTCCGGCAAAACATAGGCCACTCGGAGGTGTAGCCTGCAAACATGACCGGCCACTTGGGTAAGCACATATCCTATTTGAGCAACACAAGATATACATTTCAAAATATCTTATAGGACTCATATTGACATGAGCATTCAATAAGCAAAACCAAATCGTAAAATAAATAAGTATTCAAATTAGCATGCATTCAATAAGCAAAAGTAAATCATCTCATGCGTCCGTACATCGTCGAATATTATCACTAATACATCCCGAATAGTATCATACATATAACATCACTAATACAACTAAAACCCTAGCGCACGACGGGTATCGGCACGGGCGGTGGACACCCACGGAGAAGGAACCATCACAGGATCATAGCTCCAGTGAGATCCCTGGAGAACCTGCCAGGTATTGGAGAACCTGTGCTCCAACGCAAACAAGTAGCGACGAACGTGCGCGCCCTCCTCACTGACACGGTGACGCACCACCTCCGCGGGGTCCTTGAGCCTCTGGACCGTCACTGGCCCACGCGACCGCCACCAAAGAAGGTTCGGGTCAACGACGGGCTGACTCCTCACCAACCTGCGCCCCCCGGTAGGTAGCGCCTCCCAGTACCACCCCGACGGAGCCCAGTCCCGGACATGGCCCATATGGTGACGCAGGTGTCCTCCGCCGACTCGACGACGAGGATGCGGGATAGGCATCGTCGACGTCGATGCGGGAATAATTGCTTTAACTAAAAAAGTAAACTAGTTCTATTAATTTTCGTACTAAAAATAAAATAGTTGTATTAACTCAACTAGTTCAATTAAGCACTTACTATAAATAAAAATAAACTAGTTTTTACTAAAAATAAACTAGTTCGACTAGTTATATTAATTTTCTTACTAATTCTATAAAACACTTACTAAAAAACAGTAAAAAAAACTAGTTAGATGAACTCTAAAATTTAACCCTAACTAATTTGATGAACTCTAAAATTTAATGAACCCTAACTAATTTGATGAACTCTAAAATTTAACCCTAACTAATTTGATGAACTCTAAAGTTTAATGAACCCTAACTAATTTGATGAACTCTAAAATTTAACCCTAACTAATTCGATGAACTCTAAAACTAATTCTATTTAACAACTACTGCCATAATTAGCATCTAATTTGATGAACCCTAACTAAGTAGATGAACTCTGAAATTTAACCCTAAGAACCCTAGCTAGGCAAAGGTAGGGGAGGAGGAGGAGGAGGGCGTGCTCACCTCGGGCGCCGGCGGAGTTAGGGAGAGGGGCACGCGGCGTCGAGGTCGGGGACGGGGTTGGGGTCGGGGCGGCGGGCACACGGCGGAGGGCGGCGATGTAGGGGGGCGTCGAGGTCGGGGTCGGGGGCGCCGTCGAGGTCGGGGTCGGGGGCGCCGTCGAGGTCGGGGTCGGGGTCGGGGGCGGCGTCGAGGGTGTGCGGAGAGCGACGGGTCGCGCGCGGCGGCCGACGGCGATGCAGGGCGGGGACAGCGGAGGAGTAGGGATTTGGGGGAAGTGGCCGTGGGGGAAGAACGAACCGCGCGGTTAAGTCAAAAGTAGCAGTAGCGTTGTTTTTGTAAGCTCGCTACTACTATGTGTAGCCTATCGGCTCGGCAGTGTGAATTTTAGTAGTAGCGCTTTTATGGCTAGACACGCTATTGCTATATATGTATCTGTAGCGTGGTTTTCGCCAACGCGCTACTGGTAGTTAGCAGTAGCGTGCTTTTTTAACAAGCGCTACTGCTAAAGTTCTGTGTATAAGGTTTTCCCTAGTAGTGAATCATTTACGTTCATTAGTCATTAGTAGCAACATCGAAGTGAATATATCTTTAAATGAAATATCTCGGTTTAAACAAAGGTGAAATGAGTGTAAAAATATCACTTATCAATGGCACATGACACTATCAGGTTCATGGTCGATTTCGTACACCCCGACCGTGTGCACAAAGTTGTAGCTATCAGAGTTTTGCTTTGAGATCCCACACAGAAGAATATAATTAATGCTATGCACTATATTAATGAGTAAAACACATGCAAAAATTAAATTTGGTCATATTTTTCTACCTCTAACAATTGGATGCATGTACGTCCATTGTGAATTGGCACCTTGCAATAGCCACATTAACCATATGATCTTGTCTTCTTCATCTTCGTCTGTAGCCTTTTCTTCGGTGCACCTCGACCTGGCACATGCACATGATCTAGAACCGTATCAAAACCTTCACCGTCAAGGTTCGCCGATTGCGGCATCAACTGGCCAAACCTAATGTTGTTACTCTGATCATTACTTGATTCCTTGTTGTCAGCTTGTTCCATAGTTGATTCCTTACTATCATCTTGTGAATCTAAAACCATCTTTAGACGTTGCAATGCCTCATCAGAGTCGCATGCCTTAAAACATGTTGCGTGACTAAATTTCGCAACTGACGGTACCTCTGCAGGCTTGCCGAATAGTCATACATCTTGCTCTTTTTGGTCGGCGCGTATGCAGATTTTGCACTCATTGTCCACCTAGTGGGAACACAACACCTAGGCAGTCTTTCTTCTTGTAAAATTCATAATATATAAAATATGTGGGAACATGGTGTGCCTGCGCATTCCACCTTACGGCAAGAACAACAGATCCAGTGCAAAATACCTTCCTGCTCCTCACTGGGCACTTCGAACTTTTCATCCATTCTTTCCTTCTTAGACACAACATAGGTGGTAACTTCTGATGCATCTAGAACCTCTCGATCACACATTTGCTGACAACATTTATGCTCCATAAGACCAAGTTAAACACAATAGGAGTGAAAACTTTTGCAACGTGTTGAAGCATTTTCCTTTATAAATGGAACAGACTACAAGGCCTTGTTTTGTAGGCCTCGTTGTCTTGGGGAGCCTCTTTCAAGAGTCGCGTCGCAAGGCAATGCTCATAGTGCTCTAGCATTTGAAACAACGTCATCTTACCCTCAAGATGTGTATGTAGCACAGAGTTCAAGCTCTCACTCCGTTGATTACTGATCAATCCTAGAAAAGAACGCTCCTCAATATATGGAGCACACCACAACTTTATCATCTGATACATCTGATGCAGCCAAGACTCCTCACCGGTTACTTTATTCCGCTGTAATAATTGTATCCATTTTCTCTCATGCTCTTCAATGGAAGATGAATCATAGGAAAGATCTGAATTCCTCCTTTACCTCGTCATAATGCAGATGACGTACAGTGTTCTACTGAATGTGCCATATATACAACATGTCCACCCTGATCGATGTCTGCATTACCTGGTCCCCGTCCGTGATCACAGATATCGAATGCTTCTGTCCCATTGCATCAGAAAAGGTCTGCAACATCCACTCGTATGTCTGGCTTGTTTCATGAGAAATGATACCACATCCAAAAATAATAGTGTTGCGGTGGTGATTCAACCCGACAAATGGCACAAATGGCGGATCGTACTTATTGGTTCTGTATGTGCTATAAAAAATAATAAAGTCTCTGAAAGCCTCGTAGTCAAGTCGGGATTGACTATCAGACCAAAACAGTCCCTTCAGATGGCCAAGTTCATCAACCAAGTACTTTAAGAAAAAAATCTAGATCTCGCTGTCGCCGCGCCATCATGTGACTGGTCACGGGTTGAGCATCACCGGCAGCGATTGATTCCTGCTTACTAGCATGGCAGAAATTGTAAATGACCCTCCTCGTGCATCCAACCTGGTCATTTAATATGGTGTTTGCGGATCCCAGATTTTTCCATGTCTACAATGTCCGCTTTCTGCTCATCGCTAATTCGTCTGTTTGAATGCAAAATACATGAAAAATCCCGTGGGGCTAGAGGATGGTTGTGTTCATCGCTTAAATCCTTCACAAACCACCGACCTGCTTCCTCATATTTTGCAATGACCAATTTAGATTTACACCCAACACGAGTTATACTTTGTGGCCTCCTTTTTCTATCTTCCATCTTCCTCTTCATGTGCTTCTCTTCACAAACCCCTTCACGACTACACGTAACTTTCCTTCAAATGATATGATTGTTGGATCCATCCCACTCAACATAGCTTCTCCTCACTATGAAACATCCTATTTGCATTATTATAGTACTCTAACATACACTCATCACTTACATCCGTCATGTCTTCCTACATGTGAGGCCAACCAATCATCAACGTTTATCCATGTTGCAGATGAACAATAGCTAACGGGCAAAAACAAATGCATTCAAAATCCAGTACGAAATCTTGTGTGGAATATTAAAATTTTCTCATTGTACATGTGAGACCAACCAATCATCAATGTCGATAAATTATTGAACTAAACGTCGATGATGAAAAAACCTAAATTATATTGCATGATAAACTAAACTAAGTAGGAAGTGGAGGCTACGAATCCTGATTCATTCTTTAAGATGGCAGGCGGGAAGAGATGGGATAGGCTGGCGTAGAGTTCCTCCAGATTATAGCGCCACCCCCGTCGCCGCCGATTCAGCCGGCGCAATGTGGTGCCTTATTCTTCTTGTTGTTGTCGAGCACTCGAGGACAGTGAAGGGGAGGAGGACGTGGAAAAGGACGGTGAATTGATTCCTCTCGTCGGGCGCGTTGGGGACAGTGAAGGGGACGAGGACGATGACTTGACCTCGATCTAGATCGATTAGACGTGGTTCTGGTCGTTGAGGTGATCGGTTCAAAAAGAAATATTTCATCCTGGACCATTATGCCCTTCTCGGATTAAACAAATTAAATTTAATAATTTTTAATCCCCAACAAATCAGACGGCTAATAAAAACCAGAGGGGTCGGTACTGGATAGTACTCCGACTACTACGCCAATCACCGTAAAAGAGCTCAAAGTATATAAGAAATGAGGATGGAATTGCATAGCCAGCGGTGTTTGGAATTTGTCCCTCAGACTTACTTCTTCACACTATGCTTGCACTAGATGATGTCTAGACTGAAAGTTACATTTTGTTTGTTTCACTGATCCCTAACCACGTTTGCAGTATAACCGTATTCCAAACATGTTCTAACTCACGCATTGTTGGAATGACATCATGGAATACAGTCACACAAAAAGGAGCATGACAATAGTACACAGAGCACACAAGAGACTATTTGTTAAAATAACAATGCACAATAGGGGAAAAAGAATTTAGGCCCCGTTCGGACCGAAGGTATCCAAAACAAAGTATTAAAAAACTCCGTGGGAATGGAGGATGACTACAGGCGTGAAACAGAGGAGCCAGAAAACAAAAGAAAGTTTTAAGTGAGGTGTTCGGAGGAGTAGCAATCCACCAAGGGAAAGAAAAGTTTGCAGGAGTACCAAGTAGTACTTTCTAAAAATTTTATTTGGCTACACATTGTTCTCTCTCTCTCAGCCCATCCATACATTTGCTTTATAAATCCGTTGCATGGCCCATCACCTCGGGCTTCAGATCCTCTGGAATCTGTAAGAATAGGGAGACTTTCCTACGTTTCACTATTCACAATTCCTTTGATCCGAACACATCAAATATGAAAAACCCTGTGGAATTCCTACCTTCAAAGTTTACTTTAAATTTCCGGTGCGCCGAACAGAGCCTTACATTCAAGATGACCCCAAGGGACCATAAATCTGCTCATAAGTACTGGAGCCATACATAATGGTGTTCCTGGATGAGAGAAACATGCTTAATGAACCGGTCCAAATGGATGACTGGCAAAGGCTTCTCATAGGCCATTAGCAAATACTTGGAAAACAACCACATAAATATCATCTTAGACTACTCATAGTGGGAGTAACATAGGTAGTAACATCACACATATCTAGATAGAATAGATGATGTGGCAAGCAATAAATGAAGAAAGAGAGGAAAGTGGTAACATAGTAGTATGAGTAACATCACACATATCAGGACAAGATGTGTCTATAGCTTAATAAATGAAGTGTTGCATGTTACCACACACATGCATCTCTCTTTTCATTTGTTTGCCACATTCTCTATTTTATCTAGATAAGTGTGATGTCACTAGCTATGGAGAAAAACGCAAAGAAATGAACAGTGATTGGCTACATGCATGCTCTGCCCTACTCGCGAGCTGCATGCGGGGTCAATTTCATCGTAGCTTGTATTATCCCCTGGCGATGAGTAAATAGCATAAAGCTACTACTTTACAGGCTAAGGTTCCAAAAAACTACCGTTTTTTAATTTTTCTCAGATAACTACCAGATGGGTGGTCGGCTATTTCAAAAACCCAAATCCCTGAGTCTTTATCAGTTGATCGCGATTATGACAATTGAGGCCCACATGTAAGATAACCGTTTGTTTGACCGTTTACTTTGACCGTTAACTTACATGTGGGTCCTACACGTAAGTTTTGTAAAAAAGCAATCGGGTCCCTACAAGTTTTCTGAAAAAGCAATCAGGTCCCTGTGAGTTTTCTGAAAAAGCAATCGGGTCCCCAAGGCAAGGCAACGCCGTCTCCTCCGGCCGGCAAGCCGCGCCCGCGGCGGTGGAATCCACGACGTGCACCACCTGAGGCCGGCGAGCCGCATCCCGCAGCGGTCGGGTCCCGCCGCCCCGCCGTGCCTTGCCTGCGGTCGCCGCCCCGACGTGCCTCGCCCGTAGCCGCCGCCTCGCCATGCCTCTCCTGCGCCACCTCCACGCCGTGCCTCGGCGGCCTCGAGGCGTTGAGATCCGGCAAGCCTCGTCGACCTCATCCTTCCACGCGCGGTCGCCGACGAGCTTCTCCCCGGCGCGCCCCTTCACGACGGCGGCCTCCTCGGGACGGCCCTTCCCGTGCGTCGCGCGCTGCAGAGCCGTTGTGGCCGTGTCAGTCGTCGCCAGGCCGCAGCACCCGTCGCCGACAGCCCCTGCCTTCATGCCCTCTGCGTCGGGTTACTCGGCCATCCCGACAAGGTCGATGTCGACCGCGAGTGCGGCTCCGGGCAGCATCTATCGGGAGAGAAGGGGAGTAGAGGGAGAGAAAGAAAGAGAAAAGGAAGAAGAGTCAGCTTACATGTGGGCCAAACGTGTAAGTTGACGGTCAACAAACGGTCAAACCAGCTGTTTGTTTAGGAGCGGGTTCCAGCTGTCATAAACCTAATTATATGTCAACCACCCGGCAATTTGAGTTTTTTGAAACAGCCGACCACCGAGTTGGTAGTTATCTAAGAAAAATTAAAAACCGGTAGTTTTTTGGAACCCTAGCCTGTAAAGTAGTAGTTTTATGCTATTTACTCCCTGGCGATGGACGAAGCGTCGGCTCTCTTCTCTCTCCTGTGTTCTCTCTCCTCCACATAAGATTTTGCTGATTTGGAACATATTATAGCCAGCTGACTAGGATCTATTGCACTTGCTCTAAAAGAAACATAACTTGATCAGTAGTTCAGCATAGGTGTTTTACATCATAAACTCTGTTAGCTGAAGCATGTATTTATGTGGAAAACCACCTAGTCGCTAATTATTTGCAAAAGCTTGTAGAAAACACTGATAACTCGCTTTGCCATGTTTGAAAGTGTTTCCGATAGGTGGGGCCCGCTTGTCAGGAGCTGACTTGTCAAAAAAATCACCACGTGGACATTTCTTCTTCCTTCTCCTATCTCCCCCTCTCTTACACATTGCATCAAACATGTTGTGGGTGTGCACTGGGATGGGTCGGCTCCTTGCTGACAACTTGGAGGACGGTGTTACATGCGTGCTGGCGCCACCAGAACCTATGTCACCTTCTCTAAGCCCGCGCCGCCGACGGGAGGCGGGAACCCATCCCTTTACTTCCCGACATGCGCTGCCGCCCCATCGCACGGGCGTCCATGTGAGGAGCGGTAGACGCCGAGTGTCCTCGCTCCTACCTCTACAGCTCAGTCGCCGGCCTCACCGGCAGCGATTGATTCTTGCTTACTAGCATGGCAGAAATTGTAAATTTCCCTCCTCGTGCATCCAACCTGGTCATATCCATCGTATTGCATGCACAGAATATTCATAATATGGTGTTTGCGGATCCCAGATTTTTCCATGTCTACAATGTCCATTTTCTGCTCATCGCTAATTTGTCTGTTTGAACGCAAAAGACATGAAAGATCCCGTGGGGCTAGAGGATGGTTGTGTTCATCGCTTAAATCCTTCACGAACCACCACCCTGCTTCCTCGTATCTTGCAATGACCAATTTAGATTTACACCCAACACGAGTTATACTCTGTGGCCTCCTTTTTCTATCTTCCATCTTCCTCTTCATGTGCTTCTCTTCACAAACCCCTTCACGACTACACATAATTTTCCTTCAAATTATATGATTGTTGGATCCATCCCACTCAACATAGCTTCTCCTCACCATGAAACATCCTATTTACAATATTATAGTACTCGAACATACACTCATCACTTACATCTGTCATGTCTTCCTACATGTGAGGCCAACCAATCATCAACGTTTATCCATGTTGCAGATGAACGATAGCTCACGGGAAAAAACAAATGCATTCAAAAGCCAGTACGAAATCTTGTGTGGAAAATTAAACTTTGCTCATTGTACATGTGAGACCAACCGATCATCAATGTCGATAAACTATTGAACTAGATGATGAAAAACCCTAAATTATATTGCATGCACTACGGGAACCTAAATCAATGATGATAAACTAAACTAAGTAGGAAGTGGAGGCTACGAATCCTGATTCATTCTTTAAGATGGCAGGCGGGAAGAGATGGGATAGGCTGGCGTAGAGTTCCTCCAGATTATAGCGCCACCCCCGTCGCCGCCGATTCAGCCGGCGCAATGTGGTGCCTTAGTCTTCTTCTTGTTCTCAAGCACTCGAGGACACTGAAGGGGAGGAGGACGTGGACGAGGACGGTGAATTGATTCCTCTCGTCGGGCGAGTCGGGGACAGTGAAGGGGACGAGGACGATGACTTGACCTCGATCCAGATCGATTAGACGTGGTTCTGGTCGTTGAGGTGATCGGTTCAAAAAGAAATATTTCATCCTGGACCATTATGCCCTTCTTGAATTAAACAAATTAAATTTCATAATTTTTAATCTACAACAAATCAGACGACTAATAAAAATCAGAGGGGTCGGTACTGGATAGTACTCCGAGTACTACGGCAATCACCATAAAAGAGCTCAAAGTATATAAGAAATGAAGATGGAATTGCATAGCCGGCGGTGTTTGGAATTTGTCCCTCAGACTTACTTCTTCACACTATGCTTGCACTAGATGTTGTCTAGACCGACAGATACATTTTGTTTGTTTCACTGATCCCTAACCACGTTTGCAGTATAACCGTATTCCAAACATGTTCTAACTCATGCATTGTTGGAATGACATCATGGAATACAATCACACAAAAAGGAGCATGACAGTAGTACACAGAGCACACAAGAGACTATTTGTTAAAATAAAATTGCACAGTAGGGGGAAAAATAATTTAGGCCTCGTTCGGACCGAAGGTATCCAAAACAAAGTATTAAAAAACTCCGTAAGAATGGAGGATGACTACAGGCGTGAAACAGAGGAGCCAGAAAACAAAAGGAAGTTTTAAGTGAGGCATTCGGAGGAGTAGCAATCCGCCAAGGGAAAGAAAAGTTTGCAGGAGTACCAAGTAGTATTTTCTATTATTTTTTATTTGGCTACACATTGTTCTCTCTGTCTCAGCCCATCCATACATTTGCTTTATAAATCCGTTGCATGGCCCATCACCTCGGGCTTCAGATCCTCTGGAATCTGTAGGAATAGGGAGATTTTCCTATGTTTCACTATTCACAATTCCTTTGATCCGAACACATCAAAGATGAAAAACCCTGTGGAATTCCTACCTTCAAAGTTTCCTTTAAATTTCCTGTGAACCGAACAGAGCCTTACATTCATGATGACCCCAAGGGACCATAAGTATGCTCATAAGTACTGGAGCCATACATAATGGTGTTCCTGGATGAGAGAAACATGCTTAATGAGCTGGTCCAAATGGATGACTGGCAAAGGCTTCTCATAGGCCATCAGGAAATACTTGGAAAACAACCACATAAATATCATCTTAGACTACCCATAGTGGGAGTAAGGGCATCTCCAACAGGTTGTATGTTAGTCTTGTTGGTAAAATGTCCATGTGATCAACCAACAAGTTATTATACAACTACTCCAATGGGTTGTATCTAAGTTATCCAATGGATGGTGAGAAAATAAATGTGATTGCTCTCTATTTCACCTTGGAGCTTGTGCAAAGGTTGTTGGTTAATCTACATACAACTTTGCTCTCTCTACGCATTTATTACATGCC
This sequence comes from Triticum aestivum, assembly GCF_018294505.1. NCBI lineage: Eukaryota > Viridiplantae > Streptophyta > Magnoliopsida > Poales > Poaceae > Triticum > Triticum aestivum. The sequence continues at coordinate 494,976,363 of NC_057796.1, forward strand.
ACATCATCACTATGTCCTAGGTGGCAAATTGACCAAGACCTATCTTACAACTATTGGAGATGCCCTAACATAGGTAGTAACATCACACATATCTAGATAGAATAGATGATGTGGCAAGCAATAAATGAAGAAATAGATGAAAGTGGTAACATAGCTAGTTACTAGTAGTATGAGTAACATTGCACATATCAAGACAAGATGTGTCTATAGCTTAATAAATGAAGTGTTGCATGTTACCACACATATGTTACTCCCCACTATAGAGGTAGTAACATTGACTAGTAACATGTTTATGTTACTATTCTAGTTACTACCCATTGTGGCTAGTCTTATGCCACAATAAGCTAAGAACCAACAAGGAGATGTTCAACTAGAAGCAATCATCATCATGTCAACTAATGGTGTACAGTAGTGGCTGTTCTAGAATGCTGGGACTAAGGAGTACTAAGTCAAATCTGATATTTAATGCTAACTCCAGATAAATTCACTCTAGGTCAAATTTAATGCTAACAACAAACACACATTTATGTTCATGATCATGACTAGTAGTAGCTAATAAGTGCAGACGGATGGATTTTACAAGATACTTACATACACGATAAATAATGAAACATACCAACGGAGACGAAGGGAATTATTTTGTAAGAAGATCAGCTAGCATGCATAGATGAAATGTACTCCCTCCATAAAGAAATATAAAAGCGTTTAGATTTGTACATTTCATGGAGCGTGGCACAGCAGTCTTAGTTGACATGGCACGAGGAAACACAAAATCACAATGTTGAGAATACAGGAGGAAAAAACTCAATCAGAATTCCAATTATACTGATTTAAATCTGTTGTGGGTCATAAATGCTAAAACTAGAACAGTTAAGACCGAAGAAAGTTGCACAAATGACGGTAACTGAATTTTTCCCATGTCATCAATTCGGTCTTTGACCTAAGGGTTGTTGTTACTGAGATATACTTTTCTTTAGCAACATAAAAAGACGCAACTAGCCAACATCATACTGAGAGCAAAGCTAATAAAATAGCATGTTGCCAGCTTTATATTAGTATCACGTCAGCTATATAGCCAACGCATATAAGACTAGCCACAATGGGGAGTAACTTAGACTTGTAACATGCCTATGTTACTAGTCTATGTTACTACCTTTATAGTGTGGAGTAACATATGTGTGGTAACATGCAACACTTAATTTATTAGGCTATAGACTCATCTTGCCTTGATATGTGTGATGTTACTCATACTACTAGTAACTAACTATGTTACCACATGCATTTCTTTCTTCATTTGTTTGCCACATTATCTATTTTATCTTGATAAGTGTGATGTTACTACCTATGTTACTCCCACTGTGGTGGGTAGTCTAATAAACTGGTTGTAGGTTATGTTGGGGAACGTAGTAATTTCAAAAAAATTCCTACGCACACGCAAGATCATGGTGATGCATAGCAACGAGAGGGGAGAGTGTTGTCCACGTACCCTCGTAGACCGACAGCGGAAGCGTTATCACAACGCGGTTGATGTAGTCGTACGTCTTCACGATCCGACCGATCAAGTACCGAACGCACGGCACCTCCGAGTTCTACACACGTTCAGCTCGATGACGTCCCTCGAACTCCGATCCAGCCGAGTGTTGAGGGAGAGTTTCGTCAGCACGACGGCGTGGTAACGATGATGATGTTCCACCGGCGCAGGGCTTCGCCTAAGCTCCGCAACGGTATTATCGAGGTGTAATATGGTGGAGGGGGGCACCGCACACGGCTAAGAGATCTCAAGGATCAATTGTTGTGTCTATGGGGTGCCCCCTGCCCCCGTATATAAAGGATGGAGGAGGGGAGGCCGGCCAGCCCCTGGGACGCGCCAGAAGGTTGGAGTCCTACTAGGACTCCCTAGTCCTAGTAGGATTCCTCCTCCCACATGGAATGGAAAAGGGGAAGGGAAAAAGAGAAGGAAGGAAGGAGGCGCCCCCCTTCCCTAGTCCAATTCGGACCAGACCAAGGGGAGGGGCGCAGCCACCTTTTGAGGCCTTTCTCTCTTTTCCCGTATGGCCCATTAAGGCCCAATACGAATTCCCGTAACTCTCCGGTACTCCAAAAATACCCGAATCACTCGGAACCTTTCCGAAGTCCGAATATAGTCGTCCAATATATCGATTTTTACGTCTCGACCATTTCGAGACTCCTCGTCATATCCCCGATCTCATCCGGGACTCCGAACTCTTTCAGTACATCAAAACTCAATAAAACTATCATCGTAACGTTAAGCGTGCGGATCCTACGGGTTCGAGAACTATGTAGACATGACCGAGACACGTCTCCGGTCAATAACCAATAGCGGGACCTGGATGCCCATATTGGCTCCCACATATTCTACGAAGATCTTTATCGGTCAGACCGCATAACAACATACGTTGTTCCCTTTGTCACCGGTATGTTACTTGCCCGAGATTTGATCGTCGGTATCTCGATACCTAGTTCAATCTCGTTACCGGCAAGTCTCTTTACTCGTTCCGTAATACATCATCCCGCAACTAACTCATTAGTCACAATGCTTGCAAGGCTTATAGTGATGTGCATTACCGAGTGGGCCCATAGATACCTCTCCGACAATCGGAGTGACAAATCCTAATCTCGAAATACGCCAACCCAACAAGTACCTTTGGAGACACCTGTAGAGCACCTTTATAATCACCCATTTACGTTGTGACATTTGGTAGCACATAAAGTGTTCCTCCGGTAAACGGGAGTTGCATAATCTCATAGTCATAGGAACATGTATAAGTCATGAAGAAAGCAATAGCAACATACTAAACGATCGGGTGCTAAGCTAACGGAATGGGTCAAGTCAATCACGTCATTCTCCTAATGAGGTGATCCCGTTAAATCAAATGACAACTCATGTCTATGACTAGGAAACATAACCATCTTTGATTAACGAGCTAGTCAAGTAGAGGCATACTAGTGACACTCTGTTTGTCTATGTATTCACACATGTATTATGTTTCCGGTTAATACAATTCTAGCATGAATAATAAACATTTATCATGATATAAGGAAATATATAATACTTTATTATTGCCTCTAGGGCATATTTCCTTCAGTCTCCCACTTGCACTAGAGTCAATAATCTAGTTCACATCGCCATGTGATTTAACATGAATAGTTCACATCACCATGTGATTAACACCCATGGTTCACATCGTCATGTGACCATCACCCAAAGGGTTTACTAGAGTCAGTAATCTAGTTCACATCGCTATGTGATTAACACCCAAAGAGTACTAAGGTGTGATCATGTTTTGCTTGTGAGATAATTTTAGTCAACGGGTCTGTCACATTCAGATCCGTAAGTATTTTGCAAATTTCTATGTCTACAATGCTCTGCATGGAGCTACTCTAGCTAATTGCTCCCACTTTCAATATGTATCTAGACTGAGACTTAGAGTCATCTAGATTAGTGTCAAAACTTGCATCGACGTAACCTTTTACGACGAGCCTTTTGTCACTTCCATAATCGAGAAACATATCCTTATTCCAGTAAGGATAATTTTGACCGCTGTCCAGTGATCTACTCCTAGATCACTATTGTACTCCCTTGCCAAAATCAGTGTAGGGTATACAATAGATCTGGTACACAGCATGGCATACTTTATAGAACCTATGGCCAAGGCATAGGGTATGACTTTCATTCTCTTTCTATCTTTTGCCGTGGTCGGGCTTTGAGTCTTTACTCAATTTCACACCTTGTAACACAGACAAGAACTCTTTATTTGACTGTTCTATTTTGAACTACTTCAAAATCTTGTTAAGGTATGTACTCATTGAAAAAAACTTATCAAGCGTCTTGATCTACCTCTATAGATCTTGATGCTCAATATGCAAGCAGCTTCACCGAGGTCTTTCTTTGAAAAACTCCTTTCAAACACTCATTTATGCTTTGCAGAATATTTCTACATTATTTCCGATCAACAATATGTCATTCACATATACTTATCAGAAATGTTGTAGTGCTCCCACTCACTTTTTTTTGTAAATACAGGCTTCACCGCAAGTCTGTATAAAACTATATGCTTTGATCAACTTATCAAAGCGTATATTCCAACTCCGAGATGCTTGCACCAGTCCATTGATGGATCGCTGGAGCTTGCATATTTTGTTAGCACCTTTAGGATTGACAAAACCTTCTGGTTGTATCATATACAACTCTTCTTTAATAAATCCATCAAGGAATGCAGTTTTGTTTATCCCTTTGCCAGATTTCATAAAATGCGGCAATTGCTAACATGATTCGGAGAGACTTAAGCATAGACTTAAGCATAGATACGAGTGAGAAACTCTCATCGTAGTCAACATCTTGAACTTGTCGAAAAACCTTTTTGCGACAATTCTAGCTTTGTAGATAGTGACACTACTATCAGCGTCCGTCTTCCTCTTGAAGATCCATTTAATCTCAATGGCTCGCCGATCATTGGGCAAGTCAATCAAAGTCCATACTTTGTTCTTCATACATGGATCTCATCTCAGATTTCATGGCCTCAAGCCATTTTGCGGAATCTGGGCTCACCATCGCTTCTTCATAGTTCGTAGGTTCGTCATGGTCTAGTAACATAACCTCCAGAACAGGATTACCGTACCACTCTGGTGCGGATCTTACTCTGGTTTACCTACGAGGTTTGGTAGTAACTTGATCTGAAGTTACATGATCATCATCATTAACTTCCTCACTAATTGGTCTAGAAGTCACAGGAACAGATTTCTGTGATCCAATAAGGGAGCAGGTACAGTTACCTCATCAAGTTCTACTTTACTCCCACTCACATCTTTCGAGAGAAACTCCTTCTCTAGAAAGGATCCATACTTAGCAACGAATGTCTTGCCTTCAGATCTGTGATAGAAGGTGTACCCAACTGTCTCCTTTGGGTATCCTATGAAGACACATTTCTCCGATTTAGGTTTGAGCTTATCAGGATGAAACTTTTTCACATAAGCATCGCAACCCCAAAATTTTAAGAAACGACAACTTTGGTTTCTTGCCAAACCACAGTTCATAAGGCGTCGTCTCAATGGATTTTGATGGTGCCCTATTTAACGTGAATGCAGCTGTCTCTAATGCATAACCCCCAAAGTGATTAGTGGTAAATTGGTAAGAGACATCATAGATTGCACTATATCCAATAAAGTACGGTTATGACGTTCGGACACACCATTATGCTGTGGTGTTCCAGGTGGCATGAATTTGTGAAACTATTCCACATTGTTTTAACTGAAGGCCAAACTCGTAACTTAAATACTCTTCTCCACGATCAGATCGTAGAAACTTTATTTTCTTGTTACGATGATTTTCTGCTTCACTCTGAAATTATATGAACTTTTCAAATGTTTCAGACTCTTGTTTCATTAAGTAGATATACCCATATCTGCTCAAATCATCTGTGAAGGTCAGAAAATAATGATACCTGCTACGAGCCTCAATATTCATCGGACCACATACATCTGTATGTATGATTTCCAACAAATCTGTTGCTCTCTCCATAGTTCCGGAGAACGGCGTTTTAGTCATCTTGCCCATGAGGCACGGTTCGCAAGCATCAAGTGATTCATAATCAAGTGATTCCAAAATCCCATCAGTATGGAGTTTCTTCATGCGCTTTACACCAATATGACCTAAACGGCAGTGCCACAAATAAGTTGCACTATCATTATTAACTTTGCATCTTTTGGCTTCAATATTATGAATATGTGTATCACTACGATCGAGATCCAACAAACCATTTTCGTTGGTGTGTATGACCATAGAAGGTTTTATTCATGTAAACAGAACAACAATTGTTCTCTAATTTAAATGAATAACCGTATTGCAATAAACATGATCAAATCATATTCATGCTCAACGCAAACATCAAATAACACTTATTTAGTTTCAACACTAATCCCGAAAGTACATGGAGTGTGCGATGATGATCATATCAATCTTGGAACTACTTCCAACACACATCGTTACCTCGCCTTTTACTAGTCTCTGTTTATTCTGCAACTCCCGTTTTCGAGTTACTACTCTTTAGCAACTGAACCAGTATCAATTACCGAGGGGTTGCTATAAACACTAGTAAAGTACACATCAATAATCTGTATATCAAATATACCTTTGTTCACTTTTACTAGTCTCTGTTTATTCTGCAACTCCCGTTTCGAGTTACTACTCTTAGCAACTGAACCAGTATCAATTACCGAGGGGTTGCTATAAACACTAGTAAAGTACACATCAATAATCTGTATATCAAATATACCTTTGTTCACTTTGCCATCCTTCTTATCCACCAAATAGTTGGGGTAGTTCCGCTTCTAGTGACCAGTCCCTTTGCAGTAGAAGCACTTAGTCTCAGGCTTAGGACCAGACTTAGGCTTCTTCACTTGAGCAGCAACTTGCTTGTCGTTCTTCTTGAAGTTCCCCTTCTTCCCTTTGCCCTTTTCTTGAAACTAGTGGTCTCGTCAACCATCAACACTTGATGTTTTTCTTGATTTCTACCTTCGTCGATTTCAGCATCACGAAGAGCTCGGGAATTACTTTCGTCATCCCTTGCATACTATAGTTCATCACGACGTTCTACTAACTTGGTGATGGTGACTAGAGAATTCTGTCAATTACTATTTTATCTGGAAGATTAACTCCCACTTGATTCAAGCGATTGTAGTACCCAGACAATCTGAGCACATGCTCACTACTTGAGCGATTCTCCTCCATCTTTTAGCTATAGAACTTGTTGGAGACTTCATATCTCTCAACTCGGGTATTTTCTTGAAATATTAACTTCAACTCCTGGAACATCTCATATGGTCCATGACGTTCAAAACGTCTTTGAAGTCCCGATTCTAAGCCGTTAAGCATGGTGCACTAAACTATCAAGTAGTCATCATATTGAGCTAGCCAAACGTTCATAACGTCTGCATCTGCTCCTGCAATAGGTCTGTCACCTAGCGGTGCATCAAGGACATAATTTTTCTGTGCAGCAATGAGGATAATCCTCAGATCACGGATCCAATCCGCATCTTTGCTACTAACATCTTTCAACATAATTTTCTCTAGGAACATATAAAAAATAAAACAGGGAAGCAACAACGCGAGCTATTGATCTACAACATAATTTGCAAAATACTATCAGGACTAAGTTCATGATAAATTTAAGTTCAATTAATCATATTACTTAAGAACTCCCACTTAGATAGATATCCCTCTCATCATCTAAGTGATTACGTGATCCAAAGCAACTAAACCATGTCCGATTAACACGTGAGATGGAGTAGTTTCAATGGTGAACATCACTATGTTGATCATATCTACTATATGATTCACACTCGACCTTTCGGTCTCTGTGTTCCGAGGCCATATCTGTATATGCTAGGCTCGTCAAGTTTAACCTGAGTATTCCGCGTGTGCAACTGTTTTGCACCCGTTGTATTTGAACGTAGAGCCTATCACACCCGATTAACACGTGGTGTCTCAGCACGAAGAACTTTTGCAACGGTGCATACTCAGGGAGAACACTTTTATCTTGAAATTTTAGTGAGAGATCATCTTATAATGCTACCGTCAATCAAAGCAAGATAAGATGCATAAAGGATTAACATCACATGCAATAAATATAAGTGATATGATATGGCCATCATCATCTTGTGCTTGTGATCTCCATCTCCGAAGCACCGTGCTTGTGATCTCCATCTCCGAAGCACCGTCATGATCACCATCGTCACCGGCGCGACACCTTGATCTCCATCATAGCATCGTTGTCGTCTCGCCAACTTATTGCTTTTACGACTATCGCTACCGCTTAGTGATAAAGTAAAACTATTACATGGCGATTGCATCTCATACAATAAAGCGACAACCATATGGCTCCCGCCAGTTGCCGATAACTCGGTTACAAAACATGATCATCTCATACAACACATTATATCACATCATGTCTTGACCATATCACATCACAACATGCCCTGCAAAAACAAGTTAGACGTCCTCTACTTTGTTGTTGCAAGTTTTACGTGGCTGCTACGGGCTTAGCAAGAACCGTTCTTACCTACGCATCAAAACCACAACGATAGTTTGTCAAGTTGGTGCTGTTTTAACCTTCGCAAGGACCGGGCGTAGCCACACTCGGTTCAACTAAAGTGAGAGAGACAGACACCCGCCAGTCACCTTTAAGCAACGAGTGCTCCGAACGGTGAAACCAGTCTCGCGTAAGCGTACGCGTAATGTCGGTCCGGGCCGCTTCATCTCACAATACCGCTGAACCAAAGTATGACATGCTGGTAAGCAGTATGACTTATATCGCCCACAACTCACTTGTGTTCTACTCGTGCATAGCATCAACGCATAAAACCAGGCTCGGATGCCACTGTTGGGGAACGTAGTAATTTCAAAAAAATTCCTACGCACACGCAAGATCATGGTGATGCATAGCAACGAGAGGGGAGAGTGTTGTCCATGTACCCTCGTAGACCGACAGCGGAAGCGTTATCACAACGCGGTTGATGTAGTCGTACGTCTTCACGATCCGACCGATCAAGTACCGAACGCACGGCACCTCCGAGTTCTACACACGTTCAGCTCGATGACGTCCCTCGAACTCCGATCCAGCCGAGTGTTGAGGGAGAGTTTCGTCAGCACGACGCCGTGGTGACGATGATGATGTTCCACCGGCGCAGGGCTTCGCCTAAGCTCCGCAACGGTATTATCGAGGTGTAATATGGTGGAGGGGGGCACCGCACACGGCTAAGAGATCTCAAGGATCAATTGTTGTGTCTATGGGGTGCCCCCTGCCCCCGTATATAAAGGATGGAGGAGGGGAGGCCGGCCAGCCCCTGGGGCGCGCCAGAAGGTTGGAGCCCTACTAGGACTCCCTAGTCCTAGTAGGATTCCTCCTCCCACATGGAATGGAAAAGGGGAAGGGAAAAAGAGAAGGAAGGAAGGAGGCGCCCCCCTTCCCTAGTCCAATTCGGACCAGACAAGGGGAGGGGCGCAGCCACCTTTTGAGGCCTTTCTCTCCTTTCCCGTATGGCCCATTAAGGCCCAATACGAATTCCCGTAACTCTCCGGTACTCCGAAAAATACCCGAATCACTCGGAACCTTTCCGAAGTCCGAATATAGTCGTCCAATATATCGATTTTTATGTCTCGACCATTTTGAGACTCCTCGTCATATCCCCGATCTCATCCGGGACTCCGAACTCTTTCGGTACATCAAAACTCAATAAAACTGTCATCGTAACGTTAAGCGTGCGGACCCTACGGGTTCGAGAACTATGTAGACATGACCGAGACACGTCTCCGGTCAATAACCAATAGCGGGACCTGGATGCCCATATTGGCTCCCACATATTCTACGAAGATCTTTATCGGTCAGACCACATAACAACATACGTTGTTCCCTTTGTCACCGGTATGTTACTTGCGCGAGATTTGATCGTCGGTATCTCGATACCTAGTTCAATCTCGTTACCGGCAAGTCTCTTTACTCGTTCCGTAATACATCATCCCGCAACTAACTCATTAGTCACAATGCTTGCAAGGCTTATAGTGATGTGCATTACCGAGTGGGCCCAGAGATACCTCTCCGACAATCGGAGTGACAAATCCTAATCTCGAAATACGCCAACCCAACAAGTACCTTTGGAGACACCTGTAGAGCACCTTTATAATCACCCATTTACATTGTGACGTTTGGTAGCACACAAAGTGTTCCTCCGGTAAACGGGAGTTGCATAATCTCATAGTCATAGGAACATGTATAAGTCATGAAGAAAGCAATAGCAACATACTAAACGATCGGGTGCTAAGCTAACGGAATGGGTCAAGTCAATCACGTCATTCTCCTAATGAGGTGATCCCGTTAATCAAATGACAACTCATGTCTATGACTAGGAAACATAACCATCTTTGATTAACGAGCTAGTCAAGTAGAGGCATACTAGTGACACTCTGTTTGTCTATGTATTCACACATGTATTATGTTTTCGGTTAATACAATTCTAGCATGAATAATAAGCATTTATCATGATATAAGGAAATATATAATACTTTATTATTGCCTCTAGGGCATATTTCCTTCAGGTTAGTTGTAGTCTTTAATCCTTGCATGGAGAAAAACGCAAAGAAATGAACAGTGATTGGCTACATGCATGCTCTGCCCTACTGATACGTCCATTTTGCATCATGCTTTTATATCGATATTTATTGCATTATGGGTTGTTATTACACGTTATGTCACAATACTTATGGCTATTCTCTCTTATTTTACAAGGTTTAACATGAAGAGGGAGAATGCCGGTAGCTGGGATTCTGGGCTGGAAAAGGAGCAAATATTGGAGACCTATTCTGCACTGCTCCAAAAGTCGTGAAACTCCACGAAAGTCATTTTTGGAATTAATGATAATTTTTGAGCGAAAGAAGTACCAGAGGGGGCCCACACCCTGGCCACGAGGGTGGGGGCGCGCCCACCCTTACAGGGCGCGCCCCCTGCCTCGTGGGCCCCCTGGTGACCCTCTGGTGTCCATCTTCTGCTATATGAAGTCTTTTACCCTGGAAAAAATCATAAGCAAGCTTACGGGACGAAACTCCGCCGCCACGAGGCGGAACCTTGGCGGAACCAATCTAGGGCTCCGGCGGAGCTGTTCTGCCGGGGAAACTTCCCTCTGGGAGGGGGAAATCATCACCATCGTCATCACCAACGATCCTCTCATCGGGAGGTGGTCAATCTCCATCAACATCTTCACCAGCAACATCTCCTCTCAAACCCTAGTTCATCTCTTGTATCCAATCTTTGTACCAAAACCTCAGATTGGTACCTGTGGGTTGCTAGTAGTGTTGATTACTCCTTGTAGTTGATGCTAGTTGGTTTAATTGGTGGAAGATCATATGTTCAGATCCTTAATGCATATTAATATCCCTCTGATCATGAACATGAATATGCTTTGTGAGTAGTTAAGTTTTTCCTGGGGACATGGGTGAAGTCTTGCTATTAGTAGTCATGTGAATTTGGTATTCGTTCAATATTTTGATGAGATGTATGTTGTCTTTCCTCTAGTGGTGTTATGTGAACATCGACTACATGACACTTCACCATTATTTGGGCCTAGAGGAAGGCATTGGGAAGTAATAAGTAGATGATGGGTTGCTAGAGTGACAGAAGCTTAAACCCTAGTTTATGCGTTGCTTCGTAAGGGGCTGATTTGGATCCACTTGTTTCATGCTATGGTTAGGTTTACCTTAATACTTCTTTTGTAGTTGTCGGTGGGAAACGACACCTATGGGATCACAAGGATCCCTTCTGCGGTTGCGGGGCGCTGGGTGGTGAGGAGAGCAGGATTAGCAGTCAGTACAAGCACGCGGATCATTTACCCAGGTTCGGGCCGCCGAGATGCGTAATACCCTAGTCCTGCTTGGATGTGTATATCTGTGTTCTTGAGGTTCTCGAACTAGCTACAAGGGGCGTAACTTGTCCAAGAGTCCGAATCCTTCTCATGGATGCCCTGGGTCTCTTTTTATAGGCAAAGGGATCGCCACAGTGGCACCAGGAGGTGGCATCGGGGTACCGTGGTTAAGCTTATCGCTAGCTATTATGGGACAAGACGCATTTAATGCGCCCCTGACGTGTCCCCTCCACTTTACCGCCGCTTCGCCCCGCCTCGACACGCGCCTGGGCCAGCGAGGCGGTGGCGCCATGTAGGATGGCGGGTAGCTAAGGTGGCGTGGTGGCGGGGCCTTCATGAAGATTTTCATGCCGCCACGTAGGCAGATGCTGGGTTGGCGGAGGAGCCTTGCGTCGACACGCGGGTGCCTGCCCGGCTGGTGGGCTGGCAGCTGTATGGGATTGGTGGCAAAAAGCTTGGTGGGTGCGGGCCTGGCTGCGGCCTCGCGGACGCCCTCGGCAAGGGCCTTGCCGGGGCCCCGGCAAGGGTCTTGCCGTGGCGTTGCGGTCGTCCCCGGCAAGGATCTCGCCGGGGGTCTTGTGGGCTTCCTCGGCAAGAATCTCGTCGAGGATCGTCGTCTTCCAATCCTCATCTGATCCCGTATGTTCATGATCTTGACGAAGACCTGCATGCCACTACAGAGGTGCCTCCCGAGCCCTGGGTCCAATCGTAGTTGTTGGTGATGTTGGAGCCCTTGGGCTCAAGGGTGGCTCACTCCGTTGGCGTTGGGCAAGTTGCCCCGGCAAGGCTCCTGCCGGGGCCGCGGAAGTCGCCCCGGCAAGGGTCTTGTCGGGGGAGTCCACCTCGCCCTCTTGCTCTTTGGTGTTGCTGGTCTTGGCATTCCCTTGTTTTTCTTGTGCCTTCGGCTTCTCTCCGCCCCCCCCCCCCTTGCCCTGTTACGTGCGGCCGTGGCGCGTGGTTCTGACTGTCCGTGCACAAGTAAAGGGTCGAAAGGAGAGCCCCTACTTTTGTACACCGACAGTAGTTGTGGATGCTTGCAATAGGGGTTAATCATAAGTGGGATGCTTGTCGAAGAAAGGGCAGTATCCAAGCACCGGTCCACCCACATATCAAATTATCAAAGTAACGAACGCGAATCATATGAGCGTGATGAAATTAGCTTGACGATAATTCCCATGTGTCCTCGGGAGCGCTTTTCTCATTATAAGAACTTGTCCAGGCTTGTCCTTTGCTACAAAAAGGATTGGGCCACCTTGCTGCACCTTATTTACTTTCATTGCTTGTTACCCGTTACAAATTATCTTATCACAAAACTATCTGTTACCTACAATTTCAGTGTTTGCAGAGAATACCTTACTGAAAACCGCTTGTCATTTCCTTCTGCTCCTCGTTGGGTTCGACACTCTTACTTATCGAAAGGACTACGATAGATCCCCTACACTTGTGGGTCATCACCTGCTCGCGAGCTGCATGCAGGGTCAATTTCATCGTAGCTTGTATTATCGCCTGGCAATGGACGAAGCGCCGGCTCTCTTCTCTCTCCTGCGTTCTCTCTCCTGCGTTCTCTCTCCTCCACATAATATTTTGCTGATTTGGAACATATTATAGCCAGCTGACTAGGATCTATTGCACTTGCTCTGAAAGAAACATAACTTGATCAGCAATTCAGCACACGTGTTTTACATCATAAACTCTGTTAGCCGAAGCATGTAGTTATGTGGAAAACCACCTAGTCGCTAATTATTTGCAAAAGCTTGCAGAAAACACTGATAACTCGTTTTGCCATGTTTGAAAGTGTTTCCGACAGGTGGGGCCCACTTGTCAGGAGCTGACTTGGCAAAAAAATCAGCACGTGGAGATTTCTTCTTCCTTCTCCTATCTCCCCCTCTCTTACACATTGCATCAAACTGGTTGTGGGTGTGCACTGGGATGGGTCGGCTCCTTGCTGACGACTTGGAGGACGGTGTTACATGCGTGCTGGCGCCACCAGAACTTACGTCACCTTCTCTAAGCCCGCGCCGCCGCTGGGAGGCGGGAACCCATCCCTTTCCTTCCCGACGTGCGCTGCCGCCCCGTCGCACGGGCGTCCATGGGAGGAGCGGTAGACGCCGAGTGTCCTCGCTCCTACCTCTACGGCTCAGTCGCCGGCCTCACCGGCAGCGATTGATTCCTGCTTACTAGCATGGCAGAAATTGTAAATGTCCCTCCTCGTGCATCCAACCTGGTCATATCCATCGTATTGCATCCACAAAATATTCATAATATGGTGTTTGCGGATCCCAGATTTTTCCATGTCTATAATGTCCATTTTCTGCTCATCGCTAATTTGTCTGTTTGAACACAAAAGACATGAAAGATCCCTTGGGGCTAGAGGATGGTTGTCTTCATCACTTAAATCCTTCACGAACCACCGCCCTGCTTCCTCGTATCTTGCAATGACCAATTTAGATTTACACCCAACACGAGTAATACTCTATGGCCTCCTTTTTCTATCTTCCATCTTCCTCTTCATGTGCTTCTCTTCACAAACCCCTTCACGACTACACATAATTTTCCTTCAAATTATATGATTGTTGGATCGATGCCACTCAACATAGCTTCTCCTCACCATGAAACATCCTATTTGCAATATTATAGTACTCGAACATACACGCAACACTTACATCCGTCATGTCTTCCTGTATGTGAGGCCAACCAATCATCAACGTTTATCCATGTTGCATATGAACAATAGCTCATGGGCAAAAACAAATGCATTCAAAAGCCAGTACGAAATATTGTGTGGAATATTAAACTTTGCTCATTGTACATGTGAGACCAACCGATCATCAATGTCGATAAACTATTGAACTAGATGATGAAAAAAACTAAATTATATTGCATGCACTACGGGAACCTAAATCAATGATAATAAACTAAACTAAGTAGGAAGTGGAGGCTACAAATCCGGATTCATTCTTTAAGATGACAGGCGGGGAGAGATGGGATAGGCTGGCGTAGAGTTCCTCCAGATTATAGCGCCACCCCCGTCGCCGCCGATTCAGCCGGCGCAATGTGGTGCCTTATTCTTCTTCTTGTTGTCGAGCACTCGAGGACAGTGAAGGGGAGGAGGACGTGGACGAGGACGGTGAATTGATTCCTCTCGTCGGGCGCGTCGGGGACAGTGAAGGGGACGAGGACGATGAATTGACCTCGATCTAGATCGATTAGACGTGGTTCTGGTCGTTGAGGTGATTGGTTCAAAAAGAAATATTTCATCATGGACCATTATGCCCTTCTCGGATTAAACAAATTAAATTTCATAATTATTAATCCCCAACAAATTAGACGGCTAATAAAAATCAGAGGGGTCGGTACTGGATAGTACTCCGATTACTACGCCAATCACCGTAAAAGAGCTCAAAGTATATAAGAAATGAGGATGGAATTGCATAGCCGGCGGTGTTTGGAATTTGTCCCTCAGACTTACTTCTTCACACTATGCTTGCACTAGATGATGTCTAGACTGACAGTTACATTTTGTTTGTTTCACTGATCCCTAACCACATTTGCAGTATAACCGTATTCCAAACATGTTCTAACTCACGCATTGTTGGAATGACATCATGGAATACAGTCACACAAAAAGGAGCATGACGTAGTACACAGAGCACACAAGAGACTATTTGTTAAAATAACAATGCACAATAGGGGGAAAAAGAATTTAGGCCCCGTTCGGACCGAAGGTATCCAAAACAAAGTATTAAAAAACTCTGCAGGAATGGAGGATGACTACATGCGTGAAACAGAGGAGCCAGAAAACAAAAGAAAGTTTTAAGTGAGGCGTTCGGAGGAGTAGCAATCCGCGAAGGGAAAGAAAAGTTTGCAGGAGTACCAAGTAGTACTTTCTATAATTTTTATTTGGCTACACATTGTTCTCTCTCTCAGCCCATCCATACATTTGCTTTATAAATCCGTTGCATGGCCCATCACATCGGGCTTCACATCCTCTGAAATCTGTAGGAATAGGGAGACTTTTCTATGTTTCACTATTCACAATTCCTTTGATCCGAACACATCAAAGATGAAAAACCCTGTGGAATTCCTACCTTCAAAGTTTCCTTTAAATTTCCTGTGAACCGAACAGAGCCTTACATTCAAGATGACCCCAAGGGACCATAAATCTGCTCATAAGTACTGGAGCCATACATAATGGTGTTCCTGGATGAGAGAAACATGCTTAATGAACCGGTCCAAATGGATGACTGGCAAAGGCTTCTCATAGGCCATCAGGAAATACATGGAAAACAACCCCATAAATATCATGCCACAATAAGCTAAGAACCAACAAGGAGATGCTCAACTAGAAGCAATCATCATCATGTCAACGAATGGTGTGCAGTATTGGCTGTTCTAGAATGTTGGGACTAAGGAGTACTAAGTCAAATCTGAAATTCAATGCTAACTCCAGATAAATTCACTCTAGCTCAAATTTAGTGGTAACAACAAACACACATTTATGTTCTAGATCATGACTAGTAGTAGCTAATAAGTGCAGATGAATGGATTTTACAAGATACTTACATACACCATAAATAATTAAACATACCAACGGAGACGAAGGAAATTATTTTGTAAGAAGATCAGCTAGCATGCAAAGATGAAATGTACTCCCTCGTAAAGAAATATAAAAGCGTTTAGATTTGTACATTTCATGGAGCGTGGCACAACAGTCTTAGTTGACATGGCACGAGGAAACACAAAATAACAATGTTGAGAATACAGAAGGAAAAAAGTCAATCAGAATTCCGATTATACTGATATAAATCTGATGTGGGTCATAAATGCTAGAACTAGAACAGCAAAGACCGAAGAAAGTTTCACAAATGACGGTAACTGAATTTGTCCCATGTCATCAATAGGGTTATTGTTACTGAGATATACTTTTTTTAGCAACATAAAAAGACGCAACTAGCCAACATCATACTGAGAGCAAAGCTAATAGAATAGCCTGCTGCCGGCTTTACACTAGTACCACGTCAGCTATATAGCCAACGCATATAATAAACTGGTTGTAGGTTAGCTGTAGTCTTTAATGTTTGGATGAAGAAAAATGCAAGGAAATGAATAGTGATTGGCTGCATGCATGCTCTGCCCTGCTCGCCAGCTGCATGCAGGGTCAATTTCATCGTAGCTTGTGTTATCGCGCAATGGACAAGCACTGGCTCTGTTCTCTCTCCTGCGTTCTCTCTCTTCCACATAAGATTTTGCTGATTTGTAACATCTTATAGTCAGCTGACAAGGATCTATTAGACTTGCTCTGAAAGAAGCATAACTAGGGTGTTATCTGCAGTTCAGCACAGGTGTTTTACATCATAAGCTCTGTTAGCTGAAGCATGTATTTATGTGAAAAACCACCTAGTCGCTAATTATTTGCAAAAGCTTGCAGAAAACACTGATAACTCGCTTTGCGACGTTTGAAAGTGTTTCCGACAGGTGGGGCCCACTTGACTTGGCAAAAAAATCGCCACGTGGACGTTTCTTCTTGCTTCTCCTATCTCCCCCTCTCTTACACATTGCATCAAACAGGTTGTGGGCGTTCACTCGGATGGGTCGGCTCCTTGCCGATCGACCTGGAGGACGGCGTTACATGCGTGGTGGCGCCACCAGAACCTACGTCACCTCCTCTGAGCCCGCGCCGCCGCCGGGAGGCGGGAACCCATCCCTCCTTCCCGACGCGCGCTGCCGCCCCGCCGCACGGGCGTCCATGGGAGGAGGACGAGAAGCATGACGCAGTAGACGCCGAGTGTCCTCGCTCCTACCTCTACGGCTCAGTCGCCGGCCTCGCGCGGCAATGAACTGCCGCTTCCCGTGCGTTCCGGGGCAGTGTCGCACTTGCTGCGGGAAGACGGGGCGGGCTAGCGCTCCAGGCTCACGCTCACCAGCGGAGGATATCGAGGGCGACGAGCTCGTCGATGCCGGCGAAAAGCACGTGCTCCAGAGCTTCACCGCCGGATCGTGCTCTAGAGCTTCACCACTGGCACGAGGAGATCGAGGCCGAGGCCGGTGACCTGCAAGTCTCTGCGAACTCTGCCACCACGGCCAAGCTCCGTCGGCGCGCCGGGAGGCAGGGCGACGCACGCTTCCTTTCCTCCGAGACAACTGGAGGCGCTGTGTGCGCGTGTTGCTTGCTACTGCAGCCTGCCAATTCTCTGTGCATAAGGAATCGATCCCGGACCGGAGCTCTTTCCTGGCCGCCGCGATGGTCAAGTCAGCTTATTCCAGTAGCCAACGGCAGCGTCGACGCGCTGCGCAGAGCCAACGCGGACGTTGTCGTCGCGTCCGTCGAGGAAGACGTACAGGTACACCAGGCCAACGTCGAGGCAAGGCAAGGAGACCCGGTGCACACAACCTGTTGGATGCAATGTGTTGTAAGAGAGGGCTTATACACACACTTCACAGCAAGCACAGTGCACTGGCGGTGGAATCCAGGCGAGGTGAGACAAGAGCTGTGTTATCGGGCGGCTCCGCCTCCAAGCCAGTGTTCATAAAATTTGAAAAACTTTCAAGTGTACGACAAGCTGTGTACTCTTTTAAAAACAAACATTTTCACTTATGTGGCTAGCATAGTGTTACCACATAAAAATGCCCGAGACAACATGGCAGTGCACCCGAACGACAACATGGCAAGACTATACAAACTCCACAAGATATGTAACATTGCAGCAACTTAAAATCTTTTCAAAACAAGCTTAGCATGTAGCACGTTCAGCATAACTGCAAATTTGGCACCACCAGGCTAGATGTTTGCAAGAGGAAACAAAGAACACAAACAGACCATCCATGAGCAACTTTCGGCAAGCAGAACCAACCTCGAGACCATCCGTGAGCTACTTCACAGGAAAACCTGTCCGTGAGCTAATTTACACAAGCAAAACACCCCAGGGTCGAAATCCCTCCGGGTTGAGTGTTCAGAGTATCTGTGTTTAGTGTGAACACTAATACCACAGCTGTACAAAATTAGCCTGGGGTTTGCTGACAACTACAGCATACAGGACCTTAGTAATTGAACACTTGCGTCTTCAGTGACTCGTATTGCCTACCATCAGCGATTCAGAAACGCTACCGCCAACTGCTTCAGCATGAAGCTTCCTCCAACCTGCTAAGAGCAAAAAATAGAGAAACTGGAAGGATTAGTACACTGTATATACTACGTCAAACACCAAATAATATTGGTGCCGAAAAACATCTGTACGCAAAGACATCATCAAACAACAAAGCAGCATGTACTAAAACTTTTGACGCTTAAGCAATATGAACCCAGCAGCACATTTGTACAAGCATATAATTTAGACTCAAATCATTATATAAAAATTATGTGTTCTGACTAAAGCATGCTAATACCAGAAAACAAAAGGCACCAACCTAAGGAAACAAAAATGACAAACCAACCCGAGGATATCTCCAAAAATCCTTTAAATCAACCTCCGATGCAAAATGAAGACTGCCTTTGCCAGCGAACTTCTTAGAGATAAGAGCATTGACAGTTTTATCATTACCAATACGCCCTTTGATATTCAAGGTGGGGTCAAAAGTGTGACCAATTCCGCCAATCAATTTCCATTGATTGGTCAGATAGCTATAGCTAGCCAGGCCACCTAATACAGTGCTTGTATTGAGAATATTGCTGCAGAAAGTATAATCAAACTGACCAGGTTGTTTACTGCAAAAAAAAAAAACAATAAGCTAAACTTCACATTCAGCATTGCACAGTGAAATATCAGAATAGGAAGAAAACAAAGAGATGATACAATAGTTTCACACCCTTCGGACAAGTTTATTACAGATGAAATATCAAATGACTACAGTAATAGCCAGAAAACAAAGAGATGATACAGTAGTTTCACACCCTTCAGACAAGTTTATTAAAGATGAAATATTTGATGACTACAGTAATAGGCAAAAAACAAAGAGATGATACAGTTGTTTCACACCCTTCGGACAAGTTTATTAAAGATCAGATGCTCATTAAAGAGTGAGTAAGAACAACTAGCTAGAAAAGGAAAAACAGTAATGGAAAGGAATTGGACATAAGCATATTGAAGACACAACTTACAAAGTTAGGCCAGCACTGAACAATTCAGCACGGACTGACAACCCAGCAGAAACACTGAACCATGAATTGGACTCGTTTATTTTCAATTGGCCCCCAAAAGCAAGGCTGTCAACACCTCCCAAACAGATATCCTGCAGGCCGCATAAGCTCGAAACAGATAAGCAAGGCATCCTTTTGTTGTTCAAACCAATGCTAAGAACAGACCCATGATAAGGTTGATGTAGCTGGAATTCAACCTACATTCCCAAGATAAAAGCATGAAAAATCTTAAACAAACCTATATAGTAAGATGCTATTAAAAAACTCAAACTTACTTTTGATTTTTTAAGAGAGTAGGGCAGATATAACATTGTATTCACATCAGGACCAACAAGCTTCTCCACCAATAACTGTGCAGAATTAGGCTGGTAAAAAAAAAGTTTATCAATCAAACACGAAAATTCAAACAAAAAACAAAGATTTTGAACCAGCTGGAGATGACTCACATCTTCCATATCAGGAATTTCATCGTCAGCCACACCATGTTCTGGGTCATTTACTGGAACATCTACAAGGTGATCGAAAACAGAAGCTTTGAAACACATGAAGGAGCCATCATTCTTGAAACTCAACATCAATTTCTTCACCAAGTTTTGGCTAGTTGTAAGTTCACTGCCACATATCAGAGACTGGAATAAAGTATTAAGCATGTTAGAGCGATGAAACTATAACAAAATAACACAAAAGAAATAGTAGCAGGTCCAAATAGTACTCACAGATTTACGATCAGAATTCCAAACATGGTTTTGGAGATAAAAAGGATCCCTGATAAGTTCTGAATCAAAATAGAATATCAATACACATTCAAAAACAAAATAAGTGCTGAAAATATTACGTGAAATAGGTCATTTACCTAATGCCTCTTTCCCGACATCATGAAAATATCCTGGGCCATCAGATTTAGATACACGGTACGCAGCTCCTACGATTTACAGTTTCAGTAAAGATCACTGACATTTACAGAGCAGCTACAAACAGCAAATTAAGACAACAGACTGCAGTTTGTATTGCGCTAACAGAACAGCTAAATAGCAAGTTATGAAAGATTTGTTTATTACCAGTAATGGTTATAACAGAATGGAATGAACCACCAAAAGCTATAATCTTCTCTGGAAGAGAACTAAAGTCTGGTAGGTCTCTTCTTCAATCCATCCAATGTAAAAATGCGGGTTCCATTTCGAGAGACGGCCCTTGAAGTATACTTGCCCAGCTCATCTATTTTGAAAACCAGGTCCCGTGCACAGTCTGGGCCAATCAGATTTCTTCTAAGAGCATCATGAATGAAAGCCTTGATTTCCTGGGTGGATTGTTGAATAACCTGCACATGCTCCGCATTTTTTGGCATTATCTTACCCCTCACACTGGTACTCTGACTGCTTTGAGGACTTTCACATGCATCCCTAGACGCAGCACCTAGAACAATTGCCGCTATGGTCTTCAAGCCTGGGCCACTGGAAGACTCCTGAGTAACTGGTGGGACAGTATCTTGGCACCCGTATTCATCCTCGACATCCTCAGCACAAGAACCTAATGCAGATTTCACTTCATTAAGAACACATTCAAGGTAGTTGTTTATCCTTTCAGATTCAGACCTGTTGAAGAGGGAAAAACAACTTTCCAGGTAAAGAAATAGACCAGAAAAAACACAAACAGTTACATAGTGACAGAAAAACACCAAATACAGAGCATATCAGGTGGGCACCACATGCAAATTATAGTTTGAACAGCTTTTAGACCATCAGCCTATAATGACAAAATATATCAGATAAGAAGAAACCAGAGTAGAGTACAACACTTCCAATCATTTTGGACAATGAACAAAATATTGTGACACGTCCTTGGTACTTTGGTGTTTAAACAAATTCAAGCATGCAAATATATTAAATAATACAGTTAAATAAAAATTACATAGAGACAGCAAAACACCGAATACAGAGTATTTTAGATGGACAGAAAACTAGTTGGAGATGGGCACCAGATGAGAACTGCTGTTATAAAAATCTTCTGAAAATGGAATATCAAATAGGAGTATAGTATATCAGCAGTAAACAGGGTAGAGTACAGTAGTTTCCAAAGTTGTGGATGATCAAAATACTGTAATTACTAAGACTTCATTTGTTTACATCCTTTGTTGCCTTGGTGGGCTTTAACAAATTCAACCATGCCAAGTACATTAAATAAACACAGATAAGCTAACAACCTAACGCTTCCCTATGTTAAGGGTTAAATAAAAACAGTGAAGCTAACAACCCTAATGTTCCCTCAGCTTTCCCCCTATGTGATCACTAGGACAGGTGGGTACTCCTAGCCCTAACCTAGCAGCATGTTTGGTTTGGTGGAATTTGAGGCAAAAAGAGTTGTATTCCTTTGTTTGTTTAGGTGGATTGGGTATTTAACACAGAAGAGCAAGGGGAATTCACGTGTAGAGGTCCCACATATCTATTAACTGTGGGAGGGCTTGTAATTGAGATGGGTTAAGGGAATTAGAGTTAAACTCCCATTCCCCTTCCATTAGTTTACCAAACAGGCACTGAGTTAAAAAGAAGCTTTAAACAGTACTGCCAGTTATGGCCTAGCAGAGAGGACATCCAGACTCGACCCTAGTTTGAGAAGGTACAGCAGAGAGCACATCCAGATTTCAAACCGCAGACAAATAGCAGGTGCCAGGATTTTGGAGGTTATAGGATTTACCTTGAGAGGTATCCCTCAGAGGTGACAACAACCCCCAACAACGGATCAAAAGTTCCCTGCCTCAATGGACCAGAAGGGTCGCCATGGGACTTGATCCCAAGCGCCACCAGCGTCCTTGTGTACCAGGGCACAGGGCAATCAGATTCCATGCCGTGGCCCTCCTTCCCAGATCT